>NC_137931.1:20843187-21423187 GCF_963969265.1 Rhamphochromis sp. 'chilingali'
CCACAGCCTCAAACAGTCAGACTCCAAACTCCGCCATGGCCAAGACCAAAGAGCTTTCGAAGGACACCAGGAAAAGTATTGTAGACCTGCACCAGACTGGGAAGAGTGAATCTACAATAGGCAAGCAGCTTGGTGTGAAAAAAATCAACTGTGGGAGCAATCATCAGAAAATGGAAGACATACAAGACCACTGATAATCTCCCTCGATCTGGGGCTCCACGCAAGATCTCATCCCGTGGGGTCAAAATGATCATGAGAACGGTGAGCAAAGATCCCAGAACCACACGGGGGGACCTGGTGAATGACCTGCAGAGAGCTGGGACCAAAGTAACAAAGGTCACCATCAGTAACACACTACAACGGCAGGGAATCAAATCCCGCAGTGCCAGACGTGTTCCGCTGCTGAAGCCAGTCCAGGCCCGTCTGAAGTTTGCCAGAGAGCACATGGATGATACAGCAGAGGATTGGGAGAATGTCATGTGGTCAGATGACACCAAAGTAGAACTTTTTGGTATAAACTCAACTCGTCGTGTTTGGAGGAAGAAGAATACTGAGTTGCATCCCAAGAACACCATACCTACTGTGAAGCATGGGGGTGGAAACATCATGCTATGGGGCTGTTTTTCTGCCAAGGGGACAGGACGACTGATCCGTGTTAAGGACAGAATGAATGGGGCCATGTATCGTGAGATTTTGAGCCAAAACCTCCTTCCATCAGTGAGAACTTTGAAGATGAAACGAGGCTGGGTCTTCCAACATGACAATGATCCAAAACACACCGCCCGGGCAACAAAGGAGTGGCTCCGTAAGAAGCATTTGAAAGTCCTGGAGTGGCCTAGCCAGTCTCCAGACCTCAACCCCATAGAAAATCTGTGGCGGGAGTTGAAAGTCCGTGTTGCTCGGCGACAGCCCCAAAACATCACTGCTCTCGAGAAGATCTGCATGGAGGAATGGGCCAAAATACCAGCTACTGTGTGTGCAAACCTGGTAAAGACCTATAGTAAACGTTTGACCTCTGTTATTGCCAACAAAGGTTATGTTACAAAGTATTGAGTTGTATTTTTGTTATTGACCAAATACTTATTTTCCACCCTGATTTACGAATAAATTCTTTACAAATCCTACCATGTGGATTCATGGATTTTTTTTTTCACATTCTGTCTCTCACAGTTGAAGTGTACCTCTGGTGCAAATTACTGACCTCTGTCATCATTTTAAGTGGGGGAACTTGCACAATCGGTGGCTGACTAAATACTTTTTTGCCCCACTGTACCTTACCGCGCTGCGTTTGAATCCCTGTACCAGATCATGACAGATAGATAGATAGATAAAACATTTCAAGTACAAACTCTCTTATAGTCTCTCTCTATCTCTGTCTGAATAATTTTCCTGGACCACCACACTGCCAGCTTGATTTTGTGACTATGAAAATGAGCTGTTACTTTCCAGTCATTTTACACTGAAAGGAAACAAACCCTGTGTGTTTGTGTATTAACCTGCTGATTAAAAGCAGGATGTGTACACAGGTGAGTTAACAGGGCTCAGGTGCTGCTTGGCGGTTCTTCCTGCCTCCACAAAGCACATCACCTGCTTTCACTGAGTACTCAGGGTTTGTTTTCAGTGATATTTCTGTGTCGGTGTTTGGGAACCTGCTGTAAAGAAGCGGCAGAAGGATAGGTGTTCCTTACCTCGATTGTTTGAGTTTGAGTCACGCTGCCAAATGTACCTGCAGGAATTCACTGAAGTTAATCCATCAGCTGGTGATGTCTCCATGCTTTGCTTTTCTTCTTCGTCTGTTCATTTTAAACTCCAAGTGGAGCCATTCCACTTACTGTTGGTCTCATTGAACAAAAAATGGTTGCAATTCAGTTTGGGGAGCAACAGGGGGCGCTCACGAGGCAGTCCTCGATAATTAGCAATAAATGAAGCTGTTGTTTTACACCTAAAATGACAGCTTTTACTTCGCTTTTCATGAATACAGCATTTATTTGTGTTAGAATAGAAATTTAACAGCACCAGCCAGTCGAGGTGGATGAACTGATCCGAGTATCGATAATATCGAAACCAATGCTGGTATTGGTATTGGACTAATACTACCACAATAGGACTGATACTAACTAATTATCAGGTGGGTGTGTGTGTGTGTGTGTGTGTGTGTGTGGGGGGGGGGGGGGTAATTTAGTGGTCATTAAATGTGTTTTAATAACCAAAATGATGATGACTCATCTCACAAATCATGACCCCCTACATAAGCTGCCTTTATAGGCAAAAAGTATTGGTATCTGTATCAGTATCGGCAATACTGGCCCTATCTTTATTGGTATTGGATCAATAACAAACATCTGTGGTATCACACAGCACTACAGGCAAATTTGCTCATAAAATGTGATAATCAGGGATTTCTAAATTGTAACTTGATGTTAGAAGTTAGAAGGTGTTAGAAGGAGAGACGTGCCTGAATGTTCCCCGAATGCTTTGTGGGTTTTCTTTTCTTAATAAGTAAGACCTAAAACTAGAAATTCAGACCATAAACTCAAAAAAGTGATAACTGCAGTTATAGATCAAGTGCATAAAAAGGGGACCCCTTTTCCAATAATTCCATATAATTTGACTTCTTTTTGAAACAGCACGAGTCGCCCCCTGGTGGTGATTGAAAGAATGCCGGCTTGAGACACCTTTGTAGTCGTGCACATCCTTGAGTGTCGTGCCTGCGCAGCGTAAAAATCTGTTGTATTAATCCAGCAACACCTTAAAAACGACCACACTAATAACAGTTTTGCGGCGAGGTCGATCTAGGATTCGGCTCTTGTCCCCAGCCTGCTGTTCAGCTCCTCACACCTTAGATGTGCAGTGGTGGTGCAGTTTAACTCTCCCCCCTACTCCCCCCCCCCTCCACCTCCACACACTGGCTTCATCTCTGTTTTCTTCCTGTGCCACATCCTGCATGCTAACAGAGGGGTTATTAACACAACAAACTTAAATGCCCTATATAAATAATACGTTCACGGAGATGCAAACCGGCTCAGCTGACACTGTTTAGGCAGCGCCTCCAACATCTGTTTATGAGCACTTTGCCTAATGATATCATCCGATATCATTAACTGTGGCAGTGCACGCCGCAGCAGCAGGTGCAGCTGTTTATGCCCCCACCACCACCATCTCTACACCTCCCGAGTACACCAACACCTCCCCAACAGACACACACACTGGAGGAGAAAAGACTTTCACGGTCTCCTCCAACAGCGGCACCAACCCTTCCCTCCCTTCCACCCCACAAATCGCCAAACTACTCATTAGGACAATTTTCCTCAACAAAAAAAAAAAACAAAAAACAGCCCCTATGATTTCAATCTGTATATCACCTGTAATTGTAGTTTTTAGCGAGTGTCTGATTCCATACATTTAGCCGGAGTAAACGGCGACTGCGGGCGCGAGCGTTGAAAGCACGCCTCTTGCTGCTGCCGCCAGCTGCAGAGGCTGTTTTTAGATGGCAGCCTCTTTCTGCGGGGAGGCTCTCGCAGGCCTCTGAGTGCGCTTTCTCAGGAGGGAGGCGGAGCCTGGCGGGCCGCTGCTTTGTTTCCTGACTTGGTTTTGCTCTGTTTAGATGCTGGAAATTACAGAAAATTATTGAAATTATTATTTCTGGCATCGACAATCAGGCTGCTTCCTCTTCCTGACCGGAAAGGCCGCGTTCGGGGGTCTCCGCGGGTTCTCCGGAGCCCGATTTGATTGTAACACTGCCGCAATTAGTCAGATGGTGGATTCAAATGTTGTGCGACACTGAGCTACATGTTGCATTAGCACTGTACCCGAGACGATTACAGTGTTTAGAGATCCAAAACAAACAATGCGTATGGCAAAATGTTCACTGGCTCATCTTCATGGTTATTTATAAAGAAGAGAGCGCTCGGCTCTCACCTGTCGTATCCTCCTTTAAAATATTTAAAGGACCACAGCGGCAAATTCTCATGCTTTGTTTGATATGAAACGCTTGCAGGTGTCGGAGAACCTGCCACAATCGTCTGGAATCAGGTATCTTTTTCTTCTTGACACAAGCCTCAGGTTTGTGTCTCATGCAGCTCCTTAAAGCCAGGGAGAGGGCCAGACTTACTCAGAGGCAGTAAGTGAAGGGACGCGCTGAATTGAAATATGACAAACAAGGTGCTGGGAAGGTCGTAAAATCAGTCAACTTGGGTAGATTTGGCAGATTAATTTAACACAAGCCTGGATTTGTGCTCAAACGAGAACTTTCTGATAGAAAACTTTGATTTTTCCGTATTAATCTGGTATACAATCAACTTAAATCCTGTACTGACTTTTAAAAAAAGTATATTTACAGTTAGATCTTTAAGTCTTTGGTTGGAGAAACGTTTGGCTCTGTGCACAATGGATTTAAAATCAAACAATCCAGATGTGAGTCCCGACCTTCAGCTATAATTCAAGAGGTTTAACAAAAGCATTGCATTAAATGCTGAGGAGTTACAGCCATTTTTATACACACTCCCACATTTTAGAGGCTCAGAAGTGATCAGACAATTGACTAACAAACGGTTTCCCGACCAGCTTAATCAGGTATGCAGACCTGGTTGCTGCATGCTCGCAAGTTGAGTGGAGCTTTCATATTCCCGGTGGAAATCGGGTGCCTGGATTTCACTGGAACATCCACACAGCGGCTCCTGAAAACCCCTCAGCATTGCAGACCCTAAAATGAAAAGAGCTCTTAAAGACAGAGGCAGAGCAAAGGAGCTTCTGGTTGTGGCTTCGAAGGAGCTGTTCACTGGATCTCCCAGTATGAGGTCCAAAAAGATCCAAGCAAGGAAGCCACCATTCAACAGAAGCAACTTTACTTCCGTGAAAACACTGCAGTTTGCCCTCAAACTAAAAACTAGCACACATGTGACACTCACTAATATTTGCCTCTTATGGTCAAGGAGATGGAGAGAAGAAGTGAGAGTAAGCTGCAGTGACATATTTTCACCAACTCACCAAGAAGTCGCTCACTTTTCTCCAACCTCTCATTTATTTTTTGCCGCTGAAGCAAAGCTGAACCGTACAGCTCCAACTCTTCCTCCACTTCTGATTGCCAGAGAGGTGTCAGGAGAATCCCAGGTGATGGGTCTTCATGACGCAACACGAGGATAATTCTTTTGCTTAACTGTCAACTCGTGAGAACTTGCCATCATTTCACAACATCAGGACAAGCAAAGGCCCATTGTTACACCTCTCAGTAACAGTATCTATTACCCTTTTACAGGGTAATAGATCCACCATATTCAGGAGCTTTAACCTGCAGTTTGTGTTCATTTGATTCACTGAAGTCCACACCTTTCTAAACATTTTACAATTGAGGGAGCGTATCAAAGGGCAGAAGGAACCTTTAGTTCCTTGGAAAATTCCTATGGTCGAAACTGTTTATGTAGACACAGCTCATGTCAGCAAAATGAAACACTGAAAAGGGTAAAACCAGGTCGAGACAAGGATGCTCGTGTCAGCCAATAATAATATTTTCGGTGTTTGATGCAGAATTAGTTTGAACTGTGCGATTTGTGATCAAAATGTAGGAAAGAAAGGTGTTTCTGCTGTGATTTCAGAGAGTCAGAAAGGCTTTGCAGATCAGAAATCTAATATATTTTTAATTCTATAAGTAAATATATGAGATTCTTTCATTTACTCTGATTCAACTGTCAGTTTATCTTTGCTATTTTTTTGAAAGTGTCCATCCGTCTTGTGTATTTGCTCTCCTGTGAGTCTGAGGCTCCTCGTTCTGACAGTTCCACCCTAAGACGAGCGTTCTGGCACCCAGAGGAGGAGTTTTTATTCGCAGGCAAAGACCCCGACTCTGAACCCGCTCTGAGCTCTGAGGACCAGCAGGGGATACACACCGACCACACGCAGACGCACACAAGATCCTCCAATAATGCTGAGGAAACACAAACACACACACACATACGACAGATCGAATCTGTCTGAACGTGAGAAAACACATGTACACAATGAGCACACACTCCTCCTCCTCCTTCCAGCTGTTCTCTAAATCTTGATTACACAAGACACCAGGGGGGAGACTCCTCCTTCTCCTGATGCCTCCTCCTCGATCCGGTTGTTGGGCGATTCGCTCACAAGGAGGCTGAGCGGGCTCGGCTGACCTGAGGTGCTCAGTGACCCGGGGTTGGGGGTCCAGAGAGGGCCACGGCCCCGGGGCCTCTTGGCTGGGCTCCCCTTCCTCCCCTTTCGCCTTCCTCTCCCTCTGCTCCGCGAGCGGCTCATCTTGGGACGGGAGACATGGGCAGAGACAGCAACGGCCTGGGGACAACTGGCCGAGGAGGAGAAGATGAAAAATTAAAAGCATGAAACTCCTCCTCTGTTTGAGATGCTCGGGTAACTTTGTGCCAAGTGAGATGAAGACGAGAGGAAGGAAGAGAGGGGGCAGTAATCAGATGATTTTAATCCAAGCTGATTTTGTTCAGAGGAAATTTGTACATTTTAAGGCTTTTTTCCAGCAGGAGAATGAGATGAAAGTAGAAGAGGCAGCATGTTTATGTAAAAACCGTCAAACTGAGAGGAGTGGGTATTCCTGTTAGAGACGAGGAGAAGCCGTTAGATAAACCAAGAAACGAATTAAAGGTAGAAACCTGGACTTGTGCAGTGACGGGTTGCTCCGACGATCCTCAACAGGCATTCCAGATATCCTATCCTGATCTCATTCCATAAATTAATGCTGGTATGCACGCTGTGTCCATGGTTGTACCAAAGTGGGACTAATCAAATACTCTCAAATTGTTTTTTCCTTATCCTCGTGAAGCTAACAAAGTTTTTTTTAATAGTTTTCAGTGTCTACACCCAACTAGTGTGTGAAAGCAAAAGTAAAGAGTGAGACAATGTGAAAAATTCAAGATTCAAGCAGGGACTCTAACCCGGCCTCCTGGATCACAGTCCTACAACCTATCACCAGTTTTGAGGTTGCAACTCCAAATGTATTGTGACCCCATCCTAATCAAACAGCTAACCGATGTTTTAGACAATTATCTGAATCAAAAACGGGATCTTTTATTAGGAAAAGGTCTTTATGGCCTTTCCAAGAGCTTTCCCAAAACTTGATTTAGACAGTTTGTGATTCCTTACTTTAATTTGTCGTATTTTATGTGACGATTCCATTTAATTTTACTTACTGAGGTTCTCAAACCTGGAATGTTGGTTTGTTTCAGATATTTAGACTTTCCAGTTTGGTCCAAAGGAGATTTGAAAGCACCTCCAACCGGTCATGGCAAATGGCTCCGCCATTCCTGAGCCTGCTTCAACCAGAGGCTTCTTCCTGTTAAAAGGAAGTTTTTCCTTCCCACTGTTACTAAGTGCATGTTCAACTGATTGTTGGGGCTCTCTCTGTATTACTGTGGGTTCTTACAGTTAAAATACAAAGCACCTTGAAGTGACCATTGTTGAGATTTGGGTTATATAAATAAAACTGAACTGAAACTAAAGAGCCATACAGTGTGTCAGGACGGGAACTCTGAGACAGCACCTGCTGCAAAGCTGACTTGTGCCCTCCAACTTTGTCAGAGACACACATCATTGGAGTGTTTTGTAAAAGATAAAGTTTGAAAAGTCTGGGTTTGAAATCTTGAAGCAGACATTGGATAAGAGGCATTCACCCCATCAGGCGCAGCTCAGCGTAGAAGAGGCAGAGAAGATATTAAATCAAATGAAATTGATGAACTTGAAGTCCTCATAGCCTCAGTGGACTCGTATTCTGTGCTTCGATGGAAATTTAGCCTGGCTGCTCTACATTCAAGTCCATCAATTAACCTCTCAACATCCACCAGGTCACTGGACAGCCGTCGAAGGTTGGGGTTACGTTAGTGTTCGGTGCTTTTCCATGAATTTTCTCAGGTTTGGGACACCCAAGTGTAATAGCTTTAGACAGAAATGAATGTATGACACTTTATTTGAAAGGTAACAAAAACCGGCCCTGCCTTGCTCCTGCTGTAACCAGTTCACGGTTTGCCGGTGACTTCTTTGATGCTGATCTGGCAAACATCAGCTTCAAATGGGTCTGGGAAACGTGGAGAAGGTGCAGCAGAAATTAATATAACTTCAGCATTCAGTCCTTCCATCAGCTGTCTCTGAGCCTGAACTTCCTGCTGGGTAATGTATGCTCGCTGTGCGTTTGCCGGACCTGTCTGAAGTGATTTCTGACGGTCTTGTTTAATTAGCAGGACGCGTGTGTACTTTTATACATATTCATCGGGCACAGATTTCAGGACGATTGATGTTGTAATTGATTCAGAAGGTTTTATAATTTCTGCAGAGGCACACCAGGAATTTCAATGACTTTGTGATTTGGGGAGCAAGAAAAGAGAGAGGAAGGGGAGGGCGAGGAGATCTGAGGGTGCCGCGTCTACACCTGAGGAAACGTTGACACGCCTCAGTCGGTGTGATTTCTGTCGCTTTTCGACGGGGGGAGAACGCAACGAAGAGGGGGATGTCAGCTGCTTTCTTCTTCCCTTTTCACAAGTAAATTACACATTTAGGATTTATTAAGACACGAAACAATTTTCAAATAGCGAATCTGTGGAGCCTCCACGGAGATGTGCTCATTACTCTGTAGCCCAAGGCCATGTTCACCGCCTTGAATGCATCCTTTTTTTCCTCCTCCTCCTTCTTCTTCTTCTCCTCTTTTTTCCCCTCTGTCTGTGTTTTTTTTGGCCGAGCCTGATCCCGTAATGTCACAGCGGTTTGTTCAAAGCCGCGACAATGATTCAGGCTCCCAGCAGGTGCCGCCCCGATGTCTGTTCAATTATTAAAGTGAGGGCCACATGGATGCATTACAGCCGCCGCGCCCATTAGATAAAAAGACGACAGCTTTTGACGTGGCGCATATTTCCTCTCTGCCTCACAAAGATGCCGCCGCTGCGACTCTTTCTTGTTGCTTCTTTTTGTTTTATTCATCACCGTCCTCGTGATCCCCCCCCCCCCCCCTCCTTCTTTTGCTATGCATGGAAATATTAAAGAGCCATTTGTTCCCTTTCAGTGTTGTGGGCACAAGAGCTATCGTGATCTTTTTGATTCCTTCTCGTCAAACTGAGGTCGTGGCTGTCTTTTTTAACTTCCCCGCCAGCCCCCCCGCCGCCCCCAATCTAGCCATGAAACTGCCGTCGACTTGATAAATAAATCATTCAGTGGACACAAAGTCAAACCTCGTTCACAATCACTTCCAGCAGGCGCCTTCTTCATCTATTTCGTCCTCCTCGAGTGCTCAGATGTTCCTGCTTTGAAATCGCCAATCCCCGCGTGAACAAAGTCCAACAAGATTGCTGGAATCAGGTGGCATTGACTTGGTCCGGGCGCCCTCCTGATGCAACCTTCCTGAGGGTTTTGTGTCTCCTCTCAGGCTTGAACCATGGTAGGCAAATGTGCAAGCCACTACTATTTGAAGCCGCTGGCATCAACTCAACTCCCCTCTAAAACTTTTTTTTTTAAGTCTGAAAAGAGTTAGAAAATGCAGTGACAGGGTCAGATCCACACGAGCTGCGTGGGGGTTTTTTATGCCAAAACCTTGTGCGTAGCATCTCGGTGACGCGTAAAGATGGCGCGCCTTCGGGAGAAGGCTGACAGGCAGCAGAGCGTCAGAGAACATGAGAGAGACCTTCAAGTGGCCCTGGTGCTGCTGTGTCGGTGTGTTAGGGTGACACGATGCTCTGCGTTTCGAGAAGAAGAAAGAAAGTACGACATACAGAAGGCTGAATGTGAATATACTGGATTTTTTGCTTCTTTTATAACAACAGGTCTGCACGGCACTGAAAAGGATCCTGCATTAATATCTGTGGGAGACTTCTGCAACTGTAAAGATGGCATTAGAAGCAAAACCTTCAGGGGGGAGAAAAAGAGGGTTTTACAAGTGATTTACTTAAAAAAAAAAAAACTCACACGAGACCAAAACTGTTCATGTAGCAGGCTGGAAGAGAGTTTATTTCCCCTGTAAACTTGGACATTTTAACATGGGAGTCTATCAGGATTGACTCTGGAGGTTGATGCTTGGAGTTCTTTTTGATAATTTAAAGCAACTGCCTGAATCATTGCTTAGAGTTTAACTCTAGTACACTAATGTCGGGTGATAACACATAGTGATTATTTTAAAGGGAATTTATGTGGTCAAAAAGAAATTTTATAGTCAGCTGTCATTTTTCCATTTTGTGTTTCTCTTTTGAACAGTTGTCAGTGATGAAGGGAGACTGTACCTTTACTGGACAAGGCCTACATGTCCCAGGAGTGGGTGGACCAAAGAACAAGATTCCGGCTCCATTTGTTTATTTTATTAAGGAATTTTTTCCTTAACAATTCCCTAATGTTTCACTAATTTTATAGTCTTTTTGTATTGTGGGTTAAAGACTGAGTGATAAGACTTGAATCTAGAACGAGGAAGGTTTGGTGATCAAGTTCCAGTTTTAGGAGCTGTTGTATGACTGAGGGCCGCTAATGCAAATGTAAACATAAGAGTGTTTTCCAGTGCATCTGTTTGGTGGATGGCAGGTTATCAATCATTCATTCATTCATCATTCTTGGAAGAAAGTAACCAGGAAGTGTTTCCCTTTGCCTTGCACCTGGTGATCCAAGCTTTGGATGCAGCTGCTCGGCAATGGAAACACTTTCCATAAAGCTCTCTCTCTGCGCTGTTCTTGAGCTAATCTAAAGGCCACATGAAGTTTGGAGGTCTGTAGCAGTTGACTCTGCTGAAAGTTGGCGGCCTCTGCTCCTCACCATCCACTTCCTGTAATTGCAAATCACTTCCACTTTGTTTTAAACCACTAACAGCTGTGGAATATTTAGTAGTAAGGAAATTTCATGACTGGACTTGTTGCAAAGGAGGCATGGTACCATGCTGGGATTCGCTGAGCTCCTGCAAGCAAGCTATTGTTTCACAGATGTTTGTAGAAGGAGCCTAGATGCTCGGATTTTATAGATTTTATATACGTGTGGCAGTGAAAGTGATGGGAACACCTGCATTCAATAATTTGGATGGCTGAGTGAATACCAAATTATTGAATATATATGCAGTATAGTGTATTTTAGAGTTTCGAGCATTCATCATTCTACTCTGAGAGTCAATATTCCTCAAGTCACACCACTAACACATTAGAAGCACCCTGCTCAGGTTCAGTAGTTTTATGAACAATGAAAATAAAAAATAACCACGTTAAACAAAAAATTAATGCTAAAAAACCACCTGAAAACACCCCAACTTTCACCTGTAATAAAGAAGAGTCTTTTTTCCCTTGAGGAAGTTTTTACAATTGATCCGGCCAGTCCGGTCTTGGAGATCTAGATAAGTCATAGTAAGAGACATATAACACGTATTAACATAAATTTCATGCTACTATTCGGCTTGATTGCAGTTATATTGTCTCTCTTTTTTACATTTTACGATTCACATCGATATTTCTAAACCAAAAATTCAAATTTGAAAGCATTATTTTTAAAAAAATAAATGCTTTCTTTCTATCTTTTCAAGTAAAGAAAGAAGTGCAACCTTCCACTCCCACACCAACAAACCCAACCTCTCCTCCTCCTCCTCCTCCTCCTCGTTTCTTCTTCTTCTTGTGTTCTGTATATGCCAACAAATCCTAATTGCACCCCACACTCTTTTCTTCCCACCGATGCTGCGCGCTTCGTGCCACCAAATTCCTTGTGTGCTAATTAGGCACGCAACCACGGTGGATACACTCCTGACAGGTGCTGCTGGCCTGCCGGGGTCACATACACACAAACACACACACATACACATGCACACAAAGAGAGACGCGAGAGAGAGAGAATGAGCGAGCATTAAAAATAAATGGAGAGAGGAGAATAACGAGAGAGGCAAGACGTGTTAATTTCTATCTTCCATCTGTTATTACATAAGCACTGCCAACAACTACGCATCTCTGGAAGAACAGAGAAAGGGGAACGAGAGGAGGAGAGGAAGATGGAGAGCTGAAAAAAAGACAACAACAGCCATGGTTGAAGTCCTCCTCCTCCTGCACGGAAGAAGAAGAAGAAGAATTCCTCGGGGAGGATGGCGAAGAAGAAATCAGATTGATCGAGCAAACACCAAACTTGTAGATTCATTCGGAGGGTTTTGGCTTCCAAAACATTTTGAATGCATAACCTGGTGTTCCATCCTCGAAACGTGGCAGAAAGAATGAAAAAAATGTGGCGTCAAAAATGGGGTTTTTTGCTATTTGACAAGTTAAACCCCCCCGAGGGCTTGGAGCCTCAGAAATGTTTAAAAGTGAGTCTTCTTTCCTCGCATACAAGTTTTCTAAAACTTGCATGCAAGCTTGTAAAACTTGTGTGAGTTTCACGCGGGATGTCACACTAAACACCTTCAGGTAGCTTCAAGCTCACGTTTAATATAACGCATAATGTTTAAAAGTGTGTGAATGTGTGTGTGAATGGGTGGATGACTGGCTGTGTAAAGCGCTTTGGGGTCCTTAGGGACAAGTAAAGCGCTTTACAAATACAGGCCATTTACTGTTTACCATTTAAATGCAGAACAAGCATGTTTTTGTCTTGTAATCCAAAGAGCACTCACATGAAGACTGCGACAGACTAATAAAAAAGTGAGCCTTTTTTTTGTTTGATTTAAAGGCCAGAAATACACAAACATCCTCAGTCAGAAGGCAAATAGATACCAAAGCAGACTAGTGACACAGAGGAAGTACAGAAGTTTGTTTCTGCCACTGAAAAACATTTTTCAACACCCAAGTCAAAGTTTTAGGTTGTTAGCTCTTTTTTTAAAAACTTGAGGAATCCTGGTTTACTCAGAAGTTTGAGTAAGTGAGTCGAATTTTTCAGTCACGGATGCCAGACAGGTTGCAATATTTCTCTGCCATATCAAAACTAAATAAATTAGACCACCTCTTTTACCTGTTACTTGTAATCGCCTGCTTGTAATCTCACTTCTTTTACTTGCCTGCTACATGCACCCACACAAACCTCGCTTACCTGTTGCTTATGGAAACATTCAGCTCTACTTACCTTCCAAAGGAAGGACTTACCCGCTCACCTGCCTCCCCACTCTCCATCAACCACCTCCACAAACTCTTGGATAACCACCAGCTGCCTATGAACTATTTCCAAGCCTCAATCTTAACTCAGCTAAGGCTGTTAATCTGTCAGGATATCCCACTTCAGCCATATTCTACTCCATCCATCCATCCATCCATCCATCTTCATCCGCTTTGTCTGGGGCCGGGTCGTGGGGGCAGCAGCCTAAGCAAAGAGGCCCAGACCTCCATATTCTACTCTTGGACTCTAATTGCTAATGCTAATTCCCCATCTCCTCTCTGACAGAGCTTCTGTGTGCAAACCAGTATAGCTGTTGAATGGCTCTGCCAATAGGGATGGGTATTGATAAGATTTTCACGATTACGATTCCATTTTCGATTCTGTTTAACGATTCGATTCTTTATCGATTCTCTTATCGATTCTTTTTAAAAAAGGAGAACACTAAGGTCGATTAGCTTAGAACTTTGTTTTATATCTTCTCTTTGAACAAGATAGAAATTTAGGATAACATGGCCTTACAAACCCAACAGTGAGATCTTAAGAAATCCACAGCCTACGGCTCTTCAATGGGGTGTCACAGGGTCCCCAGGAAAAAAAATTGTAAATGTAAAATAATAAAATAAATATTCTTCTGTAGCAATAACAAAGTATAACATAAATTATTCTGTAGCAATTACACAAGAATATCCAGTAATGTCCCTGCCTACAATTAAACACATTCACTTACCAAAGTGAAATCGGGGGCATCTGCTGTGGCAAATGGGTGCAAGTCTTTTACCACAAACTTAGTCACTGCTCGGTGACATTCGTCTATCCTGGCCTGAAAGGAGACGCTACCGGTAGACTGCAGTGAGAACTGCCAGCATCTGAGCCAGACTCTGTCTCTCTCATCATGGTCACCTAAATGCACAGTAATGGCAGGTTTTGTAATAAGGCAGATCGTGCTAACATAATATGCACTGTTAGTTGATTATTTACCTGCCGCATTAACGGGAGAGGACGTGCAAACGTTACCGCTGCTGCTGGGTTGAGATTCACGAGTCCGGAGCGGAATTAAAAACACGACATTCATTTAAGGTCATCGTGTGTTTTGTGAGCAAATGCTTTTGCATATTCGTAGTGTTTCCTCCCTTAAATGAAGTATCTACTTTGCAAGTCTTGCAAGTTGCCCTGTTGTCATCCGTTCTCGTAAAGTATGACCAAACTTTTGAGCATTTGAGCTACTTAGGCGCCGTATTTCCTGCCAGGTAAATGACGCTCCGCAATGTGGTGACGTCATTCGGGGCGACTGGAATCGATAAGGGAATCGTTTGTAAAAATGGCAAACAATAATAGTGGGAACCGGTTCTCAACAAGAACCGGTTTTCGATACCCATCCCTATCTGCCAACAATCAACACTTCAAACTTGCTAGCTGTTGGCTATCTCTACTCTTTGGTTCCATCATCTCATTAAAAAAATGAGACACAACTGAAGAAACCAGGTGAAACAAATCAATGACAATGAGACACATCGCCACCAAAACAAAACAGACACTCCTAACACGGAGATGAAGACTTGACAACAAGATAAAAGGAGACAGTTAAAGTAATAACTGCAAGAACATGAATTAAATACTTCCAACAGATGTGAGAGTAACCATCGAAACGATAACAAAACTTAACCTTAGAGGAACTCAGCTCCTCCAACGCCCACTTAAAACATTTGAAATACAGTGAAAGAAAAATGTTTAGCGCCTGGTAGAAAACCCAGCTTTTGTCCCAGTACATATGAACACAATAGCATGGGTTACTGGAGTTTGGGGTGTGGCTGACTGTCCACCAGGCCTCGCCTCTGCTAATTTAAGTCATTTAACTGGACCTCAAAAGCAACCATGTTTGTGCTCTTGTTGCCTTTTGAAGTATCTTAATGGAATTAATGTTGCAGTGACTGTGAGGGACAAAGCGTCCAAGATATTTGTTCTTCACATGTGGCAAGTGGAATTTCAATAGTATATTAGTCTATTACTTAGCACTAATTAACAGTTAGCTGCATGACTTAATTGCACTCTGTCTCTGTTTCCTATGTGTTTTCATATGTTGTAAGTGACAGCTCCTCATTGCCTGCGCTGTTATTCCTGCAGGCATAACTGCAGCAGAACACCCCCGCTGCTCATGTACCCAGGGTAGTCTTGACTCTCTTGTCAGGACCTCTAAGTATTGATCTGCAACACTTCTTTATACAGGGAGTGCAGAATTATTAGGCAAGTTGTATTTTTGAGGAATAATTTTATTATTGAACAACAACCATGTTCTCAATGAACCCAAAAAACTCATTAATATCAAAGCTGAATGTTTTTGGAAGTAGTTTTTAGTTTGTTTTTAGTTTTAGCTATTTTAGGGGGATATCTGTGTGTGCAGGTGACTATTACTGTGCATAATTATTAGGCAACTTAACAAAAAACAAATATATACCCATTTCAATTATTTATTTTTACCAGTGAAACCAATATAGCATCTCCACATTCACAAATATACATTTCTGACATTCAAAAACAAAACAAAAACAAATCAGCGACCAATATAGCCACCTTTCTTTGCAAGGACACTCAAAAGCCTGCCATCCATGGATTCTGTCAGTGTTTTGATCTGTTCACCATCAACATTGCGTGCAGCAGCAACCACAGCCTCCCAGACACTGTTCAGAGAGGTGTACTGTTTTCCCTCCTTGTAAATCTCACATTTGATGATGGACCACAGGTTCTCAATGGGGTTCAGATCAGGTGAACAAGGAGGCCATGTCATTAGTTTTTCTTCTTTTATACCCTTTCTTGCCAGCCACGCTGTGGAGTACTTGGACGCGTGTGATGGAGCATTGTCCTGCATGAACATCATGTTTTTCTTGAAGGATGCAGACTTCTTCCTGTACCACTGCTTGAAGAAGGTGTCTTCCAGAAACTGGCAGTAGGACTGGGAGTTGAGCTTGACTCCATCCTCAACCCAAAAAGGCCCCACAAGCTCATCTTTGATGATACCAGCCCAAACCAGTACTCCACCTCCACCTTGCTGGCGTCTGAGTCGGACTGGAGCTCTCTGCCCTTTACCAATCCAGCCACGGGCCCATCCATCTGGCCCATCAAGACTCACTCTCATGTCATCAGTCCATAAAACCTTAGAAAAATCAGTCTTGAGATATTTCTTGGCCCAGTCTGGACGTTTCAGCTTGTGTGTCTTGTTCAGTGGTGGTCGTCTTTCAGCCTTTCTTACCTTGGCCATGTCTCTGAGTATTGCACACCTTGTGCTTTTGGGCACTCCAGTGATGTTGCAGCTCTGAAATATGGCCAAACTGGTGGCAAGTGGCATCTTGGCAGCTGCACGCTTGACTTTTCTCAGTTCATGGGCAGTTATTTTGCACCTTGGTTTTTCCACAGGCTTCTTGCGACCCTGTTGACTATTTTGAATGAAACGCTTGATTGTTCGATGATCACGCTTCAGAAGCTTTGCAATTTTGAGACTGCTGCATCCCTCTGCAAGATATCTCACTATTTTTGACTTTTCTGAGCCTGTCAAGTCCTTCTTTTGACCCATTTTGCCAAAGGAAAGGACGTTGCCTAATAATTATGCACACCTGATATAGGGTGTTGATGTCATTAGACCACACCCCTTCTCATTACAGAGATGCACATCACCTAATATGCTTAATTGGTAGTAGGCTTTCGAGCCTATACAGCTTGGAGTAAGACAACATGCATGAAGAGGATGAAGTGGACAAAATACTCATTTGCCTAATAATTCTGCACTCCCTGTATTAAGAATATGGACGTTTGCTCTCTTCCCAAATGCACTGAGAACAAAAAAAACCACCAAACATCTGCTGTGATTTTGTGATGTTTTCTCAGAGCCCGACATTTTCCACGAGCTCTTTCCAGCTGAAGCTGCCCTGTAAAAATAATCCAGTGACAGGGAAGACGTACTGTTTGTCATCTAATGAAAAC
This sequence comes from Rhamphochromis sp. 'chilingali', assembly GCF_963969265.1. Taxonomy (NCBI): domain Eukaryota; kingdom Metazoa; phylum Chordata; class Actinopteri; order Cichliformes; family Cichlidae; genus Rhamphochromis; species Rhamphochromis sp. 'chilingali'. Next base: position 20,860,207 of record NC_137931.1, read on the forward strand.
ATTTTCTTGCCTGGGGAACAATGGGACGAGCGAAAAACAAAGCACTCTGAGGAGTGACGAGCAACTCCTCCAAAGGGGCCGCCGGGGTTTGGGGAATCTTTTTTCCGCAGATGCGGCTCTGAGGCCCGAGACGTGTTGATGTCCTGAGGTGGCGTTCGTTTCCTGTCAGCGACGGTGAGTGAGGTGCGAAGGGGCGAGAACCCTGCCTTTGTTTTTCTGGACAGAAAGACACCGGGAAAGGATTCTTTCCCAGGGCGGAGGGACGGGACTGTCAAGATGCTCGCTGCCAGAATACACACAAGTCCGCCATAGATCTTTGCAGCATTTCAACACTCCTGCAGTGTTGTGCACCGTGCTGGAGGGAAGCTAAACAGCACAAAAGCCTGTAGCTGCTCTGCTTCTAATCGTCAGTGTGGGAACGCACATTATAATTGTTTGTTCAATTATTTTTCTTGGACGCCGCACCTGCACCTCACCAAGTGAACTCCTGAGGCCAAAGCGCAATTAAGCAGCGCTGACGCCTGTTTAAACAGCAAGGAGGGAGTCAGATAAATACCTTTTTAGCACTCAAGGTAACAAGCACAGGGTGACAGTGAGAAGGCTCACAGGGAGCAATTTCCTATTTATCTGTCTTCTGATTTGACCTCTCTTGACAAGGTTCCTGGGCTTATTACTGTATCTGTCCTACGCTCTAATCATGGCCCATTACAAATGTTCAGCAGGCTGGAAGTGCCAGATGTGGGCGAAGGATAAAGGAAGGCAGCAAGTCGTGCTGACCGGTGTCGACACCCTCTGAAATGTTTAGTGAGATAGGAAATTTCACGGATAAGTAGCTCAGATGTTTGCAGAAATTGTAAATTGTGTTTTCTGACCTCGGCTGGACACTTTAATGAGAGTTATTTTTTTTGCAGAGGGAAGTGCAGAGGTGTGAAGAGAAAAAGTTCAGCGCTTCAGTGAGGACGAGCCCTGCAAAGGTTCATGCACGAGAGAAAATGAGCTTCACAAAACAACATGAGGCAAAAGAAATTGTATATATATATATATATCCTCCAAACTGCACCTCACAAACACTAACACTCGTATTTCACCTAAGACTGAGGCTCTGTAGTATTTGGAAGATGAAGAAGAATATCTTAATTTATCACACTGGCATTATAACGAATCCCCGCAGAGACCTTGACCTCCCATAAGTGCTGGACACATGAGAAAAATAAGTACCTCTCCACCACATACCTCCTCAGGTTCACCAGCAGAAGAGCTGCACTCTATTAATGAAGTGTTATCCATGCATCATAACACAGAGCAAACCGTGTGGCAGCTTTGGATACTTCCTCTTTGCAGACACACCGCTGCTGTTTAGGAGGGAGCACCGTATCGCAGTGAACCTCATTCATATAAACCACTGAGAGATTTAGCCTGCAGAAACGATTGCTTTCTTTAGAGTTCTGTTACAACTATGCACGATAATTAAACAAGATGAAAGTTTCGAATGATCTCAAACGATGTCTGTGTGATGCACCTGTGTAACTTATGGATACAGCTTGCACAATGTTTTCTGGAGAAAGGTTTTATGGTCTTTTAAATCTAAGAGCACTGTACCAGCTGTTAAGCATGATGGTGGTAGCATCATGCTGTTTTGCTGCTACTGGTCCTGATGCATTGAACAAAGTGGATGGAATAATGAGGAGGAGCACTACCTCCAACAGCTAGACAGCTTGAAACTTAGTCACAGTTGGGTGTTTTTAACAAGACAATAGTTCCAAACACAGGCTAACATTAAATCAACAGTAAACCAACCAGTTTAAGTGAACTTTACCAATTCTGCCCAGAAGAGCGGTCAAATTTCAGCCAGAATTATGCTGGAAGCTTGTTGGCAGCAACCAAAAGCATCAGGTCAAGGTATAACTCATTAACCAAATATAAGTGTATGTTCATATTTGAAGCTGCATATATGCTTTGTCCCTGCGCGGATTACAGAAAATCCTACATAAATTCAAACTCGTGCGCTCAATTCTTTTTGTTTTAAAGCCATTAAAGATGTGTGCTGTGCAAATTATCAGCACATCCATGCCCATGAAGAGTGGATCGAAACTACTGGTCACAACTATACTTCCAAAACCCATGTAGCTATGTTTACGTTTTGCACGGTCCATGTTTCAGACAGAGACAGACTGCTTATCTGTACTGGGCCTGCAGCCTATCCCAGTACAGAGCAGGCAAAATATGGGGTACACACTGGAGAGCTCACAGGCCCATTCAGTGTAAGGTGAACAAGGATTAGTTTAAACTTTCAATCATGCAAAGCTACTCTAGTAGAGTCCAAGAACCACAACAAAGAGTTGGAAATAAGCAGGTCCACTTGAAAACATCCTGTCATAATTATTCCTACTTGGGTTCAAAATTTATAGTCCCTCGACACAGTCGCCCTTTTTATAATAAAGTACTGCACGTAGCTACAACTTGTTTACAAACGTGACATGTTTGAACCCACCCCGACATCTGTGCAGTTAAATGGAAATATGTGCATTGCATTAGCATTAAATATGGTTTTTCACACAGAACATACAAATACTAAAGAAATGAAATATTACTTGAAAGCATTTACTAGACGTTGGAGCTGTTTATGTATCATTTTGGTCATTTACAAAGTCCAAAACACCAAAACTCCTCAGATTCTAGCTTCTAAACTTCTGATTGTAGTTCTTTTCGTTTTTCCTTTTTTAAATATATTTGCCTTTTAGGTTATTAGCTTGACATTTTTAAACTCAATCATGCAGTTTATTTTAAAAAATGAAAGCTTTTCCTAATAGTTAAGTTTTTAATTTACTCTAATGAAAAGTCTTCATTTTTTTTTTTTTTTGCAATAAAACCATTACTTGCTTAACATTTTTGGCATCCGGACTCGTCACTTTAACCATCTTTGCCCGCTGGTGTCTCTGGGAATGACCATTTACATTCACAGCGTATTTACTTCTGGCAGTCGGCTCATTCTGCACAAAGATGCCAGTCAGAGTTTTACAGCTTGCTCTGCTTTACACAGCGACTCTGTCTTCAGTCACACAGCTATCACCCCAGCCATGCATACCTCACTCTCTGCTCGCCATGCTCGCCGCCCTCCATGCATTATTCACAGCCACATTAAAATACCGGGCCGAGAGTGAGAGTTGCATGTTAAGGCAGCTGAATCGGGGAGGTGCCGTCACAACAGCTGAAAGTGTCTGTCACAGAGTTATAAGTTTTTTTTTCCCATAGTTCCCCGGCAGTGCAGCTGCCTAAATGAGAGGGATTAAGTTAACTCCCTGCTTAGAGGAAGAGCAGGCCCTGGATTAGGGCACTGGGCATGGACACAGAGAGCATTCAAGCAGGAGCCACCACTTTTTAAAAAAGAGACGCAGGGAAGAGAGGAGGCAGCGGTGCACAGCCCTCGCAGGGACCTGCGGCCGAGTTGCTTGAACAAATACATTGACAAGTGTAACGCCGCGCCCGCAACATGGAAAAGGGTGTCAGGGCAAAGAGGGGGAACACTGGCAGACACGCCGACGATCACCAGTTCTTTTTTTTTTAATTCCACCTTCCAATTCCACCCGCTTCACCCCTCTCCATCTTTTATCCTAAACTAACACACTGCATCTCCAAGACATACATACAACAGCAGACGTATTCCTTACCCAAAGGCATCACTAGCTGCATCTAAAGTAATTTATTGTATGGTAATTAGTGCCCTTTAAGAACTGTTTTAATATAAGCATAGTATAATATAATATAGCATATCTTAATATAGTACAGTGATACAGAGTGGCTGTTAGGACGTATAATGAATTATAATTATAGAAACTGCAGTTCCTCTGCCGGCCACTTGAGGCTGACTTCAACAATGAGTCAATGCCCATAGAATTCCATGTTAAACGTTTAACTTTACAGTAGAAAACATGATTACTCCTACAGTCCAGTCCAGTTACTAAAAATCCAGTTGGCATTTTTCTGGTGAGTGAAGTTTAAGTATTTTATTTCTTAAGTATTTTATTTCTTCTAGCTAAGTTGCCACTGCTAGACAATGGGAAGCTATTTTTACTATGGCATACTGTTGCTGGCTAAGAGTAAAAATAGGACACAAACCTTCTTGTGAGTAAGAAAAATCAAAAAAATGCTTGTGTAATTTAGAAATGCACACAGACTGCTAATATGTTGCAATCCATCTGACTCTGTGTGCGCCAATGGGCACAAATTTTTGACCTCCAATGTTTTTGTCATTAAATTGCTATCATTCACCAACTATGTCACTATTTTTGACTTGAATTTCTGTTTACTTTACATTTAATATGAATTTTATGTGTATGCAGACAGCAACATATTTACAATAAATAGCAACAGATTTGTTTTTGGGGTTTTTTTGCAAATTTTCCTCAGTTATTTTAATATTACAGCAGGAAATTGCATATAATCACCAATTTGATCTTATTGCCAATTAGCGACATTTTCATGCACAAAAGTTCTCTTTGAAGACAGCAGGTGAATGAGATTGAGGTTTCAGACCTTCTACCTGTCTTCAAAGCAAAAATTTCATAATTCAATGGCTTCCCAAGTTCATTGCACGCAGTGGAAATAATGTGGTCTCTATTTTCTTAGTTGAGCGCTGGCTTCAGCTCCAGTTAATGGCCGAAATCAAAGTTAAATGATTGTTTCAGTTGACATTTTGTTTGTATTTTGCAGATTCCTAAAATGTCCAGGGATTAGTTATATTAGTACAAGCTAAATTAAATTAATGAGAGTGGCAAGAAGGGGGTGAGCAGGGGCCCAAAAAATTAGTATGACCCTTGGCTCCTCAAGCATGTCATTCTAGCCATGTAGATATATATATATATTTTTTCATTAAATATTTTTTTTATTATAAGTGGGAGTGATCATACAGGCTTGACATAAACCACAATATTCTTGATGTGGATTCATTTCACAAAGCTGTGGCATTTATTATTTTTATTTTTATTATTTACCCTTATAATAGCAACATCATCCTATAATAAACACAAGGGTGTGAAGGCAAAAATAAAGTTTTCTTTTTTCTTAATATCAGCCAAAAGCTTAATGGTAACAGCCAAGTTTTTTTATTTTATAATTTTAATCACATTTTGAGTCGTGCAGTAAATATGTGCACACCCTGATCTGTTTTCTGAAGCATTCACAGAGGGGGGAAAAAAACCTGGGAAGGAGTGTAGATGAGAACAGGTGGTGAAACAGTGTGAGAAACACGAGGGAGAAAAACAACAGACACCTGCTCGTGAAACCCAACCTGGTTCCTCCATCACATTCCAGCAGAGTTCAGCTGACTGAGCTGCTCAGACAGCGGCTGGGGAGGACACACTCGGCCTCCAGCAGTAAATTATACCGTGGACCGTACACTCAGTGTGACAGCATGGCTGACGCTGCATTAGCGCTGCACAAATCTATGTATTTTTGCAGGAATACAACAGTTTCTTTACCCTGCACTACCACTAGCCTTGTATTTAATGCCTGGTAACTATAGGAACAAGTCTTTCACATACCGTAAGGTCTTTACCTTACAATGTAAAGCGCCTTGAGGCAACTACTGTTGTAAGTTAATGCTATATAAATAACACCGAATTGAATGGAAGTAGAAATTACTCTGGCTTTGCAAACAGTATCAGTTTGTGTGCATAATACATCAGCAGGGTGAATTCATGCCTTGGTTAGTTTTCTAAACTGGGATTATTTTTTCTCCAGTGGAAGCTATGCTTCTGTTACTCACTGGATCACAAATTATCTATGAATGTCACCAAACTCTGTTCTGGATAAATGCATCTATACGTGTGGAGAAAAAAGTCACACTAGATTAGCCAGAAAGTCAGTAAACAGTCAAAACTGAGGACTTAACAAGCTAATAACATTACCTTGACAAGCTAATAACAAGCTAATGTTATTAGCTTGTTAAGTCTTCTGTTAGGTGAACCGAAGTACAATCCTAAGATCCATCAGCATGCCTGTCGGGGAACGTGGAACCTCTGAAGAAGCAATGCCAAACTTTATTGAGACCTTATTTCCAGGTTTTGGTTGAGAAATTCTTATCTCACTGGCTGGATTACTTCATACTAAAAGTAAAGAAAGTGAAGCCCAAATGGTTGGAAAGAGAAACACCATTTTATTGCATTGCATGTTGTGTAGATCAACTGACTGCGCTGCTTAGTACACCAGAGTCGACAAGGAAAAAGCAAACAGTGTTGGACCAGTGAATCATGGGTGAACCTGACTCAAACAGGCTCTCCTCCACACTGTCCACATTTATAAAGTGCTTTAAAAGCCCTAAAATTACTAATATTACAGGAGCTAGCTAACAAAATACTTAAGCTTCCGAGAGAGCGCTTGAAAGTGGACTGTATATGTGTGTTTTGTAAAATTCATTGTTGTAGCCAGGGGGCAGTACAGTTTCTTTGATTTCCACCTAGTTACAGGTTCTGTCACAAGTTAGCTAACATAAACTAATATAAGTCTTTTAGCAGTAGCCAACCAACCAACCAACCCGGTGACATCAAGTTCTAAACTGTCACAAAATGGAGATAAACATGTTCTAAAACTTTAACTTTAAACACTTATTTCTTAAATCCAGCTTCAGGGACAGAGTTACATCTATGTCAATTTTTGAGAGCGACCTGTTCCCCTAACTAACTAAAACTAACCCGAAATATAGTGTTAGATTAATAAACTGTTTGGCCACAGCTATCACCAGACTTTAATGAAGCTACATAAATCTAAAGCTAAATAAATCTCCGCTGGGTAGTAGGACAGGAGCCCCTGACGCCTAGACTCCGGTGGTGGCAGAAGTGAAGCTGGTGGAGACTTGGATGAGCATCTCTATAAAGCCAGTACAAGGTGGAGATGGCGAGGAAGTGGCTCAGATGTATTAAAGCCTGAGATGCTAAGACCACAGTTTTATAGATTAGCAGCTGAAAGAACCCAGGAATGCAGGTAGCTGAAAGATTACAGATCTTCTTCATTCATCAGAATCTATCTGAAACATTAAAGCTACAACTGAAAATGATTCTGAATTTAATACAGGACTATAAGCATCCTAGGGTAGTCCTCTGGAGACTTTTATTAGCAGATCTTTTGAGTTGTGGAGCGAGACGGTTTTCCTTTCTATCTCACACTCTGCCTGACTTAATCAACATAATTTCCTTTCTAAGTGATCATGAAATGTTTGCTCATCACCGTTCTTCTTGTAGAATTGAATAACTGATGGACACCTGATGTAGCAAAGCTCTGTAACTGAAGCACTGTTGCCACGCTCTCACCAGCGGTCAGATCAACCTGTATGTTTGAGTAAACCATTAACCCACCGCTGATACTCTCTGTCTCCTTCTGGCTGCAGGGTAGAGGAACCAGGCCTCAGTCACGTCAGCTCCGTGACATCGAAGCGACCGTGACACCGCGGCAAACAGCCGATGACTGATGCCTTTTTGTCTTCTGCAGTCAGGACGGATCGCCCGCCCCGCAGACGACTCTAATTGGACCGACAGGTGACACATATGTGGAAACCAGGAGATGATGGCGAAGACGACTTGGATCACGGGACCTGCACCTCACATGCCTCCTCTGAGCAGTGTAAGTGCTCCATTCTGACACTTGACATGACATTTAGGAAACGAAACGGTGCCCTTAAAATCAGCAATAATCTACACGTTAAAGGGCAAACATTGTCCTCCTTTCACCACCAACAGAATGTCTTTACTTACAGCTCGGCTGCTGTCTTTGTTGCTCCTGCTTTCTTCCTTTGGACTGTGTCACTATGGTAAAATAGGCCATATTCATCAATTATCTTGGGGGAAATACCCAGTCATAATCAGGACCGTCTGTGTCCTTTAGTTCTGAATGTTTTCATCAGGGTAAAGTTTTTTAAGCTAATTTTAAACCTTTTCCTGATGCTTCCAGTATGTTATTATTGGATATTTAGGTATTCATGTATGTATATATTTTGCGGGAGTACAGTCTGCACAGGGACCTTTAAATTTATTTACCTGTAAGAGCAACCGCTACACCGTTCCCTCGACTCGTTGTTGCGTCTTCAGTGCACCTGCTGCCCTTTTCTTTCACACCAAAGCAGGTGAAATGGACTCGGAGTGGTTTCTGTTTCCTAACGTGACGCATTGATATCTCTAAAGTTTAACTGGTTTTGTGTTACACTGCGATAATCAAGTGTTCCCATTCTTCTTCTGGTAACAGACCAACATCGCGTTCCTAACGCCTATAGTTTGAGGAGGCTCCTCCTGAAGCAACAGCTGAACTTCTAATCTGTCCTGAAACTAGAGAACGAGCGGGTGACCAGCGTGTTCTTCTGTGCGTCACATCAAAAGCAGAACCATTAGACGAAGCCCTGTCTCTGATATAAAATGCAAACGTCACTCTATTATTAAAACTGTCACTTTGCCTGCCTATGTAGCAGCGTTGGACGCTTCTTTTGTTCATTTCGTGTTTCTCTGAGATGCTGTCAGATGTTTTTAGATTTGTTATATTTATTTAAAAATGCAGCAGAATAGCTTTTACTGCTGGTAATAATGGATTAAAGAAAACAGCAGTTATTACAAATGAAAAAATGCTCAGTTCAAAGCTGAAGTTAAATATTTAAGCAATTCAGTCTCAGACAGACAGTAGGCTCCATGTATATTATAGAATATACTGCATAGTCTGTATGATAACATACCTGAGACTCGATTCTTGCTTGGTAAACGTGTCTCTGATTGCTTTTATTCAAATTCAGCTCAGCTTTATTGATACTGACCTTAGCAAGTGCTTTAAAATCAAACATTTATCTTGTTTGCCAGAATTTTTTTTGGTCTTTCAAAACTATAAAATAAGTTTTTCTCTCTGTTTGCGTCTTTTGCTGCCCTACAGGAGGCAGGGTCCAACTTCTGACCCACTTACATCTGATTGGCTGCCAGAGGGAACTTGCTGGTACTGAAGGATTTAATCAATGTTTCTGTTGAATCTCATTATTTGTTTTTCCACTCACTGCATATCTGTCAGAGGGATAGCTTGAGAGTCAAATATAGTAATGACTATTTTGAAATATTTCTCATTCATAATTACACTGATAATCAAAGGTTGTAGCTGTGTGCTTGACGTTTGACCTTCCAGTTCATCAGCTGCAGTTCCTCGAGTGGCCACTTGAGGCTGCCTCCAAAACTGATTAATTCCCAATAAACTCCCATTTTAAAATGTCTAAATTTCCAACAGAAACAAACATATTTACAGGCTGCTACAGTAAAAGGTTTTGGTCTTTATGGATAGTTTCCCCCATTACAACTACTATAAAAAACATGGATTGTTATAACATACTTCAATTGTTCATCTAAATATGGTCTGTTTCTGTCACATACAGATGTAAAAAGATAGCTGTGGCCACATATTTTTGTCTCTCATCTTAATTTAGTTACCTTGGATTCCAAGGAACATAAAATTCCCTCTCCATAAAAGTAAAAACACAAAGGGTGTACGGAGTATGGGTGTCCATATACTTTTAGACATGTTTTCCTGTTCCTACAGTCTTTGTTTTGTGTGTTTTATACATGTTTGGGCAAAAGATGAAGGCTTCCTTTTTTATAATGAGGCTTGTTTGTTGTGTTTTCTTTTGGTTTCTAAGGTGAAGTTTTCAAATCAGGCACCTTCAAGCCAACTCCAGCCTCTAAGGAGAAAGTTCCTTATAGCGATCAGTGAAATTTCACATTTCAATGCAGCTCTACCTTCATTCAGCGCAACCTAATTACGACCAGTTCCCCTTGAATTATTCTTAAAGCCCTGACAGTGGGGCATCGGTGTAAAGTGCACTGTTTGAAACAGATATTTGTATTTTGCTTGACAAACTTCAGAGAAACTTTTTAGAGGTCTTTGTCATCTGTGGCCCAATTAGCAAAGCAATATTCCAGCAAACAGTCAAAAGAGGAAAAACATATTCTTGTAGGTGGATCATTAGCTGGAAAACGAATGAAAATACCCCTCGATGCTGCGCCCTCACACCCCGAGTGTTTCAAAGAGCAGCCGTTTGTTTTGTGCTGTCAAATCCCCACGTTGTTTATTAGTCCGGGCATCCTCGACGGGCGCCGCAGCACCAAATCCCAAATCTTTGCCCCGGCTTCTCGTCTCACACACATCTAAGCCCGGCGAGGTTCGTGATAGCCCTCCTCCTCCTCCAAACGGAGCAACAGGCCCACAGGCCGGCGAGCGAGCCTGCAGCTCGGTGAGAGCCCTGGGGAAGCTGGATCGAGTCCTATTTGTCAGAGCTTTCCATCGTCACTATTCATCAAATGGGGTTGGCGGGGAGGCGGCGGGTTTCTCTAATGTACTCGTGCCATTTTCTTCCCCGCATGAGTGTTTTCTGTTTGGCTGCTGACACTGGGAAAAAAAAGGGCAAATAAGTACTCGCTCTGAATCTTTTCACACACTCTTTCTCCCTGAAACACACACTGGGTGGACGGTGCGATGCTCTCTCCAGGGCTGAGAATTTCCCCTCTCTGTCTTTATCTGCTGGTAAATGTTGACAGACCACTGAACCCTGATGTCGGATTGTGACAGGCTTAGCTGTTTGTAAAGTGTTGGGGTGGGGAGGGGGGGAAGAGAAACAAAGGAGGCCTCTGGTGTGGTGGTTAGCCATCATGGCTGCTCAGCTCACACTGAAAGGACCTCTAACACCATCCCAGCTGCAACCCAACCATCACAACTGCTGCCGCCGCAAAGGCAAGCACTCGGCTGTGCCCCGGTCAGCCGGCTCGCAGACCATTAGGGAAATGGCTGAAGGGTTCTCGCCTTTCAAACCCGGCTGCACCGTTCAAATTAATGAGGAGATTGTCAGCATATCAGAGCTGATGGGTGTGAAGATCGAGGCCCCAGTACAGATCCTGAAAACAAGAACGCTCAGGACAAAACCCACTTCACTGGAGAGTGGCTGTTGTCTTTGGCCTAGTTTGAGCTGCACTTGTTAACTTCAGTTTGCAGAGCAACGCTTCACCACCTGAATCTATTCAAAAAGAGACAAAGAGACTTTGTTTAGGTCACAAAAATCCTACCAAACTGCAAGTTAGACTATGACTATGCTTCTTATTCAAGTCTACAACTGTACAAAGTACTGGAAATCATTTGAAGAATTTAACAAAGACTAAAGCACCAGTCAGACTGGATTTATTTCTTCGGCTGTGATTTGGATCTTGTTCAAAATTTTGTGGATTTGAGGTAAAATGATCCACAATGTGTTTTTGAAGTGGACAATCGAGATAATGACATATCTGTGAAGAGTGGTTTACAACCCAAACTCATTTTAATGTGTAAATGTAATGCCTAAACATAATAAAGTCCTTTTTCAGTAGCTAAACTTAATTCGGTTTTAATGCGTAAACGTAACCAGCTAAATTTATTTGTGCTTAAACTTAACCATTCAATGTATTTATACTTAATTACCCTTTTAAAACTTCTACCAGTGATTTTTTTGATATGAATGACTTGTGAAATGCGTGAAAGGCTCTACCACTACGCTCCAACCTCCTAATGCAGACCTCTTTTGCTTTTTGAAAATGGAAAATATTAATATCGTGGACGTGAGAGCACACTGATGGGATGTCAGTGTTGGGAAATTAGAGAATTTTATGTCTATTTATGTTTTAAAACTATTGTGAGAAAGTGTAGTAGTTTATAATAAATCAGCAGTTTTTAAACCAGTTCATGGGACGGGAAGTCTTGTAGTGGATAACCACTCACTACACTGGAAGCCCCAAAAGTATATATGGTCCCCAAGTCGCACTACACAACATAGCTTTCTTCTTTTGGCTTCATCTCATGGTCTGTCTGTGTCTATAGTTGTCTTCTGTTGTGGCACATATACATAATTCCCCACCTTCACTTCAATCTTAATTCTAAATGAGCTCATTGTCCTCTGTGGCCCAATTAGCAAAGACAAAACATTTTTTTATTTAAAGCAGCCCCACATTATCTGTGCCACAATTAGACGCCAATATGTGATCTTTATCTGGTCGCATTGTCTGGAAATTTACGTCTGATTGGAAGCATTCTAATTGATGCTAATAACATCTCTAAATGCTGATCTATGTTGGCTGTGCTGGTGGAACAAACATGGCATCGCATGTAAATGCAACCAGTATTTAATTTCATTTTATTTTTTGCTGAAACGCCTGTCAAGCTAATAATTTTTCAGTCTTTCCATCACTGTAAAAAGGTTACTCCTCATAACGATCATAGCAACCACATCCACAGCTTTTCTCCTCAGTGGTTTCAAAGTTTTTGGAATTATTTAGCATTTAAAAATCTTTTATACTGACTTTTTATATATTTAGTTTTGTTTTTAACTGACTATGTATGACTTCCCTGCACCACCAGTGGCGAGCAATGCTAACAAGTTAATTTTAGCTTAGAAATGTGTGTCACTGACACAAATAAAGATTATGGTGATTTTATGGATGATAAATACCAGTAATATATCCTACTTTTCACTCGGTTAAAATGTAACTTTTAAAGTACTGCTCAAAAATGTTAGGATTAAATATACAGCTAATGTTAGTTTGGTTATTTTCCCACAAAAGCTAGCTCTGTTTGGCAGCATCAACTAAAATGTAGTCTAGGAAGAAATAAGCAGTTCATTTGTTGAGCTATAAACGCTGGTAACTGCTGCTAATTTGTAATGTCCCAATTTGACCACTTTCTGTTCAAATTATCAGTTATGCATGATAAAATAGAAAAGTGTTTTCAAATTACTTTGTCAGCTAACAATGAGAAATATTTAAAGTAAGATAAAAAGATAGCGAAAATAACAAAAACTTGTTGATATTTATCAACTGTTAACTAGCTAAGTAGCTTTCTTGTTAGCTAATGTTCTAGCAAAAAATCAGCTAGTTTGCCAAACTACTACACTGGCTTGCAAAAGTATTCGGCCCCCTTGAACTTTTCCACATTTTGTCACATTACAGCCACAAACATGAATCAATTTTATTGGAATTCCACGTGAAAGACCAATACAAAGTGGCGTACACGTGAGAAGAGGATGAAAATCATACATGATTCCAAACATTTTTTTTACAAATAAATAACTGAAAAGTGGAGTGTATATTGTATATACTGTATATTTGCAAATGTAACTTATTATACAAATTATTATTGATTTATTTAACAATAAATCATGTAGCAGTTTAATCACTGTCTGTAAATCTGGCCAAGAGGTATGAGACAACACAACTGGGTAGCAGCTAGCTATAAGATAAGGAGTACTTTTTTTATACTAACCTTTATCTATTCCCAGGTTGGGAAATGACTGTTACATCAACCAAAACATGAAAAATAACATGGTAAAAATTTAAAAATCTAATAAAATAAGTGGTGAATGTAGTAAATAAAATCTCAATAAAATAAAAATTAACAAAAACACATTTAAAAATTATAAACAAGAGAAATTACACTAACAAAGGAGCTCTATTAAATAGAAAATATGAAATACTGATAGTGCTGTCACATCAAAGTCTTATGGATAGCCTTTAAATGAAGAGCAGTTTGCCAGAAAGCCATGTTTGAGCAGATAAATATCAAAATCTCCTCTTAGTGGTGAATCACTTGGCTTGTGCAGAGATGAAGGACTGAGCTAGCTGTGAGGACTAATGTGAACTGTAGGACACACTGATCATCGACACCTTGAACCCTCTTTGTGTCTCCGGCCCCCGATGACGATGGCCCAAAAAACCTTTTACAGTGTTTGTTTTGATTGAAACAATCTGAAAAGGGACGTCACAATGAGGCGGTCCCTCTTTTTAGCCTACTCTGACAGAAGATATCACTCAGCTTCCAGATGTGAAACGTACTCCTGAACTCTGACAATAAGCAGGATAAAGCGATAACAGACACATCATATCAAATTCAACATGGTATGAACATGTGGAAGAGTTCTTATAAATCCACCACCAGCTGCACTTCATCGTGCTGCTGGAAATGTCACAGGCGTTCACCTCTCCTTGTTTGACATGCTTCCCCTCTATCTTTTTTGTCCCTTCTCCACTTCCTGTGGGAACTGCGTTTGTTGAGCAGCGTTTCCCCTGATGAGCCAGAGCGGGTCACATCTGAGCGACCCACCAGATCGACGCTACACAAAGACACAAAGGTGAGGACAGACAATGAGGCACAGCGTTCGCTAGGTCCCGACCCACCGGGGCGGCGAGCTTTGACGGTGACAGCGCCTTCCGCCGAGGATGACACATCAGGAGAAACAATGGAGGATGTAACTAAGCAAATTAAATCAGGGCCATGAGGGCTTCTTTGAATGAAGATGAAAGTGTGTCACACACCTCTGTATTGTAGCTCTGTGGCACCAACACGGCCTACGGGGACTCGAGAGAAGATTGGATTTCAAAAGCCAGCATTTCATTGAAGGGGAAATGAAATATGTCCTTGGTGCCGCTGAGCAAGACATCAGTCCTGTCATTTTAAACAGCATTAATGCAGAGTCTTAACAAGAGGAGAGGTGAAAAGTTAGCAAAACTTCCAGAATTACTAATTTTATTTCTTTTTTCATATTAGCCGTGGGAATGAGAATTTTGGAGCCAAGCGATGTAATAGTTGCTATTGTTTGATAGTTGTCATGGTCCTGGGTCATTTTGGCCCAGCGTTTTGTGTTTCCTTGAAGTTCATTTTTGTGCTTTGTGTTTATTCTGATTTTGTATTGGTTTAGGGTTGAACCTGTAGTTTGGTGTGTGTATTCAGCCCTACCTGTGTCTGTCCTTGGTGCTCTGTTCATGTCCCCGTGTTGTGTTGTAAATCAGTCTGTGTGTTCCTGCTTTACTTTGAATGCTCATGTTCTGGATTTCCTATTCTATTTTGAAGGTCTGTGTCTGTGTGTTTTGATCATTAACCACTTGGCTGGAGTACAGCAGTCCAGGTTTGAGCCTGCCCACTCTTATGTCAATCTTCACGGCTTCACTATCCAATAAATGCAAAAATGTCCCCCAAAAAACTAACGTTAAAAAAATGTGGCATAGAAGAGGGAACACTGGAAAGGAGCTGGACATGTGTATCAGATAACTGTTTTTTAAAGAGCTCAATCAACTGAAAGTCACACTCCTATTGATTATAGTACAAAAATCTAAGCATTAAATTACTCTTAAAGTATATGCATATGCAATATGCAGAAGGATAGGTCATATTTATTGTATTATTTACTAGTTTATCACTTTAATGTTGCAGCTGGGATGAGTTTAATTGCTTTACATACAACTGGGCAGATACATTGTAGAGCATTAGACAATGGTAGACTTCCATTTTAATACTGGCTAAATGTTACCATTTAATTATGGAATTTAAGATTTACTGACATGTGATCAATAAGCAATCAACGTTACCTTGTCAACCATCTTGGAGATGTGAGAATCATGTTGACAGTGTATTGAATGAGGCCTCAGTCACACATCCCTAGAGACCGATACAAGACCAACTAGTAATCACTGGTTTTGGGGGAAAAGAAAAAGTATTCCACAACCAACCACAAACTGAAAAAGTGACTGCCATGAACCAGGCCTATGGACCAATCACTTACCCCTTGGCAACCACCAAAGCTACCAATTTCCCCCAGCAACAGTCAAAAACTTCCAGGAACCACTGCTAGCCAGTCAGGGAATACAACTAAATGCTATATTGCGTCCAGTGGCGGACAACATTCGTGTAATGTGAACATGACATCACATCTACCTTTTGGTAAATCTAACATATAGCATGCTAAACTTAAGCTACTTCAACCAGTCTACAATTGCTGTTTCTGCAAGCCACTTTGCAACCCACCTTCAACATCCAGCTCTTTCCAGCTGTAACTAAATCTAAAATATTAAAGAGTAACAATATATATATTACATTATCTGTTAATCAGCAACCTATAGATCATAGCAAATGAAGTCATAACATTTTGATGTATTCAGTTTTGTTTGTGGTTTGGTTCTTTTGACTCATGACTATCTGTCCCTTTCAACTTTATTTTTGTGGGACTCGAGCCTTGTTTAATAGTAAAGAAGCACACAGGAAGCCCGGGTAGAGAGAAAAAGCTGACATTTATTCATGTTTCTGGTAATTCTTAAACATAAAGAGGAAAAAAAAACGTAACCATTAACTGTTGAAGATGTGTCCAAATTGTGCAGCGGAATATAAATCCATGTTCACCTGTTTGTTGGCTGGAGCTCATCATAATCGTGTTTCAGCTAACATCAGTAAAAATTTGCCTCTCAGTAGGAGGTGTGTTATGAGTCAGATATCGAGGCTGGCTGATTAGAGACAGCTGAATGCAGAGTTAAATGTACAGTAATGATCCCTCGGCCTGTTTGATGTGAACTTGCCACTTGTGCACTCGCTGTGGAAAAAACATTCAGGTCGGTAGATAGTTTTCACACTACTGATTAAACCAAAGCTGAGCTCATCGTTTCTCCTCCACATACTGGAGGAAGCTGTTTTCTCCTCTCGTCCACTTGTTTCTCTCTCTGCTTTCCCCTTCCATCTCAGGGAATTCACTTCACTTTAATTGTTTGACAGTCTTTTCCTGCCTTTATGCCACGGCCGCAGAAGGTGCCGAGGATTTTTTCCTCCTCTTTTGAGGCATTAATAACATTCCGCTCGACTGATTCCCCGGGGCACAACCTCATTATGGCTTATAGGCAGAAAAAAAAATAAACTGTCTGTACCACCTGGCAGCTTTTTTCCCTCCTTTTCACAGAGAAATGAGGAGCTGGTGTAAAGTGCCTGCTTATAAAACAGTCTTCTTGTTGCTAACTAAAACACATGTCCAGGCTGTTATCTGTTTCCGTGGCAGAAAGTGACTGGCTGCTTCTCCTGCTGTCTGCACTGGGTGGCAGCACTGTGGGTGAGATTAGAGGAGGAGGACTCTGGACTCATTTAGCTTGTAAGAAACCATTTAAAAGAGGCACAATGCAAAAGCACTACATGCAACCCTACTTCCTCTATTTCAAACGATTAAATTCAATTAAAATAAAAGCATATGGCAAATGGTTCATAACACACCACAAAGTAGCAGTAAACAGGTAGGATTTTTTAAGGTGTTTTCCAATAGACTTAACTATCTTATCCTCAAATGATATTCAGAGCTCATAAATAAGGCCCAGACATCAAATAATGTGCACAGAGTGCAAACATTATATCCAACCTATAGCAACTATAATAACACTAATACAATACATCTAGACATTGGCCTGTGGAGGATAATGGTATAAACTAATTGACATATATAAAGTACTGTGCAAAAGTGTTGAGCCACCTGTCATTTCTTCATATTTTGTTTCCAAGGAGGCAGACTTTGTTTTAATTATTAAAGTGCTCTTGAGTAAGTTCTCCAGGCTTTCTGAAGGCCTTCTGACGTTTTTCTTTGGACACTGGCTGCTTTTCACTCATTTTTAGTCCAGTCTGTGTACCTGACCATTTCCAGAGGAATGTTAGTTTGTCACGCCACTTAACACTGACCTATGAGTCATTTAAGCGTTTAAAAAAAGACTCAAGGGATGAATCAATGTTGTGACTACACATAACAGACACCTTTGCAAAGAATTCATTTAAAATTGTATATAGGCACTTAGGTACTAGCTGCCTATCACAAAACACATCTTTTGTTCCAATTTCTTGTATGAAGGAAATGTAATGCAAGAAAATATAAAGAAATAAAAGTTTGACAGACATAAAATAGTATTTATGTACCATCAAGGTGATTCTCAAAGAGCTATTACCAGAAACTTGTGATATCTCAGCCTGCTGTGCAGGGTGTCCTTAAAAATCTGAGAAAACTGGACAAGTGGAGGACAAAGGAAGAAGTGTCAGGAAGCAGTGCGGCATCATCTTGACAGAGAACAGAACAAAATGCGGCCAACATCCGTAGAAGAGCTTTGAATGTCCTAATGTTAAAATTTGTTTGATGGGCTGAAACATGTAAGTGTGAAAAATGTGCAAAAAACGAAGAAATCAGGAAGGGGGCAAATACTAAAACCACACGACTTCATCAAATATGCTAAACTTACTGTGCAGAAAAGATCAGCTGATTCTGAGGAGGTCAAGTAGAAACTTTTTGGAGATTTAAGCAATTTTATATGGAACCTGTTTAAATGTGTCTCACTGCAGTGTGACCTTCACAAACTCTTTTGAAGTTGCTGCCAATAACCTTTAAGAAATTTCTTCAAAGCCACAGCTGTGATCTTCAAAAAGGAAATAAGCACTCTCACAGTCATTTATTTCTACTTAACATTAGAGGAACGGTAAGTTATTGTGCAGTGGCTCCAGTTGAGGTGTATGTGGCCCACAAACTAAAATCAGTCCCTCGTACAAAGTTTGTCGAGGTGTCATCCTGAGTTTTCTCTCATGTAAAAGATTAAATGATAAACTAGAGTTTAGTCGAACACAAAAAGGGTGGACAGGCAGCTGTAATCAAAAAGTAAAACACTATATGTACATGTACTTAGACATGTACATGTCTAAGTACATGTACATGTCTAAGTAAAAGAACCAGAAAAGACCAAACAGTTCAGCATATAAGATTAAGTGTGAAGCACTAATACATTAAAAAGTGAGGAAAGTACAGTGGGATTTTTTTTTTTGAAGGCTTCAAATCATCTGAGGGCAGAGAAAGTGCATTGGAATTTTCATCTCATACAGTATATTCAAACTGGAAGCCGGCCAGTCCTCCACTGGTCGGACATACAGCAGTCTGAGGGTCAAGTGTCTTGCCCAAGGGCAGCTGGGCAGCAGTAGGTTGAGCCGAGGAGTATGTCCTCATTGACATGAAGAACAAAACGTTCCGGATAAACACTAGAAAGGCCAAGACGTGTGGCTGACTGACAGCAGCTTTGAATTTCACAAGTGAAATATTTAAACTGTTTGAAGAAGCGTGGTTGACTCTCGCCGTGACCTCTCATTTCTAAAGTTACTACACAAAGAGATCGACTCGTATTTAACTTTAAAAAACACAAAAAGAAGCGTTTTTTTTATCACACACTTGAATTTTTTAAATGAACATACTGCTAATTTTATGTTGTGTATTAAAGCAGGGAGCCTTTGTCCTGACCTTGTGGAATAATACAGAGTGAATGTGGAGCAGTAGGAAACATTTAGTTAAGAAAAAGAGAGAATAAAAGTGACTTTTAGAGTCAAAACCAATACCTCCACGAGCCTTTTTTTCTGACTCCAGTCACTCAAAGGTTGTACTGCAATATTTACATATGGTTTCGTACTGCTATTAACAGAATTCATTATATTTAGCTGTAATTATTACTAGTTTTATTTACTTTGTTGCACAGCTCTTTGTGACTAAATCTGTAAAAAAAAAAAAGTTCCATAAATAAACTTGTTCCATAAAAAATCTTCCTTTTTTTATAATGAAGATAATTGCTAATTATAATAGGAATTATACTAATTGTTAGCATGTTATAGTGCATTACAAATTTCTTATTTTTTATTAGGCAAACAATAAACCGAATTCAGGTTTTTAAACACACACTTGAATTCAGGTTTTTAAACCCAAACTTGAGCCGGCACAATGGAATTCTCTGAACATCAGAAAAATAGTTAAGCATAAAATTCATCTACAAAAACTAATTTTTCAGTTCGGAAATTTAATCGAAATCACTCTAATTTGGCATTTTAGCCGACATGTTGGTCTTTTGGAGCCAAAAGTGATAATATTTTAACAGGTAGTGCGCTATGCTATTAGCTAACAGTAGCTTGCATTGTTAGCAAGCTAAATCCATAAACTGTAAAAACGCACAGTGCTGTAAAGATCAACTAACAACCCCAAAAACTGAAGTTTAGTCTTTTTCTACTCTCTGTTAAGATAATTAACTTCATATCAAGCCACATTAGTCATCAGATAATTCCAATGAAATGATCCAAAAGGCACCAACTGCACAACCACGGTCAAGTGGTCCAGTTCAGTCACTTGAAACAGCAGACTGGCTAAAGACACCAACCACCAGAAATTAACTAATAACACCTTAATATAATCTAAACTGGTATGTGTATATTTTTAAATTGTCATGTAGAAAGTTGTTATGAAGGGATTGCAAAACAATTTTCTGATGGCTATCCTCATTGTTAGCTAGTTAGCAAACAACTGTTTTGACATGACCTTAAACGGGCCATTTGCGCTGGAATATATTCCAATATGACTGAATTAAAGCAATTCTATAAAGAAGAGTGCTTGTTAAAAGAAGAGGGGTCTGCACAGTGGTAAACATGGTCCTATCCCAACATCGCTGCCATTAAATTCAAAATGAGCTAAGACTTTGCAGTTTTCTATTATTATTATTTTTTAAATTTACATTGATTCTTTGTATTTTTCCAAATAAAAGGTCCTTTAAGGCAATACTATCAGTCGCATGTGGTATGTATGAAAAAGTCAAATGTATCCAGATGTTTCCCTTTAAAATGCAAGCCTGAATACTTTTTCATTATTTTTTTTAATTTCTTTTCATTTTCATCCACTAGACAGGACCAACACAAAATGACAGATTGGATGCACAGTTCCTCCTCCTCATCATCCACTTCAGCAGCAGCATCCACAGTTTGCTGCTGCCTGCACACAACTCTGTATAAAGCAGATTAATCATACACAGTATACCATAAAGTGATGGACAGTCGGCCTTTTTTGTTGTCCGGTCTCTTTTCTTGTGCTGTCGCTATTTCAGTGTCTCTGCATCTTCTTCTTCTTCACCGAGACAGATTCCTGCACACTTAATGTAGATTCTGTTTCCAAAAGCTTTTCTTGCACTCAATTTATATTCATTCTGTTAAATTAAGGGTTTGTTGGAGAGGAGTTAAGCATCAATACGACTTCAATCAACCGGCATGAATTTCAGGGCGCATCCAGGCAAGTTCTGCATCAAATCCCACTAATGTGCCTCCCAAACAGATTTTAGCGTTATTGAGTGAAGGGTTGTAATTAAAGGCAGGTTCACATCGATGAATGTGGGTTATTCAGCTCAAAAAGATAATTTCTGGTGATGCTTTACATAATCCTTAAAATATACAAGAAAGCCCTGCTCCTGAGGAGAAAAATATAAATTAATGGAAAAGCTAATGGACATGTTGATGGCATTTCGGTAAACCTAATAAGAATTGATTCGTGGTTGTGAGAACATTTTCATTCCTCAAACCTCAGCCCCTCCTCCTCGCTCTCCCGTGCTTTACATGTGTAATGAACCTGCCCGAGCATTGATCAAAAACAAAAATTGGGGGAGTAAATCTGCTTAAAAAGCCTGTCTCCCCCTCGTCTGCCTGGGCTTTGTCCTGGCAGCGGGCTGGCCAGCACTTATTGAGGTGCTATATGTCTCTTAAATTACTAAATTGCCTTCTGGCCCCAGCGCTTTTCTCCACCAGCGATGGTTTGCGGGCATTAGCCGAAAGTTTTTCCCGCAAATATTTAATCCCCGCTGTGACTGACAATGTTGTCAGACCTCTGGACGGGCTTTACGGCGTTATTACAAGCGCTCCTCCGTCCGTGGCACTTTGGATTATTCAAGATTATGTTGTAATCCTTTTAATCCTCATTGCATTAAGATTTCAGTCAAAATACTGCAACAGTAAAGTAGCACTCGGAAGCAATGAGGTCTTAAGCAGGCGTCATGATTGGGCGGCCGCCTTCGTTTCCTCCCTGTTTTTCTCTTTATTTAGTCTCCAGTGTCTCTGCATTGTCAATAAGCTGAGCAACAGATATTTGCTTTTCAGATGCCGCCATGATTTATTCGAGGCGGTGAAAGTCATCTCCAATCACCGCGGAGGAAAACACATATTTGCCAGCTCACCGTGTCAAGGCAAGGCAAAGACAAACTGAGCACGGGGCGCGTTCACAAGCACTCAGAGTTTCCTCCTGCCTGCATCGGGGAACTTTTCTGATGGAATATTTGTCTCCGGCGGTGTGTCCTGCGGTTACTGTTCAACTATTTCTCCCCCAACTGATGCTCTCCCGCTGCTCCATACAGCCCTTATCTCTCCTCGCTTGACTTCCCGCCATGCCACAGAGCCTCCGGTAGCCTCCAGTAGCCTCCTGTCTGCGTCTGGAAGCTACATGAATAAAACAATGTCCAACTTTCAAACTATTCCTTCTCGTCTTTGTAAAAAAGAAAAAAATACAACACTAATCCACATCGTGGAGATGCATAACTCTTTGATGCGATGCCAATCCACACGGAGGCGGCTGTGGAATGAGCTGAAGCCACTTTATTTACAAATCGCAATGAAAGCATTCGGTGTAAAAAAACAACAAATACCTAAAGGCAAGGCCCGATCGGGCGGCTCCAAGCCGAGTCGACCCATATCACCTCCAAGTTTATTGGTTAGTTTGAGAGTGAGCAAAGTTTCCAGAACCTCATAGCAGAACAAAGAACACGGTTGTTGCTCTTTGCCTTCGCTCACTTCTCTTTTGACCTCAATTTGACCCTAAAACAAAGTTGTCAGATCTCACTCAAACAGTTTTGCTTCAGTGTAAAATAAAAACTTTGCATATTCAATATACTGTCTGTTTCCAAGATGAAAATAAACATCATCAGCCTCAAATCAAATACACATATTTTGCTATTTATCCATCAAGATCAGGGGCACTACAATCAAATTAAAGAAGGTTCCAGTTATCATAAAGGTCCTAACAGTTGTCAAGTAAAAGAACAAAAAAAACTATTCAACTCAATTAAATATTTTACCTATTTTTATTGTTATTATTTATTATTAATAATAAAACAATAATATCTCATATCTTATTTTTTCGTTTCAAGTAAAATAAGTCTTGTCTTCAAAAATAAAAAGCTTTTCAGAAAACGTCTACATCTTCACACTGAATTTTCACATTCGCAAAATTACTCTTACTAAATGATTTGATTGGCTGAGCAGCTCCCTGTGGAATGAGTACAATAGTGAAAACTTCAGAAAGTGCAACACAAACTTTCACCAAGTAAAAGCCGTCCCTTACCGCTGCAACCAACGCGTTTCCAAAGTCACAACCTTTACTTTGAAAGCAACCAATTTTGGTTTTTGGTTTGCATCACTCTTGGCGAGTAGTTTGCAAGCGCTTGCAGACGAGTAGCCATCTTCCTTGCAAACTATCTGCAACTACAGCAATGTGCTCACAATCACAAACAGGTTTCCAGTACAGCACTGTGCAGTAAACCTATTTGCAACCAGTTTCGTGCTTGCAAACGTCAGCAACCATTTGCCAACTGGTTGCAAAATACACATTTTGAATATCCAACAAAATGCATGTAACCAGACTTGCACCTCCTGATAAATGTAACTGCACGTCGGGTCGACATGAGGTTACGGTGCAGGGTTAAGAGGAGGTTCCAGTTATATCATAAGCTACAACATAGATTTCCCACTGAAGCATAATTCAGGCCTAAGCTGAATGTGGTCACTTCTAATGTTGAAACTTTAAATGTCGGAGACCAGAAACTAATACATACCATCATGTTGGACAAACATAGTGCCCCTCTTTCCTACTTTTGACTTAACTAGTCATGGTTCTGGAAAAGGGACTGCTCCTGAGCTAAATAGATAATGAAGGAAAAACATGGACTTTTTAACACAGACGATAGGAAAAATGTTCAAACTGCACATTAAACACACGTTTCTGCACAGGAAATACCTGCGGCTCCTTTACCCTGTGTCCACACTGTATTTCAGGCAGTTTGTAGTTTGGTCAATGATTATGATTTTCAATGATTTACTCCAGTAAATATATGCTAAACACAAACCATCAGTAATTTTATTGTTCAAAAAAATTCTTGTAAATCTGGGGATTGATACAAAAAGTTCAAACAATCAAATTTTAAATATAGTATAAATATATAAAAAAGGAGTGAATTAAATAACTTCACAGAAATTCTTGTGAATCAAAAGTGGATGCGAAGTACAAATACACCCATTTCACTGCCTGAGATTCTTTTTAATCAAAAATCCACGTTTGCAGGATGCAGTTCACAGTAAAAGTCCATATCTCCGCTCTGCATTTCTAGCTCTCTGCAGCAAACAGCTCCTCACTTTCTTAATATGTTCTGCTTGTCATCTTTTCTTTTTTTTTATCAGTGCTGACATGTTTTCACCGGTAGAGAAGAGCTCGAAGGCAGAAGGAAACGAGTGAGATCAGGTCTGAGGGAGATTTTTAACAGCATCATCCTTAATGTGATCACTGACCCTCCCCGAACACAAGAAGAAACCACGTCCGCCTCACTCACAGTCGCTTCTTCTTTTTTTTCTTCCTCTTTCTTTTTCTGCCTGATCTGTGAGATACTTGACAATTTCGCTGCTTTGTTTCGGGGTGGGGAGAAGAAACGCTTCGAGGTGAAAGGAGAAGCGGGTACTTGTCGGTGCCGTGGCTCTCGACTTCAAACCCTATAAGATCTCTAACGCGCCTCAGAGTCAAACTTCAAACTGGCAGCAAGTCATTGAGAGGGAGACGAGCAAGATGATCCTGAGCAGAGCAGATCTCGTTCTTGGTGCTACAGGCCAGCCGTGTCTCTGCTTGTGAGTTCATGCTGGTACGTTTGCATTGACTTAAAAGATGGTAGAGAGGTCAGCGCGGTCGGGGGGTGGGGGTGGCAGCCTGCAGGGCAACAGAGGCGGCATGTAGAGGAAAAGCTGAACATCCTCATCTCCTCTATAGAAATCCTTTCTTTGTACCGATAATTTGATTTAGAGAAAAGAGATACCTAAAAACCTGACAATCTGACCTCCCACACCAGTGTAGTAAATGCTGGGGTGCGGCAGTGAAACTGACCACTATGTCTGACAGCTGCTCCTCTGTAGTGGAAGAAAAATCAATGCTGCTTCCAAGACACCTCATAACACACAAGTAGAAGATGTTGTTGACCTGCAGGAGCTCTGTTCAACCTTCAGTGAGGCAAGGAGAAAGAGAAGTAAAGCCTATCCCAGGCATACATTTAAACCACAACAACTTAGGAAACATCGCAATGTCGAAAAGTCTCAGGGGTGCCAAACTCACTTGAAGCTATTAGCAGTCATGGCAGATAGCTCCCTTTTCCCGAGTCTGGTTCTGCCAGAGTTTTCTTCCAGTTAAAAATCAGTTTGTCCTTCCCACTGTTGCTATGTGCTTCCTCATAGGGTTCTGTCTGAGTGGTGGGGTTTTGTGGTGTTCTAGGGTCTTTACCATACAAAATAAAGCACCTTGACGTCACTGTTGTTCTGATTTGGGGCTATATATAGATACTATATAAGGGGGACATCATTTTTGAAGAAACATCACTTAGAGGTTAAGAAAAAGGGTCACAATTTTGCCATGTCTCGGCTTTGGCGTATTCAGTCATTACATGCACATTACTTTTAAAGATTTTAATGTAAAGTGGAGTAATTGATACAAACCTGTCCTGTGGGGTAAACTGATGACTGAGTGTTAAACACAATGAAAACTGTTTTGATCTTTAATTGAGTTTTTATGCTTCTTCCTCTCTGTGGTAAACTTTACTTTGGATATCTGATTAATTTTTTGTCACACTTTTTTATCTCTCTGGTGACTTTCATTGCCATCTTGTGTATTCAGCCAATCAGCATTCAACGGGCATGTCTGAATTCACTTAAATCTTTTAATCCTTCTCTCTGCCAATGTTGGACCATAAATCAAATTTAAAACCAAATGATCGTCTTTAAAAGTGCTTTGAGTGCTCAGGTAGAGTAGAAACATGGACCAGGACCAGTGCACCAGATTGTTCAGTCCAGCCCAGGTGAATTAGAGAAAGGGCAGGGCCTAATTGTGACCTTAAACAGAATCTGAAAATAAAGACCCAACTGCTGTGCACTCATGTCCATAACATCTGTATGTAGTTTATACAAGAAAATGAGCCTAAACAATCATCCTAGATTTGTTTGAACAGATTTCTGTTCAAACCAAACTATAGTTCTGTTTTTCTGGTGCTTTTTTGAATTTTTTTGGTCTCTGATCAGTTTTGAGATCTATTTTTTTCCCTTAAAAGTCTGCATTAAACTTCCATGGCATGGAGACACCTCTCTGTGCGTAAAGTGTATACTTTAGCAGCATTTATGCAGATCACTCCAACACTGCAGGGCTGAGGGATTTGAGCCACCCACACTGAAAGCGAACGGCACTGTGGGAACTCACGGGCACTTTGGCAGATGCCCTAAAGTTTGCTGAACTACCTCTTGTGTCTTGTGGCCTTTTGACTTTGCAAAACATGCAGAACATGAAGAGTGGGCTCCATGGCAGGATGTCTGATTGGTGAGCTCTGTGTGTGGTGTGCGTGTGTGGGGGGGTGAAAGTAGGTTACAGTTTGCTTTTAGGACATGTAGCTAACCCTCTGACCCCTGGCTTGGATCCTGCTCCCAGACCCCTTCAGCAGCAACAAACACACTTTTCCCTGACGGCCTCCAGGACTCGGATACCGGTGTCAAAGTGCACGGGCAGCCCGGAGAAGCTTTCACATAGTGGCAACACTCAAACAGCCGCCCGTCCGTCCCTCCACCTCCTCCTCTTCCTCCTCCTCCCAAACGCCACCCTACAGATGTGTTTTTCTCCAGCTTGTCCCCGAACTCGGTCCCCGTAACAACCGTCATCATCGTTGTTGTCATGTCGGTTATGTCGCAGCGAGTGCGGCTGTTGAGTCAGAGCTGCGGTGAATCCTCTGATGCTACTGACGTTTTTTTTTGCCTTTGGATGACCCGGATCATGTTGACAAAAACAACAGCGGCGGCTGCACCTCACAGACAAACAAGTTACCCTGAAAAATGTCCCCACAATCATGCTCGGGGCTCAAACTGACATGCAGACAACGATCGAGTGTGTTTGTCCCCCCATCTGTCCAACTGTGTACCACGAACGCTTGGGGTTGAAGTACGTTTATCCTTCGGTTTATGAAGGGTCATGTTTTAGCTCAGCAGGTCTTTTTGTACAAATGGTGAAAGCTTTCTCTCAGATACACTACGAAAGACCAGTTTTGTCTTTAATTTTGTCCTTTAATTTTATTATTTGTGCAAATATGATCCAAATAGACCCAAATCTGGGGCAAATCTGCTAATATCTGACGACTAAGAAGCAACGTCCAATGCTTTGGGGCCTCTGATGTAGCCAATGAGAACAGATATCCAGGCCAAGACTTATTTTCTGTATTTGTAAGTGATGATGACGTGTTTTATGGGCAGAGCTGGTTACATAAGATGACAGTTTCTCATTGGAAAAACCCAGCATCTATGCAAAAGAAACCGAAAAATGCATGAATCTCTTAATTTTTGCACTTTACAGTCACATCCAGAACAATTAGTTAGTAATAAAAGATTTCCTGATTGATTTTTGTGTCCGAAAAACAAAAAGGTAAGAGGTGAGGAGTTAAAATTCAGCTTTATAGTAGTTGAACTGACTCTGCCTTCAATAAAAGAACAGAGTCAAAGAACATAATGAGAAAGTGTCTATGGATTCACGAAACCCACACTAACATCATCACCTCAACACTCAGTTTGTGTTCAGTTACAGCACAAAATAAATGTCATGTCACTGATACTGATAATGATACCTCAGTCCTGCAATAAATCCAGTGGACCCAGTTTGTTGTCAGGAGACATACACCCTCTCTACTTTTATGATTAAGCTTAAAACTATTCATCCATCCATCCTGGCCACATCCTCTCAGCTAGCTGAGAGACGTAATCTTTCTGGCATGTTCTGGGTCTCCTCCCAGCTGAATGAAACACCTCACCCAGGAGGCTTCTTGGTCAGATGTTTAAGTCACCTCAACCGGCTCCATTTCAATGTGGAGGAGTCTTCAGTCACTACACACAACACAGCTGTTTGATCAAGCTTGTAGTTAGTGCTGGATCAGGTGACCCAGGCAACCAATCGGCTGAGACTGCTGGTAGACTACCCATGATGCACTGAGCATTTCTTCTCTACTCCCCTCTTTTACATCCCATGGATTTATATGACAGTACTGCATGTCTTTAACTCTTTTTTTCCTCTTCTCTATGTTCTCATCCCCCTTTTAACAACATTCTTCCTGTTAAAAGGTGGTTCTTCCTTCCCACAGTCACCAAGTGCTGCACATAGCAGATCGTATTGGTTAGCCTGTGACTCTCTTCAACACTGTTTCTTCTGTCCTGTCTCCTTCTTCCACCCCATCCACTGGTAATGGGAGATAGCTGCCTCTCCCTGCTGGGTTCTGACAGAGATTTCTTCCTGTAAAAAGAGAGTTCTTCCTTCCCACTGTCGTGAAGCATTTGTTCATAGGGAGTCATCTGTTTTGAGGGGTTTCTCTCTATTATTGTAGGGTATTTACCTTAAAATATAACACTTAATGACTCCTTGAAGTTGATTTAATTACATCAGGAGACAAAATCTGCCAGTAAAATCAAATTATTTCAGTTCATGTCCAAAGCATTTTAAGACAATTCTAGAAATGTCTTGAAAACAGTTTGGGTTTCTTTGTTCAGTGTCCTGTATAATTCAATAATATTGAGCTACCTACTTTTTTCAGGTTTTTGTGATTCAAATGGTAATAGTGTGATAATCTGTGAAATCTTGTGACTTTTTGCATTAGTTTTACTGAAATGTTGCAAAAACACTGCAGATGCGCCCTGCCTGCCTCCCACAGGGTAATGCTGTGGGAGTGTAAATCATTATCAGTGAGGACCAGTAACCCTGTGTTCTGGAGAAAAGTCAGGCAAACCTGACTTTTGTGGGAGAAAAAAGTAACAATTTTCACACATTTGTCAATGAAAATGTTTATTTTTTGTCCCGTGATTGCCAGGACTCGACATATTATTGTAACGGTCCGCTGTGACAGACCGTGCGGTGGTGTGAGTGGTGGACCCAGGTGCGAACACAAGTGAGCAGACGGGAGTGAACTTTAAACAAAAGCGAGCCTTTTATTGTGGCTGGTAACGCAAGAGAAACAAACAAGAATAAGGGCAGCACAAAAGCAATAACTAAACAGAAACCTAAACTGGGAATGAACTAAGGTAAGGCTATGACTTAGAATGCAACAGACCGGGCATGGAAACATGGAGGGTGGGAACACAGACGACGCGACACAGACTGTAAAAAACACAGAGACTAAATACACATGAGGGATGATTAGGGGAAGTGGCCACACATGGGAACGCAGCTGACACGCATGAACTTAACGACAGGACAGGAGGAGTGAGCTGAATACACAGACAGTGAATGCAGGCCTTCAAAGTAAAACAGGAAACATGAGACATGAACCGGGGAGACGTAGTACAGGGGGAGGTGACATAACTGACAGCATGAACTTGACAGTACAAGACACACAGACATAACCACACGAAGGGCAAGGGAGACGTAATGCAAGGGTAACATAATTACAAAAAGGACTGGACTACCTTAAAGAACCTAAGCAAACAATAAACATCAAAATAGGTTAAGCATAACACACTGGGTCACACGACCCAGGACCATGACAATTATGATATCTCGAGGTTAGGGGGTTTATCAGCATGCCTGAGAGCTTCCAGTGAAACAAGACACAGGTCTTTTTTTTGTTTTTTTTCTAAAAAGCTCGTTGTCCGCAGAATTTTCCAGGGAACGCTTGCATAAAATGAGCGAGATGTTCCCGTCAGCGCACTTGTGTTCCTTTTCTAGTTTATACGAGT
Organism: Rhamphochromis sp. 'chilingali'; assembly: GCF_963969265.1. Taxonomy (NCBI): domain Eukaryota; kingdom Metazoa; phylum Chordata; class Actinopteri; order Cichliformes; family Cichlidae; genus Rhamphochromis; species Rhamphochromis sp. 'chilingali'. The sequence goes on from NC_137931.1 coordinate 20,889,853, forward strand.
CACAGTACACACATGCCATAACACAGAAATATTTTGTCAATAGGCATATACAAAGCACTCTCTGGGCCACAGGAGAGCCATGAGAGAGCGTCCAATGTTTTTAAGAGGTCGATTCACTGTTAAAAACAATGGGCAGTAAAAAAAATCCCCTCGCCGGAGGAAAATAGCCACTTTCACCGCAGCTCCCAGGATGAGTGTTTACACATGCTCAGCTGGATCCGTCGGACCCCACCTCGCCGCCGACCTGCGCCGCCGTACAAATAAACAGGAAGGCCGCAGGCACTTGGACGAAGGCCACACTCATAATTCACCAAAAGCAGTGTATTTTACACAGGGCCAGGGCGCTTTGGTGTGGCTCCAGCAAAAGGAATAAACTGTTAATCCATAAAAAGGCTCGGCGGTTACGCGATACAGCACTTAGGTGCCATCTGAAAGCTCCATATCCTTTTTAGCACTGGCCCTCTGCGAGCTGATTTGGATGGAAGTTAAAAGAGAACATTTAACAATGGGGATCGTATAACATGGATGTTAGGGCTGTTTGTTCGAAGCATATTCATGTGAGAGAGGAATACTGAAGTTGGGCATTTTATTGGAGGGTAAAGAACACGCTCCAAAATAAAAATGTCCAAAAACAGCTGGCAGCTCAGTCAAGTTCTCTCCCCACAATTACCATCCACTGCTCACTGTTACCACACGAAATGTAGCTCAACCTTGAAATACGACACCTTTTGGAAGTCGCTCTGATTGACACACAGTGTTTATCTCGTTAGCGTGGAGACAATACCAGGAAATTGCCGCTAAAGCTGCCATTTTCAGATGCTTCAAACTGTCTCGCAGAAGCCGAACTCCTGCCTCACAAAAGAGGAAAAAAGAAAAAAAAAAAAGCAGTCCAGATCTTCTCTGCAACACTTAAACGCTCAGATGAACATGAAAAGCAATCTTCAAAAGCTATCTTTATCCCTTCCCGTGCAGCTTGAAGTGCTGAAATTAAAGTTGCATATGGATGCCATCGAGACGCGAGCCACTCGGGGAGATTAACGACAACGCGAGGCATCTGTGCATTCCTAAACCATGTGTGTCCTGCTCGTATCCACGCGCAGCTGACAGGGCCGACACATCCACACAGATCAGGCCACGATAATCTGAAATTGCCTCTTTTCAAAGATCTCTAAATCCTGCCTGGGATACAGTACGGTGTCACGGCCGCAGCATCACGTGGACAGTGATGCTGGAAGCTCTGAACTGCAACGCCAGTCAGCATCAAAACCAATTCATACTGTTAAAGACTCTCAATGTTAACAAGATGTTTCTTAAGCAGATTAAAAGCTGTAAAATGATCAATATCGGACTTGTAGAAGTTTAACTTTGTGTTAGAAAGCAGCCTACGAGGGGACTGTTGACGCTGTTTCATGCACAAAAGAGTTTTTTAATGATATTTGTTGATAAGTTTAAATCTCCATCCCCTTCAGTGCCAGCATCATCCAGGTAGCCTGGGTATGACCTTGATCAGGCCCAGGACTCATCCTAGTTCTTATCTCTGCAGGACCTGGATGAGTCTGCAGCTCAACAATTAATGCAATCAGCATTCATTTTGTATGCAGCTTTAAGGCTTCCATATAGTCTTATTTATATAAGTGGTCAGATATGAATAGGCTTTATCAGCAAGCAACTGTATAAACTCCATCTTTGGTCTTTATGGATGGATTTCACCTTGATGATAACTGTACAGTAAGTATACATTTTTGTGTTACAGGTGCTGCTACTTTAAACAATCTCGTCTTCAGTACCTGGAGTCTTTTTGGACAATATCTGCAGGTCAGTTACCACAGGGAGGATGACAGACAGATGTTTGCAGCATCTGCTGTGATGAGGATGTTGCACCAGTCTGCTGTGGTAAAGAGAGTGTGGCTGAGTGTGAAAGTAAAGCTGTGGATTTACTGGCACCCTCAGCTACGGCCAAGAGATTGCAGACACAAGCAGCAGAAACAAGCTTCCTCTGATGGGTGTATGGAGTCTCACTCAGAGATAGGGTGCCGAGCTCAGAGTCCAGGATGTGCCTTCGATGCCTTCTGGACAGAGATGGGCAGTAACGCGTTACTTGTAACGTGTTACTGTAATCTGATTACTTTTTCAAGTAACGAGTAAAGTAAGGGATTACTATTGCAAAAACGGTAATTAGATTACCGTTACTTTCCCGTAGGAACGCTGCGTTACTGCGTTACTAAAACCGTGATTCTTTGCGAGAATGTCTCACGACAGTGACGTAAGCGAGTGCGCCGTTAGTGACAAGAGCTGTGTGCAGATCAACAATGGATCGTATATCGATTGTGGGAGAGAGTATGAGCGTGCAGCGTTTAAAGCGTGGAAGTACTGACCTTACTTTGAGTTTGATTCCATAAAAAGTGACAAAAACATTAGTGTCCATCGTGCGTGGGAAGAAAACTTCTTTTTACAGTGAAAAAAACCCCTAAACTTCCGAGCAAGCAACGAAGTAATGGGAAACTCACAGAGAAACTCGCGGATTCTTCCACTGACCGCTGTGGCACACCTGCACCAGGGTAAACCTCCGCCTACCGCAGTCCTGCTTTACAGGTGAAAATAGACAAACAGGACCGCTGAGTCTTTGACTTTATTTATTTCCTGCTGTGTTTTACTTGCATCTATTTGAAAGACTGAGTGTAAACACAAAAAATATTTAATTTTATGTGCTGGAATGTGTAGAAAATAGGTTTAAATATTAAACAAATTTCTTCCAGTCAGAGAATGTTGCATATAATTAAATTTTTGCTTGATGCATAAAGTTAAAAGATTAAAACTGATAAAACAAGTTAAAAAAAGAGACTTTTCCATTTGATTACATTTTGCGTGATGGATTATGTAGAAAAAGTAGAATTGGGCTGAAAGATCTATCGCTTTATCACCTATTCAGGTTGTAAATAGTGTTTTTAAAAAGTAACTAAGTAACTAAGTAATTAATTACTTTTGAAAATAAGTAATCAGTAAAGTAACGGGGTTACTTTTTTGGGGAAGTAATCAGTAATTAGTTACTGATTACTTTTTTCAAGTAACTTGACCAACACTGCTTCTGGATGCCTGCTTGGCGAGTTGTTTCTGTCATGTCCAACTGGGATAACATGCTATAACGCATGGAGCACATGCTATGTCTCTCAGTTGCTCTCAGCTGCCTTTGGACAGGCAATGGGGTGAATAGTGTCACCCCCAGAATCTACAACTGTAGAAGGAGATCTGGGGCTCTCTGCCCCTGCAACTCAGACCAAAACAGCTACTCTTAGTTGATAACTTAACATGTTACCCACTCATGCAATTATTTAAAAAAAACAACAACACAAAAGTAGCAAAATGCTAACCTTAAAGCTTCAATATAAGTGATCAAAACAAGATGCATTTGGTGACTAAGTCCATCTTTTATGATGTCTATGAGTAACACGACTCAGACAAATGGATTCTGGGGGTCATAAAGACGATATTTTCCTAACCCAAACCAAGGCATGAGAAGATGTGACAAAAAGTTATTTAGTTTTAAGTATTTTGGCACAAATAATTTTTAAAAGTGATTTGTTTTCTGCAGAATCATCTTTCAAAGACATTCAAGATACCAAAATACCCTAAAAGCGTGTCTACAGATATATTATGATATTGGCTGTTTGCTGGTGTATTGGCATGATAAATTAAAATTTAAAAAGCAAAACACAGATGGGAGAAACACTCTTCAATCATGTCATGAGTGTTGATATTGGATAGTTTGTCCTCCAGAGGGCACTCTGCAACTCCTCTGCTGCCAATGCATGTTAGGAAGACAAAAACCAGCCAATCCGCTCACAGTTGGACCGCACATAAACAAGTAATCCACGATTTGTTGGGGCACTACAATAAAATGTATTCTAGCGTAGGCCATCTTACAAAACATTACACACAACTAAAGTCTGTTTTGTTTATATAAGATCGGCCAATGTATCTGTTTTATAACAGATTTATAACAAATATCGACATCGGTATCAGTCTTACAAATCCTACACTGGTAGGACCTATTAATAATATAAAAAGAAGTGCTTACAAACTTAACTAAATGATACCAAATGCTGTGATTCCCACAGCTGAAGGTGCATTCTGGGTTATATTAGGCCATCAGGACACACCGGCTGGTCACAGGAAATATTTCACAATTAAATATACAGCAGGGCTTACAAAATACACCTCTTTTGCAGTATAAACAGGGTTTTTGTCTAAATTGTGTACACAGCCGCAATAGATCAGCTGGAGAGCCTCAGGTCTTAGCTCACTAATATGGCAAACAGCATCGATGCGGATATCACTCACAAGACCCCAAAGTAAATACAACCCGACCATTCGTCCAAGGTAACAATTGAGGTTGTGTACGATATGATGGAATGCACAAAACCCCCCATTAAAGGCTAGTTCAAATATTTATATTTCTTTTTGGTATAAATATAACAGAAAGTTTCACAGTTCTGGCATTGTTTGGAAGGCCAAGGAGCCCGCTCGTGTTATAAATGAGAGCTCGGTGACAGGTGGCGATGCAAAAATGAAGAGCATCGGGGCCTGAAGGTAAACAGAGAGCTGTAACAATACGGGGCTGATGTGTTTGGAAGTGGAGCAGCGGACCACAGCGGCACTGCTGCATATTTCACGAGATTGAGTCAGAGTTTTATTGCCTCGGTCAGGCCGTGAAGGAGAAGTCCACACAGCGAGGGAACGGCTCGAGTATCCTGGATGGATTTCACCGTTTCAACAAGTTTCCTTTTTTCTCCTCCACGTCCGCAGATTTAAACATTTCCAGCGGGATGAATGTGTGTGTGGGATCCCGCCGAATGCACGCACACCGTCTCCGACTCTGCAACTCGATCACCCTCCTCTTGCCTCGATGTGTGGCTCATGCCGTTCAGACCCAAACAAACTTCTCACCCTCACAGACACCAGTGCGCAGATGGATTTCCTTCAGTAGGTTCAAGCAGTCATTACGCAGCGCACACATCTGAACCCAAACCCATGTCACAGCCCTGTATGACTTTAACTTACTCAAACCTTAAACTCTGAAATGGGTGTTGCTTTTTGTGCATTCGTCTTGTTAGCAGTAAAGCTCTAAAGCCAGATGATAAATATGGATATGGTCCTTCAGCTGCTAAATTTTCAGTTCTTCTGTCATCTGAAGAAAGACACACAAAGAATAATATCTCAACAGAAAATGTTTTTTGTCGCTGTTCAAGCTGGATCCTCAAAAATTCAGCTTCTCTAGATGTCTAGAAAGAAATGACTAGTTTTTGGATAGAAGTGATGATGAATTTGTGTCACCCTTTTTTTTAGTAGTAGGTGAGTATTTGCAGACAAACATGAGAAACAACAGGCAACCAGTTGGAGCTTTTTGGTGCAGCACCTTCTTTCCAACCGATTTCACCCAGCAAGAGCTGGAAACGTCCAGGAACCACTGCCAGCCAGTCAGTCCCTCGAGATTAGACACTTTCATCTGTGTGCTTTTCGTTCACAGAAGCGCTGACTGTTGAATGACTAACTTAATGGCGTTGTGAGATTAGTTACATGAATTAGCCAGTAAAATAAATAGCCGGGTAGAACATTGGTGCATCAGTTTCATCACAGCAAGAAGATTCTGGGGTTGAACCTGTCCAGAGAACTGCTCCACAAGTTAAATTGCGATTCATTAGACTCGTCACATCAAGGTGTTAATGTGACGGTAAATCGGGCATGCCCCACCTCTCACCTAATGTCTGTGATATACACCCACAGACTTTATCAGCATGCCTGAATGGGAGAGCCAAGGGTAAAGCACCCTTCATTTATCAAATACTTGAAATGTTTGTGAATAAATTAGCACCAAATGAAAGTCTGACGCAAAGGACTAAAACAGTAATCCCTTTACCTGCACAGGCCGTACAGCTACAGCAGTCCACATCTAACTGTATAATTATTAAGGAGGATGCTGTGAAAAAGATTTTAGATTAGAATTTTAACATACTTGTATTCAACGTGAAACCTCTATAAGTCATACAGTGGTTGAATTTCTGTAGAAAAAGGTCATTTCCTGATCAGAAAATCGTTGCTACTTCTTTTTTACCCTCTGCTTGTCCGGTTTCCTCAGATTCTTTTAAGGACACACTGCACACCATCCTGAGATATTCAAAGTTCTCAGCTAACAGCTCTTAGTTGATGAAAAAATACTTTTTTATTTCTGTCAAACTTCTGTCTTTGGCTTTATTTTTGTAGATTTAACTAAAGAATTGGGAACAAATTGGTTCTTTGCTAAGTTTTCTGCTATATGTAGAGACAGCACCTGTTCATCCCTTGAGTTGGGAGTCTTTTGTTATGCTTGAATCATTCACAGGTCAGTGTTAAATGGCCCAACAAACACAATAAGCATTCCTCTGAATGAAAATGACTGAAAAAGCAGTTGATGTCCAAAGAAAAACTCCTGATGACCTTCAGAAAGCCTGGAGAACTATTGCTCAACACCACTTGGAAGAAAAATTCAAAGAAATGAATGCCATACATCTGCAGGTGGAAGCTCCAAATTTTTCCCTCATTCCCCACGCTTCTATATTCATGATAAGGATATTTGGACCTTTAAGGCCACGTTTACAGCAAACAAGCTCAGGCCGAGGGGTGACATCCTGACAAGTGCTTTCATGGTGCCTGGTCCCCATAACGAACCAGAGCGTAAAAATGTGACTTAAAAAGCCTGCATCTTGCTGGCCGACCCCTCACGACAGCGGCGATCAGTAGGTGGGGGAAGGTTTGATAATTGCTCAGCGCTTCATTAAAGGCACAAGGGTGCCACCCCCTCCCCTTTTTCATGTAGCGACGGGGCCACATCACAGGCGAGATTTTTAAAACACACACACACAGATGATAAAACTTCTTTCCTTCTCTGGTAGCAATGGTAAACATGTTCTGATTGGCTTTAGAAGATGAGCGAGGTATCAAAGCCGGGTAATTTGCCCAGTTGGAAAATCTGTCAGCGCTTAGAAAACCTTAAGGAGGAGGACACTGTCGACTTAAATACGACATGACACGTCCAAAAGCCATGAACCAGCCATCTCCATCTTGCAGAATAGCACATGTTCCCCATATAAATTGGCTTTTTGTGGCTTGAACACGGCAGCAGAACCAGTGTAATTAGCCCCAGTTTTCCTTGAATTGTCAGAAAATTAGATTTCACTTGCTAAAAATATGTATATATATATATTAGAAAAACCTCTTAATTTTGCTCGCTGCTAGTGAAATGAGGTTCATTAAGGTTTGATGTGACTGGATAATTACTCTTCAAAATATAAGCAGCACTGGTAAACATGACTTATCAGGGGAGGCGGAGGAGAGAGGAGGGGGGGAATCCAGGAGCAGCAGCAGGACCTCATTTGTAATGCAAAACTTTAATACTCTCAGCTGAAGAGGCTTGACAAGCTGAGGTGTAATGTCAGCTATCGATTAATCGGCGGTCGGGTGTCTCTGTGTCAGGCCCCATTGACATTCTCTCATCTTACGATGGAGGGAACTTGTTATATCTGTTTACGGCTCTGTGGATGTGCCAGGAATTCCTCGTCTCGGTCTTCTTCTGCTGCCCTTTTTCTGGGAAGGAATCGTAACGGATCTTTCAGGGTGTTAGCCGCGGCTCGGGCTGTTGACTGTAAGTGTCGAAGCAACCGATCACCCTCCTCCCGCCTGAGACATATTCAGTTTAATAATCACGCGTGCAAACAAAATCGGCTTAGTGTCACCTTGATAAACCTGAAAGCTGTAGTGAGTTTGGGTTTCTATGCAGGTGCGGGCCTGCGTTAACAGCCTAATGTGGAAAAATTACATATACTCACAGGTTTAGCCAAGAAATCAATTCACTGCAGCGTAAAAAGGCGGTTTGTATGGGAGCCTGGAAGTGCCAAGACAGTTCTGGAAGTTGAGAGAAAAAAATTGTATATTTTAAACTTAATCTGAACCCGTGAACCACTCCACAGCAGTAGGTCTTGGAAATGAAAATATGGCATATATTTAATAAAATTATTTTCTGAAAACTCCAGAATTTTGTTCATTTCTCATTAGACCATCGGTTGATTTATTGATTGAGTGTCACAGTTGCTCAATTCAGTTTGGAAGTTTAATAAAAATTTTATTTTACTAAAATTTTCATCTGGAATTGTATTCCACGTGTTTTATTTTGCATTATTGTGTAACTCGCCTATATACCATTCACTAATTATCACTTGTTGTCTTTTGCAGTGTGCAGGTTTTTGTTATTGTGTGTGCCAATACTAGACTTTACAGGATGGGTCAAATTTTCTATAGTTTAACCAGACAATAGTCAAATTTTTAATATACTAGAGCTCCTAATTTATTTTCATGATTAAAAAAAAAAGCAGTGAAAATGTCAGATTTGATTGTTAATTAGTTTGTGAGATCGTCATATCATGTCACCTCAGATATTAATGTCCGAAAAAAACAAACAAACAAAACAAACAAATTTTTACCCATTATTTATTTAAAGAGAAAAAAAAGAAAATTAATTGATATATGAAGCTGAAATTTCATATGCATGCATTGAATTTTATGCAGATTTTACGCAAATTGGAGACTGTCGAGCAGAAAATGTTCTACAAATTTGCTGGTTTCATTTTGGACTGACCCTGCATCAACCACATGGTAATATTTCCTTCCTGGCTACCTTGAATAGTTTTGAGGCCTAAAACTTTAAAATAAATAGTGTAGAATGTTTTCAGTTTTTATAATCATATAATTCTTCACTTTTTACCTTTCATTCCCAGAGGAGGACCTTAATTCCTCTTTAAAAAATGAATTCTTTGGACGCAGACCTACCACCTTTCATTCCTCTGCTTGTTCCCTACATCCCCGCCTCACTCTCCCCCAAACGCTGACCTACAGTTTATCACATCAAGTATCACACCTCCAAAACTCGCTCTTCATGCATGCATGCACGCCTGCACACGGTGCATATGTATTTTCTCAAAACAAACTCCCGAACACCCGGAGCGAGCATGTGTTGTTAGGTTAGGTGACAAGTCACCGCCTCCGCCCTCTCTGTACGAAAATAAAAACACACAGAGAGGTGGTGGGAGCATGTACACCCCCTCGGTCCATCGCTCTCAGCAGGGGTTATTGATTGTGACGTGCGCTCGCAGTGCACCTTCGCAGTCGCCTGTCAGCCAGATGCATGCTGGCAGGTCCGGTCCCCCCCACCTCCTCTTGACAGCTCCCGCGTGGCAGGGAGGTTGTAAGGGTGGCAGTGCTGCTGGAGGAGGGAGCTGTTTGTCAGGAGAAGGACAGCTGGCGGGGCCCCGGACCTTGATTTCTCCCCTCCATACTGTCGCTGCAAAAGGTGAACCTCGACCCTGCTCAACCCTGGTCTCGTTCCCATCGTCCTGGTTGCTACAAGGTGAGCGTGGCTGCCTCGATGGCTTACCCTCCATTTGAGAATCCTCAGGTCTGTCAGAGTGGCTCTTTTCTGGGTTTTCACCACTCAAAAGCCCCTCAGGCGGCATTTTCCACAATAAACCCTCCCTTACCCTGTGACAACCAAAGCAACCCCCCCCATCCACCCACCCAACCATCCACCTGCGCAGCTTGTTTAACGCCAGCGTCTCCAGAAGGTGCATCCTGCAAGCGCCCGGCGGCTGAGGCAGGTAATGAGTTAGCTTGGGGGAGGCCGACATGACTGCACGCGTGTGAGAGTGTGAAATTACCTGACACAGCTTTCATCAGTGTAAGGTGTTTTACCCCCACTCCTCCCCATCCGTGTGCTCACAGCCGTGGGATTTATACACACAGATACAGAGAGACAGAGGAGGGGGAACGTAACGCCGTTTGGTGAACACTTTAATCCAAAGCGTCTAATGACACTGTGAGTTTATGGAGAGGCCTTGCTGGCAGCTTGAAAAAGGCCTCAGCGGTAAAATGAACAGATACCACGATTTCTGTTTGTTTGCACGTGTGGCTTTCTAAATATAGAGTCCAAGAGAAGAAATAAAGGAGTTTTTTTGTATCCTCAGCAGCAGAAACTACCTCAGTACAAAGTATGCATCACAGGGTGTAAATCAATGCCAAACATAGGGTCAGCTCCTTTAAATGTAGGTATTTATTATTATTATATCATAGATCACACATGGGCAAAACAGGGCCCAGAGGCCAGGACCAGTTTATTAAATGTGTGATCGCATCATGCCAAATATATATAATAAATAACAGAGCAAGCATCAGTGGAGAGACTTGAGGACTTTTCTTAGTAAAGTCCACTTCTGGATATCTTAAGCCAGTTTCTTTGTTTATCCGGTGTTTTGAGGATTTTAAACTCAGTGTTTTTGAGCTTCTTGGACTTAAAGTTCTACCCAGACATCTTCTCACCTAATTAAGGCTGCCAGGGCTGGGCTGGAGGCTATCCCAGCTGCCATAAGGCAGGAGGTGGAATACACCTGGACAGGTCTCCAGTCTTAAACTAACCCCACGAACTTAGGACTGTGAGATGAAGCTCGAGTATCCACGCAAGCTCAGGGAGGACAGAAACCTGTAAAAGACTCACCCACTTTACAGTTGTGATAAAGGGGGAACTAACACAGGCTGTAAACATGTTTATTTTTCCTGTAAAGTTGGACAAATTTAACATGGGAGTCTATGGCGTTGGCTCACTTTTGGAGACATTAGAAGTCCAATTTCTTCAGTTTTCACCCACTTGAAAAAGATAATCTCTGTCCTGTTATCTAAATTTGAAATGAAGTGTTCACATGGCTTACACTGACCTAATCTGCACATTTCACTAAATGTTGTCATTTCTTGCTGATCCTTTCCCAAGCAACACTGCATAGTGTTAAACAGCCTCCTGGTATCAAAGCGTTCTCAGATAGGTGGCCCGAGAGTTATAACCAGCATGTGTTGGGACAAGCCTGAAATACTAAATGGATCATAAGTAATAATCACCCCGGGGTTGTAGACAATAACCCCCACCCCCTCTCCTCTCAGTATCTCCATCCATTCATCTTGGAAAAGGAAATTACTAAATCCAATACAGTTCGATAAAAATCTGGCCTGTCTGGATCGGCTGGTGGAGGATAATGCAGCCTGATAAAGGCGCTCGTTTCCGGCCGCGCACCATCCGTCATCCGGGGGTCGCTCCCCTGGTCAAGTTGTCGGCCGCTCCAGTAGATGACTGCAGTGACTGCGGAGGCTCGGCCAACTCGTGGCCTCTGCGACCTTGAGGTTGCAAAGTTTGGATTGTTTTATAAGCTGCATGCTGAGCTGGACTAACTGTTGGAAGTACAAGTAAAATAGAAGTGTGTGAAGTGCCAGAAACACACAAACAGCCAGGATACTGCAGAAATTATAAAGCTGGAAAATTCGTATCCTAGTGATAGGTAGTGATCCTAATGTTGAAGGAGCAACAGCCTAGTTTACAGTTCTGTTCTCTGGAGAAGAATCTCACTTATCTACCTTAAGGTTTCATACAGCACACATTTCTTCTACAAGCCTTTAAAAGGTATGTTTCAAGTTGTATGTTCCCTTTTTGCCCACTGTTTTAGAATTTTTATTTATATCCTCCATTTCCAGGAAGTCTTTCCTTCTATAAAGCACTTGATTTCTTATGTGGAAAATTGCAGTACAGCTTACTTTCTGCTTTAAGTTGAAGCATCAAAACTCAAAGTCCAAAACCAGGGGCTAACCTTCAGACCTGAAAGCTGATGCTAAAATCCACAGCACCAAAACCTGCAAATCCTACAACTCTCATGGCCACTTGAACCCGCCTCTAAACACGAGTCAACTTAAAGTGTCCAAATTTACATGCATGACTTCTCTACAGTTGGGTTCCCCCTTCATAACAACTGTACATATTCACCTGGAAATGGACATTCTCCAAGTCATTTAACATGTCGTGTCCACTGGGTTTGCACCTTTTGGAGCGTTTTCAGGGATTATCTGACTTGCTGTTAACTGCAGATAATCTAAGTGTTTTATTTGGCAGCAATTAGTAGATGTAGGCCTTTGTGTCTGACAGAGACTGAGCAGGTCTGGCGGGCGGCCGCGAGGAAGACTGCAGCGGCCACTGAGCAGGTGACAAGGAGCAGCTGCAGGAGGCGGCGTGGGAGCCGGCGGAGACTGAGGAGCAGCTGTAGGACCAGGAGAAGCAGAGGCTGAAGCTGAGTCTGAGGCTGGGCCAGGCGAAGCAGAGGCTGAAGCTGTCTGAAGCTGAGTCTGAGGCTGGGCCAGGCGAAGCAGAGGCTGAGGCTGAGGCTGAAGCAGAGGCAGAGGCAGAGGCAGAGGCTGAAGCAGAGGCAGAGGCTGAAGCAGAGGCCGGGCCAGCGGGCGCGGAAACCCCTGGCTGGAGACAGGCCGGGCCAGCGGGCGCGGAAACCCCTGGCTGGAGACAGGCCGGGCCAGCGGGCGCGGAAACCCCTGGCTGGAGACAGGCCGGGCCAGCGGGCGCGGAAACCCCTGGCTGGAGACAGGCCGGGCCAGCGGGCGCGGAAACCCCTGGCTGAGGCGCAGGAGAGCTCAAAGCTGGCTCTGGGTGCTGTGGCTGCAGGTCCGGGAACTGAACAGGATGGCGGACGGGCGACAGGAGGAGACTGGAGGACAGGAGGAGACTGGAGGACAGGAGGAGACTGGAGGACAGGAGGAGACTGGAGGACAGGGGAATGGAGTGAAGGCTGAACAGCAGGTGAGGGAACTGACTGGAGTGGAGATGCTAAGGGCTGAACAGAAGTAGGTGAGGCTGACGACGGAGCTGAGGTTGGTGTGGCTAATGGCTGAGCTACAGACTGAGCTAGTGACGGAGATAAAGCTACAGCTTGCGCTAGTAAGGCTGGTGCCTGGGCAGGGGACAGGTCAGCTAATCTAACTAGGGATAGTGCGAAGGCGTGAAAGGCTGGGTCAGGAGGTGGACGAAGTGGTGAAGTAGTAGGTGGACCGGTTAGCTCTTCCGAGCCTCCAGGAAGGTCAGGCACGGGAGGTGGCTGGACACCAGTCACCCCCACCCGAGAAACAGAAGCGGGTGTGGAGGTAGACTGGGTCGCAGCTGCCCTCCTCCTGGGAGCTGGCACTGGTGTGGGTGTAGACTGGACCCTAGCCATCTGAGGAGGTGAAACGGCTGAAGGGGAAGGCCGAGTCTGGGCCGCCGTGCTGGTGGGAAATGGCTGAGTAATGGGTGTGGAAATAGTTAGTGGGTGTGTGATCCTGGCAGGTTTATTGGGGATTGTGCTGGTCCTTCTGCCACCACTATTTACAGTCTTTGAGGGAGCAGAGCAGAAAAACTCTTCCCAGTCCACATCCTCCAGGAGGGAAACATCCCAGGAATCAGAGATGGGTTTATTATTGGTTTTAAGTGGAGAGTCAAATGAGGGTGGAAAACAGTCGCTGGAACTCACCACCGGGAATTGCTGGAAATAGTCCATTTTATGGCGGCGTGTGCGCAGCTTTCTCCGGGAAGAGGAAGCGGCCGGGGTAAACAGCGGAGCCTCTGGCGCGGTAGCCTCCGTTGAGCCGAGGTGGGAGGCGTAGCCGCTGTGCCGTGGCGAAGGTGGAGGTCCGGCGAATGAGGCGGCGGGTGTGTGAGCGAGGAGCGGAGCGGCGAGAGAGGGAGCGGCGAGAGAGGGAGCGGCCGAAGCGCGGCGTCTCCGAGGCCCGCCCAGAGCCAGACGAGTCCCCTCAAAGACGTGCTCACTCCCTGAGAAGAGCTGCTGTTTCCACCTGAGCTTCTCCGCCCAAATGGAAAGCGTTGCGTCCTGCCGCTCGAGAAGGTCGGAGTCCGCTGGGTCATGCTCGTGTCTTCGTGGCACGCGTCGTGTCATTCTGTCAGGCGTTGTGTGGAGGCGAGGAAGAAGGAACCCAAACGCAGGACTCGCAGGTAGGTGAAGACTGGTGAAGATTTATTATAAGGAGTGGATGAACAGAACAGAGGTAGGAAATGGCTGGCTGACTGAAGGACTGACTGGCTGGCTGGCTGAACGCAGGCGGAAATGACAACATAACATCAATGATACGACAAGGGCTGAAGGGAAGAGAGGGCTTAAATACATAGACTGATGAGGATGATAATGAGAGACCGGTGAGTACACAGCTGAACATAATCTGGCTAATGACACACGAGACGAGCTGACACAGGAAAAGCAGGAAGTGAGAACATGAAGTGGCAAAACAAACTGAACATGAATAAAACTGAAAACACTGGGTCACCGACCCAGGAACCCTGACAACAGACAGCCCAACTCATCTGTGAGACAGATGAGTTGGGCTCTTTGCTATAGGGAACTCAGCTCAAGTGGTTGCCAACTGGTTGCATTATATTCCTACATAAAAGTAACATTGTTATTGTGAATTTCTGACAGCACACAGTTATCACAGTTCATTGCCCCATTATGACAAGTGGACTGAATGGGGTCAAGCTAGCAATTCTATTCAATCACAGCCTGATCGAACATGACTCTGTCCTGTCGCCACCTTGATGCACCAAATTCACTTTGAAGAGGGCAACGTGCGAGTGTGTTTGCAAACCCGGTCGCTGCCTTTAGAATCAACCAAATCGAAAGCGATGAGACTGCAAGTTCATTGCAAACAGTCGCCACCCTCTCATCCAAATACAGTACCTCCTAGCTTAATATTATCCAAAATGCCAGTGCCCAAAACAGTCCAAACGTTAAACCATAAGCTCTTAACAAGAACAAAGAATCAGATAAAAGCCTGAAAAGGAAAATGCACTTTCAGGCTTCTGTGTAATATATTTTCGTACTTTTTAGGACAAGTCTGTCTCTATTTTGCATACACGTTCCCAACACGTGAGTGTTTTATTGCTGCAGTGATGTGAAAGTGAGAGCTTCAGAGCTGGAATACCTGAGATGTAATGTAATCGCAGGTCAAACTCCTCACAGCTGCAGGCATGTGTTGTTGGCAGGAGAGCTGAGAGAGCACAGACACACTCTGAGTGAGGACTGAGGGGCTGCAGACTCTGAAAAATGCAATTTAATCAGGGTTAACAGCCACTCGACACCTTGAATCCCTTAAATCATTGTGGAGTGACTCCTTAAGGCAGATCTGGATGTTGGAAGTATTGTCTCCTCTCAAAGTCCTTTTGCTTTCTTACAGTCCTGAGAAACCCGAAGCAGTAGGGAGCTACACCAGTGCGCTACTTCACTGTGCATAAATAGGGCACAGAAATGAATGCTAATCGCCTATTACGATGCAGATTTGCTTAACAAGTCTCTCTCTGCGGCCTGAGGGAGAACAGGATCTGTCGTCTTTTACTTAAGGTGCTGCACGACCTCCACGCGACCTGCTATTAAAGAGGGACAAATGTTGCTGCTGTTAATGAGCAAAGAGCAGCGGAGCTCATAAAAAGATGTAAATATTGGGGCACTATGAGAGACGGAGAGGGGAAAGAGAAGAAAATGTTAGCAATGGAGATTTTAAGCAGCTCTGAAACGAGCGGATAAAGCAGCTCTGAGGTGTAAATGACGAAAGCAAGAAGTCAACATCTACATATAATTTTGTGCATTTTGGTCTTTGAGTAAAGACTTTATTTGATCTGGGTCACTGGAGTAAAGTATTCATCTCTTAGCACAGCTGAAAAGGTTGACTTAGTTTTGCAGTTTACTGATGTGCATGAACATCAGGCTATACTGAATAATAAACATGGGCCAGTGCTCCAAGTTTCCAACATGGTGGGTTAAGTTTTAATAGCAGTGCCTGAGATGCATCCAATGCATCACAACAACTGTTTGTTGGCAAATTTTGTAATAACTCAATAAACCAATGAAATCAAAATGTGTCCAGAAGCAATGATGCCATTATGAACAGATTAGTAAAATACTAATGACTTTAATCATGAGTTAAATATGTCAAAAACAATGATGGAGCCAATCCCTCATTTCTTTATATGTTGCTAGGAAAATATGGAATAGGTGAAGCGATTTCAATAAGGAGTTGAACATGATTTATTGATATACTGAATTAAATTCTGAATTCTGAATGACAGGGATTTGGGCAGGACCGCCGGAATCTAGACGCTGGTGGTGGAGATGGAGACGGAGGCTTGGATGGGGACTGGCGACGGCTCCCGGGCCGGGCAGATCCCCATGTACTAAATAGAAGTGAAGAAGTTAAAGAATTGAGAACAAGGAGGGAGGGAGGGTGGGGCACGTAAACGAGAATGAACAGTTGCAGAACTGGGGGGCACCTATATAGATCGCAACCAGAAGGAGCGTGTTTAGAGGCGTGGTCACGCTCCTGAAATTCAGATACATAATCTCCAATTAAGTAGTCTTCAGGAATAGTTCTCCGGGCTTCTTGAAGGACATTCAAAGCTCTTCTTTGGATGTTTCTGCCTTTTGTTCTGTTCTCTGTCAACATGATCCCACACTGCTTCAGTAGTGTTGAGGTCCGGGCTCTGGGGAGGCCAATCCATGACTGATAGTGCTCCACTGTGTGTTTTTCTATCTAGGTATGATTTTACTGCTTTGGCAGTGTGTTTGGGATCATTGCCATGATAAAAAATTAAGCCGCTGCCAATCAGATGCTTTTCAGATGGTATTGGATGGTGAATCAAAATCTGATGGTACTTTTCTGCATTCACAATTCATCAGGTTTGACAAGATCTCCAACACCATTCACTGAAATGCAGCCCATGACAGAGCCTCCACCATGTTTTACAGATGGCTATAGACACTCACTGTCTCCTGATTGCCTCCGAACACATTGATGACAATTTAAAGCAAATAAAATGTCAAATCTTTAGTCATCACTTCATAAAACCAGTATTTGTTTCCATACCTCAGCCTTTTCTCCCTGTTTCAGCTCCTTAAAAACAGCTTCCTGAAAGACACTCTTCCACTAAGACCATTTCTGATGGGGCTTCACTGAACAGCAGATGGATCATCTGAAAGGCCAGTTGTATCTCCCAGGTCCTGGCTACATTAATATTGGAAGTAAAGTAATATGAGTATTTTTTTCCCACTTTGTCTGCACACCTAAACAGAAAAAATCAGTACAGTCTGGGGTTAACGTGGGTGGTAAGAATCACAGCTCACAATAATTTCTATCCTCCACTAAACTGTATTTTAATACCGCAAGTATAGACCTTGTTTGTTTAGCAGGACGTTTCACAACTTCACATCATATATTCCTTAAATATCTGATTTTAAAAATGAGGACATTACATGTAAGCATCAAATGTCCATTTATCAAATGTCCCTGAGCAGCCTTTGCCTTTAATTATAACCTTTCTTCTTCCTTCCTGTCCTTTCTTATCTTTCTCCATCTCTGAGTGAAGTAAGCTCTCATTCTTTTCTGTCTCTGTGAAATACAGCTGCTGCACCTTGAGATAGCAGTCACGCAAACAGTTTGTGTGCTCGCTGATATTTGTTGAGCTGACAGAAACATTTGAAATTACCTGCCACTTAAAAACGTTGCTCCTTTTCTGCATGCTCCTCTTCTATATCGCTAGATGCTAAAGTACCACGACCACAACCTATGGACATCCACACTCAATTAGGTCCACTTTAACTCCTGAACATAGCACTATACATGCCTCCATTTAGGCTCAGATCAGTTTGATTAGATTAGATTAGATTAGATTAGATTAGATTAGATAGAACTTTATTAATCCCTCGGGTGGGTTCCTCTGGGAAATTCGATTTCCAAAAAAGCACAGCACCGACAGAAGTTACAGAGTTATACACACACACATATATATAAATACAGAGACAATATAAATAAAATATACGAAGGGGATAAATAGAATAAATAGGAATAAAAATACAAGTGAATTGCACATTTCAAGTATTGAGGTCTATTGCACTGTTGACTATTTACAAAAAGTATTGCACAAGGTATTGTACAGTGAGGTGAAGAGGCACTACAGCTTAGTTGTTCCCCCCTCCTTTGTCCTCCTGTTTCCCCTCCCTCTCCCCTCCAGAGAGGAGTTAAACAGTCTGATGGCGTGTGGGACAAAGGAGTTTTTAAGTCTGTTAGTTCTTGTCTTTGGGAGAAGCAACCTGTCACTGAACAGACTCTTCTGGTTGTTAATGGCCGTGTGCAGAGGATGCCCAGCATTGTCCATAATGTCCATCAGTTTCTTTAATGTCCTTTTCTCTGCCACTGTCACCAGAGTGTCCAGCTTCATGCCGACCACAGAGCTAGCCCTCCTGATCAGTTTCTCCAGCCTGGATGAGTCCTTCTTTGCTGTGCTGCTCCCCCAGCACACCACAGCATAGAAAAGTACTCCAGCAACCACCGACTGGTAAAACATCCTCAGGAGCTTCCTGCAGATGTTAAAAGACCTCAGCCTCCTGAGGAAGTACAGTCGGCTTTGGGCTTTTTTATACAGGTGCTCTGTGTTGCATGACCAGTCCAGTTTATTGTCCACCCACAGCCCGAGGTACTTGTACTTGTTGACCACCTCCACCTCCTCCCCCTCTATCTGAACCGGCAGTGGACCTGATGTTTGAAGATGCGCAGTGATTTGAAATAAAAATGTCCCTCAGATGTGTAAATCTAAAGTAACAAGCCCATTTTAAGGTGTGACAAGTAGAAAGTACAGATATTTATGTGGAAATGTAGGAAGTAAAAAAATAACATAAATACTTATACAGAAGTACAGATACTCCAAAATTCTAAGTACAGCAACAAAGTATTTGCACTTTGTTACTTCCCACTTCTGATGCAGAGCAATCATACAATCTTTAAGGAACATCGAACTGACTTAAGAAGTTGATGTCATAATCAGACTCGCAGGATAGGAGATGTGAAAGTTAAAAATCCATATTTTTCTTTTGCATTTGTCACAGAGCTGATCCTGTGGTCCTCTTTGTTTTAGTCAGCATCCTGAGCTATTTGACTCTAGAGGCCACTCTGGTCACCCGCAATAATGTGCGGCTCTCAATTCGATCCACGTCCCTGCCACAGCATTTCAAAAGACACTTAATTTCATACTTGTTTACAGCTCACTCTGGAGATCTAAAGTTCAAAATCGCATGCATTTTTAATTCCAAATTAAGCCAGAGAAGAAGAAGAAAGAGGAGGAGGAGGTGGAAGGAAAATATTCCATGTTCACTTCACCACATTTTGACAAACATGACCTCCCCTCGCTGGGGTGGAGGGATTATGTGGAACAAAAGTTGGCCCACTCGCCGTACTAGGGCTTAAGGCTATTGGGGCGACAGATTAGAATATCTTTCACCCTCTCAAAGAGATAAGACAGACACGACCATCAGAAAATGGTGCAAAACATAATGAACCCGTGATCTCCCTCCACCAAGAGCACGTGTGAAGTTGAGATTCATAAATCTTCAAAACAGTAATGCAGATTTGTGGATTTTTCCCCCTCCACTTCTTATGCGTCTCCTAATGCTTAAAACATGATCTCGGTTATCAAAGGCTGGAGAAATCTTCCTGTTCATTGTCTTTTACTCGGAGTCCCAGCCAAATCTATCCGCTCGCTTGTTTTTGTTGCTGTATTCCATTTCTTATTATCCCAGATAATTACAAATATGTCAGATGTGTCACCGTGTGACGTCCACTGACGCCGGCAAGTCAGCTGGCGTTGTGGCTCAAATGACGCCGTGATAGATCTCACCCTCTCCCGCTCTCAATTAGCTCCCGGTGCTCCAGGTTAATGGAACTTTTGATTGGGGAAAACTCTGGACTTCCTGGATGCCCAGTTTCCTTGTAGATGGAACGTATGAGGGGGGTCGACCTCGTCCTTATCTACTGTTGCAGAAAGACGAGTTCCTCTGCTGCTCTTGAGTGTGATTTCCACTGTGGAGGAGCACCTAAATGCACCCAACATCACTGACTTTTTAGCTGGTTTCCTCTGCATTTTATGCTACAGCTCCAATATGGAAAACAGTGCCTGGAGACCGTAATTGTGTGGAATAAATTCTAATTTCTTGAAGATGGGGACCACATCTTCACATCTTCAAAGCACCCTTGTTGTATCAATATGTTGTTGAAATGGCAAAAAGATGGAGTGAGTCTCCTGTCGGTTTGTCTGCAATAACATGCAATGTATAATAAAACAGCGATTTACTGTAATAAATCGGTAAAACTGACATCTACATACACAAAAAGTCATACTACAGAGAAATTCACATTATCACTGACTAATAACCAGAATACAGCCAGCTGAGCCAAGGCCCTTGAAGATTAACTGCATTTACTGATGCAGCAACATGCTGGCAATCTGCCTGTTTATAAATCAAATGGCAAAATTATTTGCAAACCTTTGCTAATCTGTCTCAGAGTGATTGCAGTTAATCTGAGTTTATTTAGAGACATGGTTGCCTTGCATCAGGTGACCTTTGCAATTACCTTACGATTAAAAGTGACATCCTCAACTTCTGTTTGTCCAAGTTGGTTGCCAGAACTACGGTCGCGGCAAAAACAAAATACAGCCTCTGTCAATTCTAAGGTTTTATGTGTCAGGACATAATAAATGTGTTTCTCACAAAATTTTACCTCCTAGGACCCGAACTCTTCAACAGCATGCATTTTTAATTTCTCTTTGATATTAACAAAGAATTACCAGATTTTTTTTACCTTATTTTTGTTTTTAAGAAAAATAAGAGCCACATATGAGGATATTCGTTAAAACGTTTGATAGAACAGTAGCAGTATAATGTCCTCGTAAAAGGATATCAGGCCCTTGTAGAGCAAAATTTAGTATTTTGGTCTAAATAACCCAAAATGTGGTCCTAGGAGGTTAAAAATATTTAAATGCACATTTCAGATGAACAAAATTAAGTCAAAAAGCAGAATAATATGAAAAAATAAGTACATCCTATGTAGGGATGGGAATTGATAAGATTTTCACGATTCCGATTCCATTTTTGATTCAGTTTAACAATTTGATTCTTTATCGATTCTTTTTTTTAAAAAGGAGAACACTAAGGTTGATTAGCTTGGAACTTTGTTTTATATCTTCTCTTTGAACAAGATAGAGATTTAGGAGTAACATGGCCTTACAAACCCAACAGTGAGATCTTAAGAGATCCACAGCCTATGGCTCTTCAATGGGGTGTCACAGGGACCCCAGGAAAAAAAATTGTAAATGTAAAATATTAATAAAATATTCTTCTGTAGCAATAACAAAGTATAACATAAATTATTCTGTACCAATAACACAAGAATATCCAGTAATGTCCCTGCCTACAATTAAACACATTCACTTACCGACAATCGGGGGCTTCTGCTGTGGCAAGCAACGTGGTGACGTCATTCGGAACGACTTTAATCAATAAAGGAATCGTTTGCAAAAATGGCAAACAATTCCAAGGAATTGAAACAGTGGAAACCGGTTCTTGTTTTTGATTCCCATCCTTAATCCTATGATTCAGGAGCTTGCAGAACCACCGTTAGCAGGAGCAACTTGTAGTAATCAGTTTCTGTATGACTTTATCAGTCTCACATTGATGTGGAGGAACTCTTTTTTTACAGCATTGCTTCGGTCCATTGAGGTTCATGCACAGCTCTCTTAAGGGCCCACCTCAGCATTTCAGTCAGGTTGAGGTCTGGACTCTGCCTGGGCCATTACATTATCTTAATTCTTCTCCTTTTGGCCATTCTGTTATAGATTTTCTGCTGTGCTTCAGATCATTGTCCTGCTGCACGACCCAGGTCACCACCATGCTTAACTGCTGTTATGAGGTGTTTGTCCTGACATGCTGTGTGGTTTTCGGTAAAATGTGTTCAGAGATCTTCACTTTGGTGTTCTCGAATACTTGTTGTCTGTTAACCTGTA
This sequence comes from Rhamphochromis sp. 'chilingali', assembly GCF_963969265.1. Lineage (NCBI taxonomy): Eukaryota > Metazoa > Chordata > Actinopteri > Cichliformes > Cichlidae > Rhamphochromis > Rhamphochromis sp. 'chilingali'. The sequence continues at coordinate 20,911,625 of NC_137931.1, forward strand.
ACTGTAAAGTCTTAGAATTCAAAGAGGGTGTACTTTTTACCCTGACTGTATTTGAATCACCCCCCCCCCCCCCCCCCACCCCTGACTGACTGATTGAAATACAGGGAATCACTAGACAACCACCAGTTTTTATTAGTCATAGGAGAAAGTGCCATTCTTCTCTTTACGCTAGTGTAACTGAGACATTGTTTCTGTCCTTATAATGAAATCAAGCTGGGTGTACACTCCAAAAACTACATGTAAGCCATCTTAGGTAAAGCAGTAAATCTCAGAGCTTCTACATTATAGTCAGATGTAACAAACTTGCTGTCTGAGCTGATATCTTCACTAACTGCACTGAAGAGTGGTTACTGTAATTGCATTGCAGTTTTAGAGTAAGCAATTGGTACTGCAGAAGCTGCTACAACTATTTTTTTTGTTTCTCTTTACTATATTTGAGTTGGCTTTCACAGATTCTTTCATTCTAGTCTTTTCCAGTATTTGAGTATTTATGAGGCTACTGTACGTCTCTGGGTCATTCTAGCATTGTAAAGATGGGTGCAACCAGTATGACGTCACCCACTGAGTTGAGCATTTTTCACCATCTTGGTGTTTTCAGAGATCTGACTTTTTGGAATGACCATAATTTGCACAAGGCCTTCATTAAATATCTTAAATGGCACTACTCTTAGGTTTCACCAAAACGACCAAAAAATGACATAAAATGCTTCCACTAAAGTACATTAATTAGTTGTTTTTGGGAGATTTTTATTTTATGATCCTGAGTGACCATTTAACTCTAAACACAGAGTTTAGAGGGTAAAATATGGATTCCGGTGTGTCCCAGCTTCGCCAAATGACTAGCAGAGAGAGGAAAACCTCAGCCTCACACTGTTTCCTCCTCGGCGGTTGGGCAGGGAGGTCAGCGAGATTACCGGACTCGCAGTCAGCCTCGCGTTCAACATCCCTTTGCACAAACCACCTCCGGCCAAACAAAACCCGCTATCAGAGGATGACACGAAACACCAACCCGCCGGGCATCCTCCTCCTCCTTTTCTTCCTCCTTCCTCCACTGCTCTGGAGCAAACGCATCAGTGAGTTTCACTGCAGCTTGTTTGCGGACATGTTGGAGGCAAGGTGACAAGAGCAGTACAAGAGAAACATTCCTGTAATTTCCAGAAAGAGCTTAAGGTGGAATTGTTCTCCAAGGAGGGGGAAAGCTGCCACCTCTCTTTCTTCATCCCCTCAGTTTACCTAACCTGCCAACAAAACAGGGGGAGATTTACCCACAAACACACACACATAGACAGACACACAAACACACACAGCTCTCCCGAGGAATAGCTGGCGAGCAGGGAAGAAATGCGCCCTGACAATCTCCCCTTCCCTCCGGCAGCTGGATGCCAGAAACGAGCGCTGTTTCTTCCGAGAGATCTTTTACCGAAGATGCCAGGGATTAAGAAAGAAAAGACTGCAGGACACTGCTGTGTCACCTAGCATTAAACAGTCCTAAACTCTCCGGTTATGAGATACTCTGCGCAAAATAGGTCAGGCTGGGCGAAATCACAAGGGAAAAGCAGAGGTTTAGATTTCTTTTCTGTCTTTTTTTTTTTTTTTTTGCTTTCCTTCGAGCCCTGCAGCCTCTGGACTTTTGTCTCAGTGGATGGTGAATTCACACACGCACATGCATGCTGCACACTGGCAAACGACACGATAAACAAATCACTCGTCTTCGATTTTAAACGCAGAGGAGCCGAATAAGTTTAATAAGTTTTATGTAAAATAATGAAAAGACTCTGGACTGAAGCCTTAAAAGATCACAGTGTTTTTCAGAATCACTGTAAACGTTAAATTTAAAGTTTTGAAGATGATCCAGAATGTTTTTGAGCATTTAAACAGTTTTTAAACAGAATTTAAAAAGATGAGTAAAGATGACTGAAGGATAAATTTTTTAAGTGTAAAATTTTATTAAATATTTGACATATTTACAGGTTTTAACTAAAGATCGGGACTAAACTGGGATCTTCTAATGCAGGGAAAAAAACACCACAAATCCTTGGATCTGATTAGAAGTGGTTCATCCATTAAATCGTTTCAATTTTAAGGTTTAAAAGGCTGTAGTTGGCAATTTGTTCATCATGTCAAAAGTGTTGTAATTTCTTACTTGCTGCTGAACCCCATTTGAAATGGACAACTTGCACTATTTTCTTTTAAAATATCAGCTACAACTTTTGTTTAAGTTTCAGAATTTGAAAGGAAAATCTGTGCCCTGTAATGCCTGCAGCAGTGGAATAACACAAAATCCCTCTACTGGATATTCTTTAAAATCTTTTGTGTAAATCTCCCGAAAATATTTAATAATGTGGGCTGCAATCTCCTGCAATACAAATTAATCCTGTCACAAATCTGATCAACCACAGAGAAGCGAAAAAGATGAAGTAGGACAAGAAAAAAACATTTGTTTTTATTAAAATAGCATATGTAAATTTGCTTCTTTGATTTTTACATTTAATTCATGTGTAATAACAACAAATTTGGCCCTTCTATCAATATATACCCTAGTCTATTTCACAAACACGAGTTCTCAGCAAAAGTCTGCTTTCATTGACACGAAATGTTACATTTCTTCATATCTGTGAGTACGAAATACATTTTTTTCAGTGTTTTGGAAAGAAGGAAGGTGTCATCATGGGAAACCTGAAAACAAAGCTTTCAAAGATGAGGCAAATGCTGTGTTTTTTACAAAATGTGATCTTTTTCTATTATTTTTAATGACTGACCCTAAGGAAGTCATTTTTAATGCCTAAATCTCACCAAGCAACATATTTTGGATTAACAATTTATTTAAATATCATACAAGTAATCCACAAGCCAGTTTTAATGACCAGCGCCAGTCCCAAACCCAGATCAATTAGGAGAAGTGCGTCGAGAACGGTGTCTGGCATAAAATAAAACAAACATGCAGATCATAAAGACTTAAAATCGTATAAATGATGTGTGGAAAGTGGATTGAAGGACTCAAGTTTGTGTCAGTGGTATAAAAGCTGAAATAACTTACTTTACTGCCGCTGCTCCAACAGCTACATGTGGACTTATTTGTCTTTTAATTAACGAGAAAAGACTGATGAAAGATCATATTTTATATGTTGAGAAACATGACAAAAAAATAACTGTATTCATTAAATATTGTAATTATATGAGACCAGGTCGCATTTTAGGTTCAGGTTAAAATTACCAAATTTATGACGACATGTTCAAACGTTCTTTACCTTTTCATATACTGCCTTTACATGATGGTATATTGTGACCTATAAGACCAGGCACTTGTTAAAACAGCCATATGGTGTAATGGTATGGTGATTTTTTTTTGCTCAACTAAGTGTAAGGAAAGTGAGCCAAGTTGATGGAATTTTGTTGATTTATTTTTTGAGAACTTTACGTGGGCAAAATTAAATGTAAACCGTTTATATCTTACAGTGTATTGATTGAGGTATGTAAGACCTAAAGAATACCATTTGAAATGAAAGGAAAGCATAAAATGATACGTGCTTGGCCCATTGCTTGAATCAATTAGTTTTAAACATACTGTCAGGTCACGGGTCCTGTTGATGGCTGGATTTTCAACAGGTAACACTTGAGGTTTAAAAGTTTGATTCTCATCTTTCACCTGCTGATTTGTCAGATAGAGACGCATCAGTCTGGATGTTTTTCAGTGCACTTTATTCGCATTTTTATTCGATTTTTTTTTTTAAACTCAGACATGCTAAAGAAAAATGAAGAACAATGGTTTTAGGATGCTCTAAAGAACATTTTTTAGATAAAAGCATCCATTGTTGTTCTTTGTGGCTCTTTAAAGTAGCTTGTGGTCTTTGCTTTTTAAAAGAAAAGCAGCCCGAAGTTTCCTCTTTGCGTTCGGCCCACTTTGAATAATTCAGCGTCTGCCTGGTCGGATGCAAACAAACGGAATAAAACATAGATAGTTATCAGGCCTAAATATGAACAAACAGCATCTAAAAGCATTAAGGAAACAGAGTGTTGGGGCTTTGGAGCGACAGATGAGGACAGTGTGTTTGACTGTCTGGACAAAGCTTCCCCCACTGCATCTACTTCACCTCCCACTAATGATGTGAGGCCTGTCAGATACATGCAGCCAAATTACATTCAGGGCTACAAAGCCTTCGTCCGAGGTTTTCTCTCTGTGTGCAACACCCTGCAAAACAATAACTGGGATTCAGCAGCTGCAAATTGCACTAAAATTTCCCAGTCTCTTTCTGTGAATTATTAATGAGAGCCAAACCAAAAAAGACAAAAAAAAAAGAAAAAAGAGTGAGACAGAGAAGAAGGGAGGGGGTGATATCTACAGCATGCCCGAGCGGTGGAGAATGCTATAAAGCTGTAATTATGCCAGAGAATGAGAAATGGAACAAAGTTGTTGAAGCCAGAAAAAGGCGACGCAGAAACTGAAACTAAGAGCTAGAAATTTAGAGCTCAGGGGGTGAAAAGAAAAGTAGTTTTATTACATATGCAAAGAGCCAAAGCAGCAGGATCGACACAATTAAAACCCGGCACGAACAACAGCATTTGCATCCGTCAGGTTTTTCGATGAAGAATGTAAAGTGTAGAAAGAGGTCAAAATATACAGTCTCCCATAACTGCAAACAGTCCGTGTCCACTTTTTCGTAACGCAGAAGGAGTTTGAAAGCGCTCCCGAGACTGAAGCGTCGGATGATCAAAGCAAAAGAAGCAAAACACCATTTTGGTGACTAAAACGGAATACAGCAACTGGCAAAGTGTGTAGAACGGGATGAGTAAAACTGACGACTTTAACCCCCCCCCCCCCCCGCCCCTCCAAAAAAAAAAAACAGATTGTCAAACTCAAAAATTGTGATTCTAATAATTAGAAATTTAAGAGAAAAGTTGAGTGAAGCAGTAAATTTGACCTGATAAATAATCAATTGTGATAGAAGAGAGAATACAAATATTTCATTTTTAAAATAAATGTATCAATTGTATTTATTTTATTTTGCAGATATGAAAATGATATGTAACATTTGATTTCTCTGATTTTCTATAAGGAAAAAAAATACAGTTTTAAGAAAGCAGTGTAAATACCATACATTTTTTGTGCAGCTCTTCCATATATATCCTTGCAAACAGAAATTGGTTTTCAGTTTTATTGGTGTGTATGTCCATATGGAAAAGATATATATAACAGATATAACATCCCTTGAAAAATTAAATAAATGAAACTTGTATGTTTTGGATACTTACTAAAACAATATATGAAAGTAATGAGAAAGTGGTCACTTTCATGAGGAAATCATATAAGTTTTTACTATTTCTTTTCCATGTGGGTGGCTTTAAACATGATTTAAAGCAACACTGGGGAAAAAACAAGATAAATTAAATAAAGCTACTATTTAAACTCTCTTATCTCCATCAGAAGGTCTGTTTGTTTTTGTTTTGTTTTTTACCTATCGCACCACATCTCCTGTCATGAGCTACCATTTTATAGCATAAAAATATTAATCAAAATAGCCTAAGTGAGGTGCTAGTTCCCTCCCTTAGCTTGTAAAAATAAAAAATGCTAAAGGGTATTATGGATTTTTGCTTCTTCACACTCTGGAGCAGCTGCTGCATTGTTGTATTTGTATTTCCAGTCTAGAAGTGTAAACTAGCTAGCCTGTGTTGCTAATAGCCCTTAATTATGGTAATTGACTTTAATGCTTTCTACAGTTAGCACACTCTCTTTAATCATAATTTAACTCTGGTTAAGAATCACCAAAATCATCAAACTTCTGTATATGGCATCAGTTAAGTTTTGAAATTTGAAGATATGCAACAGCGCTAACGTTACTGTTAAAAAGTTCTGCACCATCACAGGAATGCAAAACACCTAGAAAACCACAAATATGTTATAATTGGTTTCTTTATTGAAAATCCGCAGGATTTGTCCCATAACATTTAACACTTTGGAAATCCAAAGCTTTCACATTCTTATTTTTAGAACTACCAGCCTGCCATGCTAATACTAGCACAGATTAATGCTAAGTTGTTGTTTAGCACTAAGTGATGTTAACCATCTCTTTCTGAATTGAGTCTGAGTGTCTGAAGATGGGTTCTTGAGAAATCTCGAAAGATTGATTCTGTTCATCTGTTTTCTGTTTTCAGTGGGAGAAACGTTTCATCACTCATCCAAGCGACTTCTTCAGTCTCAGCTGACTGCAGGTTTCTCCAATCTTATAAACAGTACATTTGCATAATGACTGAAACCAGCCCACTGAAGGAACAATGGGCTGGGAGGTCAGTTCCTTCACCATGATTTTACAAATTCTCATTCTTTGTCCAGATAAACAGAATCAACCTTTGGAGATTTACTTACCTGGATTATTGAGAATGCATCAAGACATTCTTGAGAAATCTTTCACAGATTAATTTTTTATACTTTTATACCTAACATCATATTTTACATCAGGCGTACTAAGTTTGAATCACAATTTGTTGCTACTTCATCAGGTACACCTGTTCAGCCAAATGTGGCATTGTTGTTTTTGCTGCCAGACAAGCTAATCAAAGTTATTGAGAAACTGCTGGTCTACTGAGAATTTCCAATACAGCCATCATTTGGTTTTACAGACAATGGTCTGTAAAAGAGTAAAACTACAGTGAGTGTCAATTCTCTAGGATAAAAAATGGCTTATTCAGAGGTCAGAGAACAGTAGCCAGACTGCTTTAAACTGATATGAAAGCATCAGTAACTCAAGTAAGCACTTGTTGAAACCGAGGTATGCAGAAGAACATCTCGGTAGCAACAGAAGACCACAGCAGGTGGCACTGTCAACTCAGAGCACAAAAGAGAGGCTACAGTTCATACAGGCTAACCAAAACTGGACAATAGAAGACAGAAGGAACATTCCCTGAGTCTCAATGTTTGATGCAACATTAAGATGGTAGATGGGTCAGAATTTGGTGTAAACAATATGAAAGCATGGATCCATCCTGCCTTGTATCCATGGTTCAGGTTGATGCTGAGGGTATAATAGTGTGGGGGTTATTGCTACACTTTGGGCCCTTTAGTACCAACTAAACAAGTTTAAACACCACAGCCTGCGTGAGCAATGTTGCTGACCAAGTAACATGGTGTCACAAGGCTTTCCACACTTAACATAATGTCACATTTCAAACATGACAATGAGTTCACTGTACTCAAATGGCCTCCACAGTCACCAGATGTCAATGGTGGAACGGGAGATTCACATCATCGATGTGCAGCCGACAAATCTGCAGCAACTGTGTGCTGTCGTATCAACATGGGCCAAAATCTCTGAGGAGTTTTTCCACCACCTTGTTGAATCTATGCCAAAGAATTAAGACAGAATTAACTCTTAATTCTGTCTTAATTAATGAAGAAGCAAGTCAGGTCTGCAGGCAAAAAGGGGGTTCAAACCAGTACTAGTCTCTTTATTTTAAAATACAGAAGCATTAAAAAATAAACACAGTCTCTATGAGAATAACACATTCTTATTTTTGAGCTTTAAAATGTTCAGATTTGCAGACAATTAGCATTAGTTTTGGCCTTTTAAAAGTCGTGTTGTGCAGCATGAAAGCTGAACTCTCCTTGCATTGTGTTTGCATGAGCGCATCTCCACACACTAACAGACACGCTTGCTGTTTGGTCGTCTTTTGGCACATGTTTGAGAAAGTGCCAGCCAGAGTTACGTCTGCACAAACACACACACACACACATCTACACACAGGGTTCGACCGAGGGCCTGGCATGGATCCCCCACTCACAGGAGGCAGCGGCGTCCCTCAGGGATCCATAACCAACCAAATAGCTCTCAGAGAGAGAGAAAGAGCAGGAGCAGCTCGCTCACCCAGCTGGGCCTCAGCACTTTCTCACTCTGTGTGTGTGTGAGGGGAGGAGGAGGAGGATGGTGGACCAGATGACGCAGGCGACTCTTAGAATACAGTGGATGAAATGAGGTCGATCAGCTGATCTGTGGATAGAATATGGAGTCTCTACTGTATGGCATTTGCACTATATGACATGTTAATAGTAATGCTTCCAGGTACAGTCTTAAAGCCTCTTTATTGTCCCACTTTATTTGTAGTCCTAATCTCCCAGTTCCATAAATTGATGCTAGTTAACAAGCTACAGTTCCTTCTTAAACCACAAGTGCTAAAGTATGTTAAAAGGTTATTAAAGTTTTTTTTCCTCTTTCTTTTTGTGGTCCTTCAATAGAATTCTTATTCTCTAGCAACCCCTGTGCTGATACACCTGTGTTTTCAGTCTGAAGGTGGAATCTAGTTTGCCTACTTTGCTAATATCAGTTACTCACTACCTACCATTAACCATCTTCTTCTAATTTGAGTGTAACTTTATCAGGAGAGGTTCTTGTGCTTTAAAAACTTGTTTCAAGAATAAAATCTCATACACGTAATATCAGCCCACCCTTAAAATCTAAAAGCTTTTATTCCTTCACAATATTAAAAGGTTTCAGTAAACTGCTGCACCATTAGGTTTGAATCTTCAGTCTAGAAATGGAAACTGTCTCATATATTTATGCTACAACTTAGCATTACCTATCCTATCACTTTCCAGTATTAGGTTTACTGTCAGGAAGAGTATTTATTCCTCCTTTATACAGTTAAAAAGGTGCTATTACTTTTAAAATTCCAGTCCAATAGAGTAATCTAGGTGGCCTGCTTTGTTAATAGTAGTGCTGATTTATACTTTAGCGCGACCTTAAGTATTTTTAAAACTTGTTTTAAGTATAAAATCTTTTACACTTAAAATCACCCAACCTTTAAAATGATACATTTTACTACAGAACTAGCATGCACATCAAAAAATCTAAACAAAGCTACATAACACAGTAAGAAAACTTAGTATTTGATTAATACTTAAAATATATTTATTTAAAAAAAGAGTGGCTGGTGGCTTGTTCCTTTGAAACATTCAAAGGTCTGTAGAAATCATTGCGTTGTTTTTAGTCTAAAAGTAGTCACTGGCTAGTATCCCTTACTAATATTAGCACAAATCAATGCTAGAAGATATTTAGCACTACCTAGCATTAACTCTCTCATTCTGATTTTAGTTTAACTCTGTCAAGTGCAGTCATTGTATTTTAAAAACGTATTTGAAGTATCAGGTCTTATACACTTAATCAAAGAGGTGCAGTTAAGTTTAAATTTTCAGTCTAACAGTGGAAGCTTGTGCGCATACCTTAGCGCACATCTATGCTAGGTGACGTTTAGCACTACCGAGAGTTAACCAAATTGTTCTCATTTTTGTTTGACCTTTTGTAAGAGGCGTTATTGTTGATATTCAGCATTACTTTAAATGGCAGCTAGACCTTAAAAACTTTGAATTTAAATATTTTTTATTTTATCCCTTGCAGAATATAAATAACATTTTACAAGGGCTTGGGCTGAGGTATTTTCAGACTGTTTAATGCTTTTTTAGCTAAGCTAATTTCCTAAATTTTGCCTTTGTTAATAAGAACATGTTTTTTATGACTTGCCTGGTTAAAAGTCACATTGATTCATTGTGCTATTATTTGGGACAAAGTGCTATAACATGAAAGTATAACCAAGGTCTGCTTCAACTTTAATTGATACCTCTTCAACACATTAAACAGATTTTAGTAAATAAAGCCATAACAGTTTTTTTCTTTCTGTTGATAGGTTCAATTAATTTGGAAAGGTTTTTGCTATTATTTTTAACACTAGATTTTCTGATTAAGGACCTTTAAATAAATTAAACGGGTAAAATAACCAAATGTAGAAAGCAGTGCTTAAAGACTGTAAGTCAATAAAAAGAAATGAAGCTTTCAGTTTGCTTTGAAAAAAAGTAAAATCCTCCAGAGTGAAGATGCCGAACCTGACTAATTTGTGTGTGTTTTTGGAGTCTGGCATATCAAAATCTCAGAATACCTCTGAGCTTTAGTAACACTTTTTGCCCCAGATGCAAATCCAGCCCAGTGACAGTCAACCTCACAGACATAAACATGTTTGGTATGTGAGCATACCAAAGTCCCTGATGTATGAGGGTTTGTGCAGTTGTCTACCTCCTTTATTTACCCAGTCACAGGATTTAATGTTCCTGGGGGTTTCAGCTAGTCATCACTTTTCTCCAAACTAAATATCTTTGGAAGGGTGTCTGCAAACTTTTTTGTCATATAACGTAAGTAAGTAAGTTAATTAATAAATGCCTTTGGAAGGTTGCTGTATATAGATTGCTGAGTTGAGGTATGTTGAGATTAAGATAAACAGTGCATAAATAGGAGCATAAACATAAAAGAATAAAGAAAACTGGCACTCGTTTTTCAAATCAAAATGATTTAAATGACAGATTTAATTTTAATGCCGAGCAACTTGCTTCTTTCTGTCTTTCTTTTTCTTTTTTTTTAATCAAACAAGGACACCAGGGTTTAAAAGAAAGGACTGACCTCCACAGTCAGGCTTTCATTTCCTTTTAAGAGAAAGTGACTTTTAACAGTTCAAACTGAGCTGTTTCTGCAGTTTTTTTATGGAGGCTACAGAGATCTGGACTCATGTGAAGTGTCTTTGTGAATCAAAATGTGATATTTGATCATTGTAATGTTATCTCCAGGAGTCTGAGGCTTCTGATATTGTTTTTATTACAGCTGGGTGTTTTTAACGTGAGAAAAATCTGAAAGTTAAAAAATCAGCAGCACAAAGTTCAAAGCTTAAAAAGAAAGAGTGGGGGGGGGGGGGGTGTCTTTTTTTGTTTTTTTTGGATTTTTTTTAGGAAGGATAGAGCATCTTTAATAACAGAGTAAAGGTAACGGTTCTGAGACCAACAGGTTCCAGCTGATTGGGGTCAAAGGTCACATAGAGCCCCTGTGAGACTCCACTTTGAAAAAGGTTGCTGCTGCTGGTTAGAGTTGTGTGTTTCCCGGTGTTGTCCTGCCCTCTACTGGCTGCTTGGTGGAAGTGTTGCACATGAACTTCAGAGGGAAACTGCTGATTTAAAGCTGCATGTTTTTGCTTTCCTTCAGCCCTTTACTGCAGCATTTTGCATGCTTTTAATTCAGTTTTGTGTATTTTTGCATCATTCTTTCCTTTTCATACTGCTTGCTGTCCTCTTCAGAAACATTTAGAAAAAGACAGCCTTTAAAGAGGGTTAAAGGGTCACTGCAAAACATGTAAACCTTCACGCCCAGAATATGTGTCAGGATGTAAAAACTTTGGGAAAAGTTTTCAATCCATTTAGTTGATTTAAAGTAGCATTAACATATTACGAAATACTCCACATCTTAAACTATGTAAAAGATATATTTGTGTAAAACTATGGTGAGAACAGGTAAAAGTGCTCATTTCTTGCACATATGTATAATTTATATATGTTTATATGTAAAATAAGCACTGTGCAGCTTTAGGTAATTGTAAAATATTTTGTATAATTTCCCAGTCAGATGTTCCCCATTTCTGTGAGTATAGTGGAGTAATATTCAAGTAAAAGCATCAGCACTGAAAAGTTACTTTGGATCTTGATATTTGTAACAACTCAACTTTATAAAATGTGCTACGGGTATAAAAGAAAAGGTTCTTTTAACTGCTGGACCTGACATCTGGATTTGTTATAATAAGCTTGAACCAAATATTTTCTTTATCTATCTGGGTACTCCAGCTTCCTCCCACAGTCCAAAGACATGCATGTTACGTTCACTGATGACTGTAAATCATATGTAAGTGAGCATGAATTGTTGTCTAGGGTGTACCTTGAGGGCTCCAGCCACACAAGGTTCAGTCAAGCTTAGCTGTGTAGTACAAAGCAATTCAGAGTGATTTACAGAGGCACAGAAAAAAACTAAGCAGCTGAGATTTTACTTTACAGCACTTTAAATGATGATGGCTTTAATAAGGACACTAATGCGAATAATATACAGCACATAGTTAACTCAGTATGTTGGTGTCTGCGGCTCCAGTTAAGGATGGGTATCGAAACCCGGTTCTTGTTGAGAACCGGTTCCCACCGTTTCGGTTCCTTGGAATTGTTTGCCATTTTTGCAAACGATTCCCGTATCGATTCCAGTCGCCCCGAATGACGTCACCATGTTGCGGAGCGTTATTTACCTGGCAGGAAACATGGCGGCTCAAACGCTCAAAAGTTTGGTTATACTTGCAAAAGGGCAACTTGCAATACTTGCAAAGTAGATATTTCATTTAAGGGAGGAAACACTACGAATATGCAAAAGCATTTGCTCACAAAACACGTGATGACCTTAAATGAATGTCGTGTTTTTAATTCCGCTCTCCGGACTCGTGAATCTCAACCCAGCAGCAGCGGTAACGTTTGCACGTCCTCTCCCGTTAATGCGGCAGGTAAATAATCAACTAACAGTGCATATTATGTTAGCACGATCTGCCTTATTACAAAACCTGCCATTACTGTGCATTTAGGTGACCATGATGAGAGAGACAGAGTCTGGCTCAGATGCTGGCAGTTCTCGCTGCAGTCTACCGGTAGCGTCTCCTTTCAGGCCAGGATAGACGAATGTCACCGAGCAGTGACTAAGTTTGTGGTCAAAGGCTTGCACCCATTTGCCACAGCAGATGCCCCCGATTTCACTTTGGTAAGTGAATGTGTTTAATTGTAGGCAGGGACATTACTGGATATTCTTGTGTAATTTCTACAGAATAATTTATGTTACAATTTGTTATTGCTACAGAAGAATATTTATTTTATTATTTTACATTTACAATTTTTTTTCCTGGGGACTCTGTGACCCCCCCATTGAAGAGCCGTAGGCTGGATTAGGGTTGAGGGTTAGGATGCTAGTAAAGGTTACAAACTGTGTTACCTAATCTGTCATCTTATCTTTTAAGAGTACATCCTAGTCTTCTTTATTGCTTTGCCTCTATGATGTGGCTAGTGTATATTGCTAACTTAGAGAACATGAACAAATAGCTTTTCGTGAAAGTTTCACGTTTTGCTCTGAGACAAGTTTGACAATTCACTCAAATCCTTACGTGAAAGCACCGTGGTATCACTATTTTTATATTAATTCAAACTGCATGATCTTTTCTTGTAAAACAAAAAAAAATCTCCTGGAGTAAACAGAGAAAATCTTACAAGAAAATACAGGCTTCAGACTGTAATAAAAAAAAAGTTGTGCTCACTATTACAACACACGAGACTTTTTTTCATGACTTTTTTCACGTGTTGCTTCAAGACCGGTTTAAGTTTTTACTCTCAAATAAACCCCTTAATTAAAAGTACTGTGGTATCACTACTTTTACATATTGGACATTGCTGAGTCGTCCATATTGATTTAAAGCTGGACTTTAAGTAAGTTTAATAATGTAGCACATTTAAGCACAACAGACACTGGCCTAAGTGCTGCAGCACAAGTAAAACAATCAATGATAATACAATAACAGATGAAGACAATACAACTTTTTACCATGAAAATAATGATAAAAAGTAAAATAACAGTAGTAAAAAGAGATGAACTGGGGAAATTGATACAACAAACTGAAAATAATCTGAAAATGAAAAAGTTAATAAAAAGATGTTTCCAGTTCAGATTTGAATACTGTGACGTGAGCAAGAGGACCTAATGTGAGGAGGAAGATAGTTCCAGAGTTTCGGAGGTACGCCTGGGGATTCCCAGTCACCTGTAAAAGTAAATCTGGAATTTGGAATCTGGGACTAGAAGTTGCTGATAAGTGGGCCAAAGTGAGCGGCATGGGCCTTAGGATTGTAAAAGATCTGATAGATTAATGTGAAGAAGTCTGTGCATCATACTGAAACTGATCCTGTACTTCACAGGAAGCCAGTGAAACGATTCAAGAATGGATGAAATTCAATCACACTTCCGTGTAGCTGTCAGCAGCACCATTTTGAACCAGCTGCAATCGAGATGTGAGTGTTTTGCTCAGTCCAGTATATGATTAATTTCAGAAATCCAGTCTGCATGTAATAAAAGCCTTAACTGTACTTAAAAGTCTTAACATTTATTTATATTAACGTGAATAATAGGAGTGTTTTTTTTATGCTGTACATAAGTAAGTAAGTAAAATTTTATTTATATTGCTAGATAAAAGATCACAAAGTGCTTTACAAGGTATATCATATATATATATATATATATATATATATATATATATATATATATATATATATATATACATACATACATACATACATACATACATACATACATACACACACACACACACACACACACACACACACACACACCTTTGATTATCAATTGTAAATTTGAGGCAGAACGCGTTCAGAAAGATTAAGTTTTACCGATAACTCAGACTTGTTTGGTCAGTCAGGCTCTGATGAAACACAAAGTCACATGTGTGAATACCAGTGACTCCAAATATCACTGGTTATAAGCTTTAAAAAATGGTGATGTATATTGAGCTCACTGTTCTACCCTGAAGGGAGGGAGTTTGTAATTGGGTCCATTTTTTGTTTGTTAGCGGTGTAGCATCCACAGTTTTCAAGATATCATGTTCAAATTTCGTGTGATGGTAGATACCAATAACAGTCCGAGCTGATTTAATTTAGGTGAAAATTGGGTTAAGGTTGCACCAAATGTGAAAATCATTAAAAGTTTTATATTACCCACGATGTTTTATGGATCATTTTCAACCTTTATAGGCCTTGGAGGATATGACTACCTAGGTTAGCTAAGTATTTGAATCTGACCTTCACTTTTAGCGCCCAAGGTCAAAGCTGGCCTCGAAAAAACTTTTTAAAAAAAAAAACACAGTAATAGATCATATGAAAGCGCACGGAGGCGTCATCGCAGTGTAATAAAAACATCATAAATAAATCAAAGTTGTAGTACAGCCCTTGACGTGTGCTCACTTTTAGTTGGAAACTGTTGCTTGAAATCTGAACTGAACCTCTGCCCTGGCACTCACATCTCCTCCTCCTTCCACCGCTTCCTCCAAGAGTTCAAGGTCGTCGTGTGGCTATTTCCAGCTCGTCTCCGCTTTGATCCGTGTCGCAAAATGACAAGGTAACGCAACTCGGGGGGTCAGCTGTGTTACAGGAACGTGTCCACGGATCGAGAGAGAGGAAATCAATCCTGCCTGACAGTGTCTTCAGGATACACTGACCTGACTGAACCATCGCGCACACACTCATGCTCGGATAAACGCGCGAGCTCACGCAGATGTACACAAACAAACACTCGCAGTTTAAATATAGCGCTCACGCTCTCTCCAGCTGTCTGTCAGCGTGACACAGACGACCTCTGTCAGCTCCGGTTTGTCTGTCGTCTTGTAAAGGTGCATCGGAGAGACAAGGTGTCTGCACAACAAGTTGATCTCAGACTAACCGTGTCTGAAAAGATGTTTTCAGGGATGAAGGGGGGCAAAAAAAGGAGAAAAAAAACAGAACAGCTGAGATTTAATATAATTTCAGGCTCAGATTAGAGACACTAAGCTTATTTTTTATACCAGGCTGATGATATCAGATGAACTGGTAACAGGGGACTTCCCCTCACTACTTGTTCTGATTGGTCCCTACATGTTTTCTACAGAGGTGGTACTATATGGTATTATTTTGTTTATTTTTACCACCTGATGTGACAAAACAACCATAGATTTATTCTTTCTTTCTGTTGTCTTTTCATTTATCCTGTCACCTTGTCTTTGTTTCTTTTTCTTGACTATCTTTCTCTCCTTTGTATTTCTCTTTCACTTTCTCTTTTACATTCCTACACTTTTTTTTCTGTTTAGTTTTTGTTTTACTTTGTGTCTTTATCGCTTTCATTTTGTGTCACGGTCCGTGGAGATAGACCGTGTGGGAATGTGTGTGTTGGACCCAGACGCGAACACAAGCGAAGATGCAGGAGTGGATTAAACAAAAGCGAGCCTTTTATTATGGCTGATAACAGAACAAACCAGAGCGAGGGCAGTATAAGGGTAATAGTTCAAACAGAAAACCTAAACTGGACATAAACTAAGAAAAAGCTATGGCTGGAGATACGGAACACAGGGGGTGGTAACACAGACGACGCGACACAGACTACATGAAACACAGAGACTAAATACACAAGAGGGATGATCAGGGGAAGTGGCCACACATGGGAACACAGCTGACACAGATAAACATAACAAGACATGGCAGGAGTAAACAACACTGACGGGAGACTGTCAAAGTAAAACAGGAAGTACACAGGTGCAAACAGGAGGAGAGAGAGAGTACGGGCATAGTGGGCTGGGGAAACATGGAATGAAACAAGGAGGGGAGATGAGGGCTCACAGATACATAGAGGGGCACACAGGGGATAAAAGTCACAAGGGGAAGTCAAATAAGGAACACCACAACAGGACAACTTAGGAAACATGGCCTAAATAAGGAACGAAATACAAAAATACAAGAAACTAAGAATACTGGGCCCACATGGCCCAGGACCATGACATTTTGTCTTTGTTGCACTCACGCTTTCTTTTTCTACTTTTCCTGTGTTCTTTCTTCCTTTCTATCTCTTTCCCCATATCTATTTTTATCTCTTTTATTCTTTTTATCTTTTTCTCTACTTGTCTTTTTTCTAATTTTTCTCACATTTTCTCTTTTTATTTCTTTTTTTCTCCATTATTCTTTGTTCTTTTAACCTCTTTTCCTTCTAACTTCATCTTTTTCACTTACTGCTTGTCCCTGCTTTTCTCATTTCTGTACTTTTTCTTTGCTGATTTTTTTCTCTCCTCGTGTTTTGATTTCTCTTTCCTTTTCTGTCTTTCTTCGTCTTTCTTACATTCTTACTTTTTTTACTCTTTATGTTCTTGAACTTTCTTCCTTTCTTGTTCTTTTCACCCCTTTTCTCTTCCATCTATCCCTTTCCTTCTTTGTTTCTCTCTCTTTCTTTATTGTTTTTTCCTCCTGGCTGTTCTTACTTTCTTCTTCAGTCAGTCTGCAACATGGGACCCTCCAACTCTCACATGCTCAATACATGGTAGTAAAAAATCTGCAGTAAACAGAGAGCAGCCTCGGGTCACCTGGTTGACAAACATAAAATCCACCGACAGGTGAGGCAGACAGCTTCTTCTTAAACTCCAATGTTCTGCTGGGAAACCTTGTGAAGGTCTTACTTTGACAGCTATACCAAACTCCCCAACAGAGCATAAGAATCCTCCAAGGCCTCAACCAAAAACTCCACCCTCCTGGTGCTACCCACTGCTGGCGACCCCCAGAGGTCCCATGTGGGGGTTAACACAATATAAGGCTATATTTTGTTTTAGTTCTTTTCAACAAGCGATCTTTTGTGATTAAAACAAATGCAGTGAGTCTAATCTAGAAAGGTCTGCACAGACGTTACAATCAAAACATTGCTGAAGTCTGACAAGGTTGCACAACCCCATCAAGGAAAAGTGGTGCGAAAAGCCTTTCATGTACCTTTGTACTTGCATTCCCACTCTCTACCTTTCCATTTTGTTGCACACACACACCCCATCAGCAGAGCTTCTGTTGTGTCTGCAGCCAAAACAATACCCGTGAGCAGCGGACGCCATTCAACTCCCCTCACAGGTCGCCGAGCACTCCCTGCTAGCTAATTACAACAGGGTGCGTGTGTCTGTCTGCACCCCTCCCTCCTGCCTGAAAACACAGGGCATCTGCAGAGGACGGCGGGAGGGTTGCGCCAGGGTTGCGAGGGGGACGTATTTCTGACAAATGTGCCATCTCCATAATTAGCTGGAAAGCAACATATGAAACATTAAACACGCCGGGCGCTGACGACAATCAAAACATTTCATTTGTTGTCAATTATTCATTACTTTGAAGGTTCTGAAGGGGTCGTTAATATGGAAATAAGCTTGCGATGCTAACAAGGTTGTAGTATCTGATTCCAAATCATCTGAGCACAGAGCGCCCCTTCCCTTGCTTCCTTTCTTTTTTCCTTTTTTCTTTTCGGCTAATATTTTGCCTTTTTTTTTTTGTCTCTATTGTGATTTCGTCTCTTATTCATGAAGCCTGCTCTTCAAACAAAACCCTTGAACAACAAGCTGCTTTTATCCACTTTAAACTCCATTTGATGGAATTCTTTGATAGCTCCAAGTTTAGCTCTGCCTCAAATGAAGTTAAACCACCCAAAACTAATCTAGTCCCATTTTTTAAAAAAAATTTATTTCACCATTTTCATTCTTTACCTGACTCTATTAGTGGGTGCTTCCCCTCGGCGGCTGTCACAGCAGACCTGCCAAGAGAGCGGTCAGTAAAGTTCCCGTCTGTAGCTTTTCACGGTTTAGTTGCTCTACAATTAATTAATGGGATGAAAAAGTCCCACACAGCACCTCGCCGCCTCTGGAGCAGCAGCAGCTACCTTTGCCAGCTGTCAAATTGGAGAGACGTGGACTGGAAAAATAAGCCCGAGGCTGTGGCTATTTAAGGTAATTAGTTCTGATTCATGCAGCTCTCAATCCCTATTACCTGTTAACTGCTGCCACCATCAACCAGCGTTCAGCCTGGGGAGTTCAGCTTTGCGTGTGCGTTCATGTGAAGACTGAAAGCACGGAAAGCAGAAGGATGCCAGAATCCAATCAAAGGTTTGGGTTATTAAAATATGACCAGTGATGTTGTCTGGGCGAGGCAGAAGTACAGTCAACCTGAAATAAAGGTCGATTGTGTTTGAGTGAACTTTTAGGAAGCTCTTTTGTTGAGTGCTCTTAATCAAATTGGATTCTGAAGCTTCCTGTTCCTAAAAATCTGACATTTATGGGATAAAACAGCCGAACATCACGGTTTAAGTTTATTTTCTGCTTAACCAACCCGTCAGGAGACATTATAAAGTGTTGTTTCTTCTTCGTTTCATTCATGGCATGTAGTACTGTGCAAAACTCTTGAGCCACCCCACATTTCTTTATATTTTGAGATTTTCTTGTCATTTATTTAGTTCTCCAAGCTTTTGTTGTGTTTAACAAGTAGGCCAATCCAGAGAGAGTTGACAGGAAAGCAGGATATTAGTGAGGGGGGAATGACACACAGGACATGGGTGAACTTCAAACTGGGTCATTGTAGTAGTTTTTGGCATATGGGTCACCTTCTCAATCGGGGAGCAATAGTGGCAACCTGTTTTCCAGACTTCTTCAAAGACATTCAAAGCTCTTTTGTGGGTGTTTCTGCTTTTTGTCCTGTTCTCTGCTGCTTCAACAATGGCCCATGTAAGATGCTGGATTTTTTCCTGTGTCTTAAGGACTTGGCTTATCTGCTGTAGATACATTTTTTTAAGAAAGCACAGCACGTCATGCTGAGATATGCCAAGTTTTCAGCTAATAGCGCTTTGAGAATCACCTTGTTGGTGCAAAAATACTATTTTATGTCTGAAGAAATGGGAACAAATGATGCGTTTTTGTGACTGGCTACAACACCTAAAGATCTAATTACGTGTAGACACAACATTGGTTCTTTCTTTGAGTTAGTTTCCAGTTTAACTTAAAAGAGATTAACATTTGGGGATATCGGACTCTTTTACATCTGCTTTGACTGGAATCCATAAAATATCTTTGTATGTGATAACCAATATTAGTTTGTGCTGCAATTTTAATCATTTGGCAAGATTTTTTTATGCGTTCCTACTCTTAGTATTGGAAGTACTATTCAAACTCACAACACTGTATGTTGATATAATCGACATCTCTTCCACTTTGGAAACTTTAAAACAGCCAATCCGTCCTCTGTACTTTGTCACACTTGGTATAGTCCTGCGCCCTGAATACAACTGCCACTTCCTGTTTGCCAGCCTGGCCTTTTACCTGGATTTGTTTGGGTGAAGCACAAGGAAACAAAACAATTTGGGTAAGTATGAATGTGAATCTGAAGTCGGTTTGACTGAATGTGCAGCTCTTTCATTAACTTGTGAAATTTATTAGAAACTTAAATGTTTAAAAGGTTTGCTAGAATAAATGCTACCCTACAAGTTCTGTTGTTCAGCTGAAGATAGCAAATGAAGTATTTCTTTCACATCTGAACCTACTTCTGCCTCTAACACTCATCTACATCCGCTCCACCCTGCCTGCACTCTCTTCTTCACCTCTCTTGCACTGCAATGTCTGTTGCTTCGAGTGGTTGACCCCTAGTATTTAACCTCATCCACCTTCAACTTTCCACCTGTCTGCCTCTCATTCACCCACATGTATTCTGTCTTGATTCTACCGACTTTCATTTCTCTTCTCTCCAGAGGATACCTCCACCTCCCCAGTCTTTCTTCCACCTGCTCCCTACACTCACTGCAGATCACAGTGTCATCATATTCCATGGAGACTCCTGTCGGACCTCATCTGTCAACCTGTCCGTCACCTTTGATGGGCAATGTATTAATATGTCATCAGCTACATCGCCACGGGATAATGTAATGTTTTTTTAAGTACAGCATTTGCAAACAATGTTAATAGTTCATCTACGGCTTCAGTACTTGGCAAAGTAATTTTATTAAAAGTCATCCACAAGTAATAGTAATAGTTGTGTGTTTGCAGAAAACCATGTTCCCTCACCTATCAGGTCAGAGGTTTGATCTGATTTCTGGCCAGCTTGCAGTCTTTCTTTTGGATGTTAAACTCCAAAGTTCACTTTTGTCTCTAAAAGCCGAAACTATCTTTTTGCTCTCTGACCTACTAAGCCACACGCAAGCAGCTTTTGGAGCATTTTTTACTTTGGATATTGGACTTAAAAAGTTATGTTTTAACTGTCAGGTGATCACACAACCTTGAACTCCTGCCAGACCACACCATGCCCAAGCTTTTCTTGGAGCCGTGTAATTTTCACAGAGTTGAGCAGTACACAGAATTCACTGGCTCATGGTGACATATTCATTGAGAAACTGAGACTTCATAGTGCGAGTCTTTCTATCTTTTTAGTGCTGGACATTACAGTTTAGAAACCAAATTTTAACAACAAGTTTAAAACTAACTCGGGAGATATTTTTGTCTTGGTGCTACCCAAGCTAAGCAGTTTTTTGCCCCCTACAGCTTTCAGTCTTTTTCTGAAGCTCATCTAAGAAAACATGTTAAAAACAAAGAGTACTGAAGTATCTTGACTAAAACTCTGACCTGAATTGGTGTATTTAGAGGTGTAAATATCTCACTGTAATAGCAAAAAAGCTCTGTAACCATTGGAGCAGTTTCATAAATGTATTTTAGAACAACATTGCATCTCTTTATTTTATGTTCATTCTCCTGAAAATACTTCCTGATCTTAACTTAAATACTTACATTTGAAACTTTCATATGTAAGTCACTGTAAGTTAGTTATACACTGCCCTTCCTCTGGGGCAATTTATTTTAGCAACAAATTACAATCTACTGCAATAATTTTAACTTTTTTTAATTTTAGGAAAGCTCAATAACATGTTGGAAATACTTCTTCTATTACACCCATGTTTTGATGTTTAAAAATGTTTTAATCTACCCATAAGTGCTTAGATCTGGGGTATATTTCTAATCCTCCTCTACTGATCATGAAAAACCTTTCAAAAGTGCCACAGTTTGTTTTGCCTAACTAAACCTTACTTTGCCAATTCTTTGATCAAAACTGTCCACTTCCCTCAGCAAAGACGGAGCTACTTTGTATTTTTTTTTTTCCCCTGCATGTGTGTGTGAACCCAGCAAGCCGGCGGTCATCATTAAGACAGTAAATCTGCATATTCCTTCTCTCGCTCTCTCTTTTTTTTTCTCCATTTTACAGTACAGTCACTGTAAGGTTAAGTAGCCCCAGGAAAGACAATACCAGCCACTCTTCAATTATTTATTCTCACATCATCCCAAAAAGATGACAAATGCTAATTTTGGTCCATTCCCCAGCTGGGCATCCAAGTGCTCATTAGTTTTAAAGAAGGTTAATCCATTTAGGTTTTGCATATTGATATGCCAATTATGTCTAATCGTGGAAGAGGCATCCGTCAAGGTAATAGTGCATAAACACATGCAAGAACATTAGGGAGAAGTCAACGTTATAATAAAGTAGGTGTTAATTGGTA
Source organism: Rhamphochromis sp. 'chilingali' (assembly GCF_963969265.1). Taxonomy (NCBI): domain Eukaryota; kingdom Metazoa; phylum Chordata; class Actinopteri; order Cichliformes; family Cichlidae; genus Rhamphochromis; species Rhamphochromis sp. 'chilingali'. The sequence goes on from NC_137931.1 coordinate 20,933,575, forward strand.
AGGGGAGGACTGTCGGCTAACTCATGTGTGTAATGTACAGACGGGTGGAAGAGAGAGGGGGAGAAAAAAAGGGTTTCATTAGATTCCTCCCTCACAGCCCAAATGAAAAAAAAAATGCTGTAATTTGCAAACCTCATGCTGTGAGCTCGCTGGGTGTCGTGCCCAAATGCTCCACCGAAGAGGAGGGTCACAGGGGTGAGGGGAGTGAGAGCTACGGCAGCATTCTGATACGGGCTGTTCAAAGAAAGTGTTTTTGCAATCATAATGTGGGATCTAACTTTTGTTCAATATAACTGCATCATCGTGTTTCCCCATGTGCTGTTGCGCTAAGCCATGACAATAAGAAAAATGTCCTCCAAATTTAAAAAAACTAAATTTTAATTTGCCTTTTGACATAGAAATCACTCATCAATCATTAATTATTAATAAATTATATATAAGTGTACAATAAACAACCATGGGGTTGTTTCTTAGTTTTCTCCTACTTATACAAATAGTTCATTATTTGAATAGCATTGAACTTTTGAGAATTGTCACTTTTTTAATGAGATGTTTATGATCATTTATATAGAAGAAATATACAGAAATATAATTGGTGTGACACCGGTGTTAACACCTTAACACTAATAGTCTGTTTAGATGTGATAAATACTACGAGAAAAGACTTGTATAACCAGCAGGTAAAAATAGCAATAATAATAATAACTAAGAAAAAATCATTACTGATGTTTTTAAATGTACTTTTTCACACAGGGCCAGGTACTTGAGTTATCCTTGTCTAATATTACATTTTATTTGATCAAATAGCAACAAGCTAATAAATCAAGAATGGTTCAAATACTTTTTCACACTTTTTCACATCACCATATGTATAAGAAAATATATTAAATATCTATTGACTGTGTGGCCACTACCAGCTCCACCACCATCATCAAGTTTGCTGACGACACCGTCGTGGTGGGCCTGATCTCTAATAACAACGAGACGGCCTACGTGAAGGAGATTAGGAATCTGGAGAACTGGTGCCAGAGGAACAACCTCCTTCTAAACGTCAGTAAGACAAAGGAGCTGATAGTGGACTTCAGCACTAAGCAGGAGAGGAACTACCAGACCCCCGTCATCAACGAGTGCCCAGTGGAGAGAGTGGACAGCTTCAAATACCTCGGAGTTCACATCGCGCAGGACCTGTCATGGTCCTGTCACATCAACACCGTGGTGAAAAAGGCCCGACAGCGTCTCTACCACCTCAGACGCTTGAGAGACTTCCAACTGCCCTCCAAGGTGCTCAGGAACTTTTACTCGTGCACCATAGAGAGCATCCTGGCGGGAAACATCTTAACCTGGTTCGGGAACAGCACCATGCAGGACAGACGAGCTCTACAGAGGGTTGTGCGGTCAGCTGAGCGCACCATCCGCTCCGAGCTCCCTGACCTGCACTCAATCTACAGCAGGCGGTGCTGGACCAAGGCCAGGAAGATCGTGAAGGACCTCAGCCATCCCAACAACAGACTGTTCTCTCTGTTGAGGTCAGGAAAGCGATTCCGCTCCCTGAAGACCAACACAGAGAGACTGAGGAGGAGCTTCTTCCCGCAGGCGATACGGTCTCTCAATCACACCACCACACAGTACTGACCCACACATATGGTTCTTACACACACACTGGACTTTCTGGACATTGTTTTTGCACAACACTGGTCACTATATTCTTCATTTCCGGTTAATACTTGTACAGCTGCTGTTATTGTGTATATATTTATTTATATTTAGATTTCTTCATACATTCTTATATAGTTCTATATTGTGTATTGTGTATTTTGTTGTACAGTTATTTTATTTTCAACTTTAATTTATATATTTTATCTTATTCCTTCCCAGTTAAATTTACCCTTCATTCTAATTTGTGTTGTACAGTTATTTCATTTTTAACCTTAATTTATATTTTATTCCTTCCTAGTTAAATTTACCCTTTTTAATTTTTCATATTTATTTCCTATCTTATTCATAGCCTTTCCTTTTTTGTTTTCTTTAGGTCACGAGCAGTTGTCCAAGCATTTCACTACATATCGTACTGTGTATGACTGTGTACGTGACAAATAAAATTTGAATTATTAAAATCAAAGGATTTATATCCAATTCGCTATTTTAAATGCAAGCGATACATTTCACATCGCTGTGGTGTCATAGAATTGTGTAAATAGTTTTCTTACCATTACTTAAAGCCACAGCTTTAAAACTGAAGGTTAGTTGTCTCGTAGCATTTGGTCACATACCGATTTCATGGTGTAGTCTTTGGTTGACAACATGGTAACTGTGCCAACCTGCAGGTTGAAGAAGTATGTGAAGCACTGATGTACTACTGATGTACTAGTAGTCACAGTTAGAGTGTATCTCCTGTCAGAATCAGCTTTATTGGCTGAAAACCACAACGGCAATGGATAAAATTGCGAATTTGGGACTTTCCAAAGTAGTGGGTCGTGCTTTGGTGAGTACATCCATCTTTTATTTTACTGCAGCTAGTCATGTATTCAGTTACTGTTCATGCAAAAGCCCTGTGTCATATTACATTAATATACTTTATTAAATAATAAAAAATAATTTTCAAAAAAACAATAAGATTGCAAAAATTTGCAATAAGGCTTTAAGTACTGGTGTGTTAGGTAGGTATGCAAAACAAGCCATATTTTATGTGCAATTTCAAAGAGAGACCTAGAGAACAAAACAAAGACCAAGGGAACGTCAGGGTTCTCTCTCAATCTGAAGGCTGTTCTCAGCTTTATTTTAAACTGTCACCAAAAATATTTTACTTCTGAGAATTTATGACAAATATCTCTGCAACAGATAAAAAAAAGTTTAAAAATACAGTGAAGATAATGAGGCTCAAATGGTTCCAAAAGGCACAAAATGAGAGACCTGAGGCGTTTAAAGAAAGCATGATGCTTTACAACCTTCCTAATAACCATGAAAAAACACAGGAGTTTGTAGCAGTCAGTTCCTCTCCCAATCTTGCTTGCTGGCGGCCAGAGCCTCTCCCAGCGCTCTGATGAAGCGATGGACATCACTGAAGGAGTTGTACATTGGCACCGGAGCAACTCGCAGCACGGTGGGCTCCCTCATGTCACACTATGAGACAGGAAATGACAAAAGAGTTCAAAATTGTTCAGGTGGTCATTTTTTGAAGCACAAGGAATTAAAGTGCCAAAAACTGGAGCTCCTCCAATGGCCACTGTAGGCAAGTTACAAAAGCGAGCATGTCCCTATAGTTGTTTTTATGAAGTTAGTTGCTAAGATCCTCCACCAGTCTGTGCTCTGGTTTTAGTGAGTTAAATGCTAATGTTTTATTTGTATGTACTTGGCACTAATGATCAGGTATCGGTTTATAAAAACAAGCTGAATTCACAAACTTTGGACACTTCTGGCTCCAAAAAAGAAACCAAATACAAAACTGAACTGGCTAAGATGCCAAATACGTGACCAACCCCTTTTCTAAACTTTTGATGATAACAACACAGAACTTAAAAAGACAAAATTTACATTTGATGTTAAAATTAATTACATTCTTGTATTTTTACCTGATTAGGCTTGTACTAGAAACAGATATCGGGGTTTATACTCACAGCGACGCCCCTCTTCTCCAGCTCCTCGAAGACTCTTTTGATGGGAACAGAGAAGGAGAGCGAAAGCTGGCAGCCTCTCTGCTGAGGGTCCGACGGTGTGATGATGTGGACGTGAGGTTTGTGAGGCTGAGCCGGGTCCTTAGTGTAGTAGTGCTTAATCAGATACTCCAGGTAGCCTGTCAGTAGGAGGGACTTCTTGCGCAGAGCCTGCATGGTGGTCATGTTAAACACCTGGCAAGATTTAAATCGTGTATGAGGAAAGAAAATGAAAAATAGATGTTACTTCAGGCAAATGTTTTTTTTTTTCGTGTACAAGACTATGCTGATATATTAAGGAAGCCTGAAAACAGCATTTTTCCCTTCCATAAGACATGATTTTAGATTACTCTCTCAAATTTTAAAAAAGGAATTTTCTCAATTTTTCAGTTATTTCCATAAGTTTGAGCAATTAAGGCGAGATAATAACCCAAATTTTGAACTTATGTATGGCAAAAAATGCTTGTTTTCAGTGGCAGAAACAAGTTTCCATAATAAATAATAAACTGCTGAAATAAGCAAACACTAAATAACCATTAAATAGACATGTACAACAATTAAACAATGAAAGAGATGAATAATGAACACATATAGTTTTTTCAAGCTGTGTATTCAACTTGTAATCGACTACAGGCACTATTAGCATCACTGTTTGATAAACACTTACTTACAGATATGCATGACAACAATTCCAGTTACCCCAAAGTGTCAGTGCACTACATACATACATTACATACACGTAATGACAAAAACATACACATAACACTTGTAATGTTAATAACGGACATGTAACTTCAATAACCTGCACATAACACACATGTAATGTCAATGGTTTGCATATAATGTCCACAACATACGTGTAATTTCAATGGCGCGCATATATTGTACACGTAATATAGTTGTCGTTTTGAGATCATTTACTACACAAACTACATATAATTTGTAACGATTCACAATTCCCGAACACTAAATAGATGCTAATAATCCTTGAACCCTAGCAAGCTTATGAAATACGTTTCATTCAGGTTGATTAACATGTCTAGAAGGAGTACCTCCAGACTGGCCTGCAGTGGACAGACCAGCAGGATTGGTTGGTTCGACAGCCTGAAGCCGCTCACTCCAGGCTGCAGCTCCATCACTAAAAACAGAAGGAAAAAGTCAAGAACCCTTTCAAAGCTTCAGGATCCATTCAGTTCATTCAGAGCCTGAGAGGTGTGCTCTTTACACTCTAAACATAAAGGTCTCCAAATAGGCAGAACTGCAGGTGTAATGTTCACATGAGACCACAAGATGGAAGCAAATAGCAACTCTAAAAGCACACAGCAGGCTTGAGAGAGGTACTGAGGAGGCAGAGGTCAGTGAGGAATCTGTGATGAGTTTTACCGTTAGTCATCTGAAACCGAGACTTCAGGTCATGTCCCCACCATCCCATCAGCCTGAAGGACACGGGAACAGAGAGCTGTGTTACTTTATTTAATCCAATCTTTAATCCTATGTCTATTAACGTATTTTGACTAATTTAAGAGAAAGATACTTGAGTTTGATATATTTTATCATTTGATATTAGTTTCACTATCCTAGATGTCCCACATCTGGCCGTGACTGACTCAAGGTGTCACTTGCCAGTGCTGTGACTGAACCAAGAGTGTCAAAATTAGGCCAAGGATATCTGGGATACCCTACCAACAAAAATCCCCACCAGCTAAAATGTCTGTGAGGAATGTTTCTTACGTTGGTTTGATGGTATGTTTGTGTTTCTCATGGATAAACGCCCCAGCGAGACCACCAGCACCTGAGTTTATATACTGCAAACAAAAAAGCCACAGTCATCACAAAGCATTTCTCATTTATACTTTTATCTGATAATTGTACTGAAATCGCCTGCAGTTCATTAACAGGGCAGTTAGTGAGCAAGGTAGTCCTCAGTAAGCTGGAGTGAATGGTGATAAGGAGATAAGTATTTACCGCTGCCTTTATGATACATGAATAAAAAAGTCTGTGAAATTTGTCTGAAATTAAGATAATCTCGGACATTTTCACATGCCCCGTTCTGTCCTTTTAGGCTGTTCGCTCTGCTCTTACATCAATTTCTCTTTCAAACTGTCCTGGATTACATGTGAAGGATTATGGCAGTTAACAAGCAGTTTTCAGTTTAAATGATCCATAGTTTTCAGCGATGGCGCTAAGGTAGATGTAACATCACTGCTGCACAGAGATCAGAAAGTAGCACTACAGAAGTTATTGAATGGGAGATCAGCTGAATTACCTAAGGCTTTTGATCTTTAAAGGCCCCTTCCATTGGTTTTTGATAAAGACATCCCCCATGGTCATTCATAAACCAAAATAAATAAGTAATAAACTGTTAAATGACAGGTAGTTCCAGTTTTTTCAGTATCTGTTATAGAATTGCATGATTTCTTACTCTTGAGTTCAGAAAAATCTAACCCTGATAGGTTTGTGTGCTTAATTTCTCTCATGAGCTGCTTTGTGCATCCTGGCAAAACAAAGAAATATTCTGTATATTAACAACAAAACTTTGATTTTATAATAATTACATAATTACAGGACAGTGTGGACAATGAGACACCAGAAATTTTCTGTAATTCATTTCTTAAACTTTAAGCCCAAAGAGTCATGCTGCCACACTTCTTTCCTTTACTACAGCACCATTTCTTTATCAAATAGAAAAACAGATCTATTGTTGAAGTTCTTTTTCTTACATTAAAATATCTCAGGGATTAAATGGGAGTTTTGCTGGTCCGGCTCACTTGAGATCAAAGTGAACTGTATGTGAGCCACGATGTAAAATGAGTTTGACACCCTGGTATAAGCGTCTAAAATCGGAACTGGTTGTGTTGTCTCAACCTTTGCCAGAAAGAACATTAATATTCCTCAGAAAGGACATTTGTCCTACAGCTCCACAGAGTCTCATTCACTCTGGACTGTGTCTGGATGAAACAGTGAGCAGGACTTTAGAAGTCTCCTGTCAGCTGACCTTGTAGGAGCACCAGCAGGCGAAGTCGACACCCCAGTCGTGCAGTTCCAACTCGACGTTTCCTGCCGCGTGGGCGCAGTCGAAGCCGACATAACAGCCCTGACAGAACAAACAGAGGACACAGTAACAACTTAATATACAGCACAAAGCAAAAGTCTCGAGAAGGCCCTGATTAATTTTTCTTTTGCTTCCAAGATAACAGACTTTCTTCACATTTTTGTAAGTGGTCTTGAGCAATAGCTTTCCAGGACTTCTAGAGACTTCTAAGTTTTCTTTGGACATTGACTCTTTCCACAATTCAAGGAAACATTTGGTCAGGCCGGAAAGTTTCACAACTGAAGAGTTGCATCAAAAAATATGGGATTTATTGCAAATAACACCAATATTTCATAAAATGATGGCGAGATGCGGTGAAAATTTGAGATGAAAATGGGTAAAAGATTTGGGTGTAAACACACAATTGGAAAAAGGGAATAGCGTTGTTGTTAACGTTGGTCAGTCAGAGTCACAGTGGGCAAAACTCACTCAGTTAAAAAATTGTGCATCAGTATTATTGTTGGCCCATCAAACTTCGCACAGTGGGTGTGATACCCACCAACTCTAGCTGGAAATGCAGATCTGCGATTGGTACTTTTCTCCATCTGTTCTGTTCTTTTGAACTTTTTTGGAAATAAATAATGAAAGCACCGGGAGAAATCATATACATGCTTCTTTATGTAAGTGTCAACTCTCATTTAAGTAATACAAGAAAATCGGAAAGTTCTGGTGACTGGAAGGCCTCATTGAAACATCATTAAAGACTTTTATCTGAGTATTTTTTGCTTACAGTGGTTTCTCTTTTTGCTAGGCCCCCCTTTGTTTTACAAGAAAATCTGTAGCTTTACTGTATAAAGAGCTAACATCTCCAAAATTTCAGGAGTAGTTAGTCATTATAAGACGTGTTTGTGAACTAATCAAGAATGTGGGATACTGTTTGTCCGTGATTTGGACAGCCCAGCGCGTGTTCCCGATGCAGGGGAAACAAACTCTGCCGGGGAGACCTACCTTGGCACTTGTGCAGGTAAAGCCAAAGGCAAGATATGCTTCACCATATTTTCAAGTCTTTGGCTTGGAAGGGAGTTGGTTTGGAAACATATTTGGCGATGCTTCATCTTCTGCTTTGCGTTTGTGTGGGAGCCCCGTCAAAAACTTGTCCATTGTGCTAGCAGTGTTCAAGCATTTTTTTTTTATTCATACTGCGCCCCCCCAGTAATGTGCCCCCCACTTTGGGAACCACTGGGTTACAGTATCCTCTCCTCACCTTCCTCTGGCCAGCCTCAGTGATGCAGGCCATGTCGAACAGCTGGCCGGTGTAATACTGAACCCCGCTAAACATTACCACTGCGATAGAGTCGCCCTGCTTCTCGATCACCTCCAGGATGTCCTCGGTTTTCAGGGTCTCTTCTCCCTGAACACACAGAAAGTGCTCAGCATTGTCATTTAAACGGTGTTTAGTTTCTAACTGACACAGAGCTACAGACACGTTTGTTCATATAACAGCATGAAATGCACTCAATAGGTCGGCAACTGCTCTTCATCTTTGAAAGTTAAGATGCTGTGAAAGTTTTAGTAGTGATATGCTAACACGTGACGTGAAGTAGATGACCTGAGGATTTGCTTTGGGGAGGAAAACTATCCATCATTTGTTCCTCCATGGAGAAATTAGTTTAGATAAAAGTGTGCAGTGTGTTACCGGCTTGGGTGACAGCAACAGCATGCTGTCCTTAGGATCGAGTCCTCGCAGACGGATCTGCGACTCCACAGCGTACTGAGGAAAGAGATTCAAGAAGGACACTGAAGATTTAACCCTCCTGTTATATTGCAAGTCAAATTGAACCATTTTAAATTGTAAAAATCTAAAATAAATAGTTTAAAGTATTTTTTCAGTATGAAACTTCTTGTGCTTGGCTTCATAAAGGTAATCAACATATAAAATAAACATTGTGCATTTTCACATATGTACAACCCATGTGTTACCCACATGTCCCAGGACAAGTGGGTAGGACAGGAACCTTTTATGGGCAGCATGTGATGCAAACACCAGCTATACACTGAACATGCAGGTTAACACTGGGAAGCTGGCTGGAAGAGCCCCAGAGAAGAATCATGTCACAAAGGTTGTGCTTGATATGGCACAAGGTCTCAGGGGCACAACATAACCTGTGACTACAACTTGGTTCAGGAGCTTCTAAAGAGAAAGCTCACAATGGTTAGAACAGTCCGAAAGAACAGAACTCTCTGCTGAGCTGCTGAAAACCAAGAACAGGGCCCCTCAGTCTTCCATATTTGCCTTCACAGACACTACAGCCCTGGTACCTTATTGCCACCAAAAGGGGAAAAAAGTTGTGCTCATGAGCACTTTGTACAAAAATGCTGAAATCAGCACACGAGAGGACCAGAAATGACTCTAGACTGCAGTGCCACCAAAGGGTGGGTTGACAACTTGGACAAAGTCACAGGGTCCTACAGCACCAAGTGAATGACTGCACGCTGGCCACTTGTCATCTTTTACAACATCGATGTATCAGCCTACAACACATTTGTCATTTGGGCGGAGATCTTTCCTGAGTGATGAAATGTCCCTCATGTGCTGTGTAGACACATGCACCTTGTTCATTTCCACCTATTAATTTTTGTGTATTTCTGGTTCTAAACACTGGATAGTGTTTACTATTGCAACATGTAACGACATGTCACTTGTGTGCTGTGGAGACTCACAGACACACACACTGTGTTCATATTGCTATCCCTTATTTTGTTCTTTTGTTCTTTTGTTTCTTTCTAGAGTTTACTTTCAGTACAAATCCTCTTGAGTCATTAGTCTTGATTTTAAGTCAGTTTGACCCAGAACAGAAGAGATGTCACATGTTACTTTCTCTACATCACTACATACAAAGAAAAAAAATGTAAATTATAAAACAAAATTTTAAAATAATCAATGTCATGTAAAACTATTGTGTTTTATATGCAGGTCTTTCTAATGTGCATTAAAAATGTTTTAAAATGCATTTTTTATGAAAAACAAGTGAATTACCCTCACTGAACCACGATCTGTGAGAGGTAAAAATAAACACCATTTACACCAATTATTGTTTGAAATGGTTAGTAATGGAGTTAATAATCAGGTATAAACATAGTAAACATGCCCTGGGTCAAGTTGACCTACAAACAGTGTTCCTGAGAAACGAACATAACAGGGCGGTTAATGACCAACTTGAACTGAGGAGACAAGAGATTATTTACACCATAGACAAGTAAGAGAAACACTGAGTGCAGGAAAAGACTCCGTTTAAGCCCTTTTAGGACCCTTTAGGTCCAGTCTGCATGCAAAAGTATTGATGGGCAAGATACTGAACCCCAAGTTCCTCTCTGATGCATCCATTAGATTATGAATGTTAGATAGAAAACACCTAGCTGTAGAAAACATGTGCTGGTATGGCATATTGCATAAAGCACTTTGAGTAGAAAGTTGAGTGGAAAAGTGCTGTATGAGAACCAGTCCATATGTTCAACTATAAATAAAATATGGGTTTATGAGATTTGCAAATCCCTGCATTCTGTTTTTATTCATATTTTACACAGCTTTTTCAGAATTGGTATTGTACTTAACAAACATAGGGTCAAGGGTATCTCTAATGTACACTCTGGACAGATCTCAAAAACCTTCCTCCTTCAATTAATGTCAGTTCTTTGGGCTAGAAATGTTTCTCGAGTGTTAAAACTGGTGCGAAACACAAGATCAGACCCCAACTAATCATCCAGTGAAGTTTAATTTTTCTTTTGAGTTAGACAAAACTAGTAAAGCTGAATTCATGGATCAGGGAAAGAAAAATCCCCAAAGGGAGGATTTGAGAGAAAAATGTGATCATGTGTGGATGTACTCACGTGATCAGATGGAAAGGCCTTGTCCTCTAGAAGGATTTTGTGTCGAGTTTTAGTGGGTTTGTAGAAGGAAAGCTGCCGAATAATTGAAAGACATTACTGTTCAGTTTGAAAGTTGTTGAACTATGTGTGTTATGTTTGTATATCTCATCATTTAAATGGGGTGAAACAGTAAGTGATTGTATCATACCAGCAGAAGATGTAAATTTACTGTCAGACCATTCATCAGTGCCACTTCCTCAGTTTTAGCTCCTGTCAAAAACAAAAGAAGAAAGACAATATGAGTCATGTTCTTAATTAATATGTGAATGTTTGAGAAATTTCCCCAAGGCTTTCATTTCATTTCAGTAACAGCAGAAATGAGGAAATCCAGGTTATTTAAAGCATAGTAGCTTTTGTTGAAACCTTCAGTTCACAAAATGGTCAAACTATCCGGTCGTTAAGTGATGACGTGACAAATCCTACTTCCGGGCCTAAAGTAGTCTGCGTTTAATATGGCTTTTGTGTTGTTAACATGTTTAATGTTATGTATTTTCTTCTATTTAATCTCAAAAAGCTCCTAAAACAGTCAGTGATCACTGTTGACCTCCCTCGGCTTTTATTACGCTAATCATTTATTTAAGCTCAGTTTTTAAAACCTTAGGATGTAACTACAGCCCAGCCCATGCAGCAGTATATGAATGACTAACCTCGTATTGTGGATGGATTATCTCAGTTGTTCTCCTGGCTGAAGTTTGGTCCTTTTACAGCATCCTGCCATGCGATTACATTTGTTCCTGACCACCGAGAACACTCACGTTAACTTTTATCGAGTGGAAAAAAAGTTAGCTTGTTTATATTATGCTAACATAGCTGTGTTGCTAGCGGTCACGTAGCACATCATTATATACCAGCTAGCCAAACTTCAGTAACCCTACAAACGTCACTGCTGTTTAGTTTTCAGTCTTCATTTATGTTGGAAGTGAAAGCAGAGCTGTACGTTTTAATTTGTTTCCAAAACCCCGCAGTCAGGACATGCTATATTGTATTTAGATAGAAGCTAGCGAGCTAACTTCCTGCTAACTTCTAACTCCGTTAAATGTCATAAATTCCGTTTTCATGGATGCCTGGATGTTAAACTCAATTGTTACACCTGGTAGAGCAGAACGCTGATCATTTTATTAAAGATGAAAGACTTTAGACAGTTTTTCAACTCTCAGTAATGACATAGTGATCGTTTGATATATGGACCTGCAGCAAGTTTAGGCCCAGACACGGTTAGTGACGTCAGACTTAACGACCGGATAGTCATCTTTATCTGAAGGACTCAAATGATCACATGTATTCTTGTCATTGTCTTCCTCATCCAGAACTTGTGAATGAAATCACAGATGGACTTTGCACTCTTCAAAACAGGCCTGGATGGAAAAGTGCAGTGACTACCAGCTAAGGTAAATGGGACAGACTGTTTTAAAACTACAGCTGTGTGTGAGCATCACAGAAGAACACACAAATGTGAAACTCTAGATTGAACCACCCAACACTTAGCTCAAGTTAAAATGGAAGCTTTAGAAAACATTTTTATTAGGACCACTATGAGTATTTTCAGTGAAAAGGAGACTTATTTCCAACTAAAATCGTTGGAAATAACCATCTTTCCTTTGGCAGGTTCTGCTCTTGGGCCTCTCAAGTCCTTTCAAAGACGCAGAAATGACTGTTGAACAAAACAGAGCAAATTGGGAAAAATAGTCGTGGGTGTAAAGCTACTTGCAGAAGAGCTCCAACGGTGGGCAGGCTAAAGCAGCTTAGGTCCTAGTCACACGGGCCTAGAGACTTGTCAGTGACCATCTTTGAAACCCCTGGTTGCTAGGAAAAAACGTTATTCCTCAGCTGTTTGCTGGCTGTTGCTGTGAAAGTATTTGCTAAAGCTGCAATCACACAGGCCTATAGACCAGTTTGTGAACCCCTGGTAACCACCAGTTGCTAGGGCAATATGTGTACCCCATGACCGTGGTAGCTTGCATGGATGATGGCAAGTTGTCTGCAAATTATGGTCTTCCATAATTTCCTTAGGGATTAACAAAGTACTCTGATTCTAAATTTACTCAACGGTATCAAAACTGTGAGAAGTGCAGTGCTAGAAAGTTCCCAAACTCCTTCAAAAACGCCAATTGCCTTTTGGGTTTTCTTAATCAGTCAACTGTTACAGCCATTGTCAGACTAGTTCAGGTGAGCCAAAATTTGCAGCTTTGGAAAACATCGTGTTCTCCAAAAATCCTGACCTACTTTAGAGGGACCAGCCAAGCGTCAGTGTTTCTTACCTACAACTTTGGCCATCAGTTCCTCAATGTTGTTTTCAGCCCATGCCCAAGGTCTCGCACCCATTGTGTGTCCATGGATAGCACTGTAAAAGAATACATCAATACATGCCACTGTGCCTCATCCTTTGGTTAAATATCAAATGTAAGCATTAACATACATCTTGGCCCACGTGTCCAGTTCCTCTTCCAGGTACTTCTTGACATTTTTAGGCTGCAGCCCCAACGAGTTGCCCGAAAAGTAGATGCAGTCCTTGGCACCATTGACCAGTGAGAGATCAGCTAAAGAAACATCAACAGAATTAAACAACTGCTAATAACAAATATTCTTCTCCATCAACCTTAATGAAACATTTTTCACTCACAAGGCGGCAGCTCTGTAATTTTCGGCACCAGAAATTCCTCCCTGAAGTGTCGCAGTTTGTCATGTTTATCGAAGTAAGCAGCCACTTCTGCAGAGGTTGGACTGCAGCCCAGAGAGTCAGACACTCGTTTCACAGTTTCGCTGGGAGTCGAGCCGTCAAACTCATCCATTGTGGAGGGATCGGTGGGCTGCTGACCTGCAGGAAAAGCATCAGTTAGGGAAGACATTTTATCTTTATTAGGAATAGGGTTGCAGTCTCTGGGTGCGTAGACTTCCAGATCTGTTTTTTAGGTGTTTACTGACATTGTCTGACCTTCCTCCCCTTAAAGCTAAAAGTCTGCCTTCAGGGTTTAATTTAAAATCCTCTGTGGTGGTGTTACAGATACATGTAAAGGAACAACAACAAAAAAAACAACAAAAACCCAAGTCTGGTGTTTCTGGTAGTTAAGCTCACATGTAGACAGACACTGTGTGATTCCTTGTTTGACCAAATGTCCCGAAAACAGCACTAACTCTAAGGGCAAGTTAAAGTTTAGTCACAGGTCTCTTAGTTTAACATCATCTGTGGTCTGAAATACACCCAAAGTAAACTTTAAGTGTTCTTAGCAGAACAGGTCGTTTGTTTTGTTTTTTCTTAGAGCTCATGTCAAAGGTCCAGGTGCAAACTTTAGGATTCGTCCACCTTTATAGGGGCTTATTATTAGCTACTCTTTAGAGTGGCTAGTAATAAAGGAATAAACTGTTTCAAGGGACCTTTTTTTTTTTTTTTTTTAGATCTGATTGCTGTAGAATTGTGTAAAGATACAAATTAGTTTGGGTTGTCCTATAATCACAACACTGTTACTCTGGAAAGATTCATTATCCACATGGGATCATTTGTGTTGTAAAGGACATTTTCAGTCTTTCTTTTAAATCTCTTTCTCTGCATCATTTTAATATCATACGAACCCCAAACCTGTTCTGTTGAAATGTGAATGTTATGTTTTAGTCATTGGTCTGATTGGTTATTTACCTTTGTACACCTCTATATTCAATGCACATGCTACAAGTGACTGACGCTGGCCAAGGCAGGGCTGCTGGCATGCTGGATTCAATTCTGAGCTGTTCCTGCAGCCATTAGAGTACCGTCTCTGATCTGACTGCTCTTAGTGGAAATCTGACTGGACAGAGGCACTGAGATGAGGTGCTGCAACCTAGTGCCATTCTTGCAGCAGCACTCCACCCTGTCTGTACCTACCCCCACATATCCTCTGGATTCTGGGCATATCCAGACATTTCCCTGGCCTAAATTTAGCCCCAATATGTCTCCTATGGAACACAACGGGGTTATGCTGGGTTAATGTGTGACCACTGGCCAGTAATGGAGAGTCAACAGCAGATCAGGACAGAAGATCCATGCAAAGACTGGTGACTACTTGCACATCCACGAAGCAACCATATTAAATGTTGTATGTTCATATTTTAAAGTGTTGGTCTGTCAAATCAATTTAAAATACAAACTCGTATTTCCTTCTGTTTTTCTCTTTGTTTTCCTCTGTCTATAATCAACATCCATCAGCTGAATCACTAAGATCTTTTCAGAGGGCTTGTCTGCAATATCCTCCTAAGCTAACATAGACAGAGACTTTTGATCAAAGCTGAGATCATTAGGCTCCAAGAGTCCTCAAAAGAACAAACTAGACAATATATAGAAAGAAATTTAATTTTTGATTTTCCAGAGTTGGTTTCTTCATTTTTAAACCACAAATTTTTAAAAAACCTTTACCAGGATTTTTCTGTAACATGACATTCTGCAAGATTAGTACACCCAAACACCTTTAAAATGTTTTGTTTCACACTGTCTAAGCACAAGGCAGCTTCCTTTTAATATGCCTGATAAGTCTCTGCGTTCCTTATCAATAACACTGCAGTTCTTTTACAATTAAACACTGAGTTTAGAGGCTTTTCTGCTGACAATTGTTCTTGTTAAAGCATTGCATGCCTCATTATTTATTCATTCTGCTGTAAAGTGGAAGTTTTCGAGCTCTGAAAGCTGTAACTCACAGTTGGATCAGTTGGTCTGCAGATGAGCTTCCTCTATGCATTCAGCAGTCAGACTGAGTGAATCGTGTCCTCTGCAAACGCTCTTTGAGCTCTTTGTTTGCACTATCAGGTTAATCATTGTTTTCATGAACTATGACACATACTCAAACACGCTCTTTAATATCCTGTCATAAGTTCGCCTGTGCGCACACACACAAGGCAGAGCAGGAAAGACTTCCTCATTTTGTGGTTTCTGTTTCATGTATGAAAATGGAACAAACTTACAGAGCGAAGTTCCACGTGAAAACAGAGCTGGCCATGTGATCAAAAGACGTTATTCTGTAGCTGCATCAGTGTCCGCTCTTCTGCTTTGAGACTTTCCAACGGATGCTAAGCCAGGCTGTGTGAGGATTTACTCCCATCCAGCGCCGGAATCAAACTGTAAACATTCCTTTATTGATTTTGTGTCCATGCAAAAAAAGATTTTTTTTTTATTTCTTCCTTCAGCATGCTCTCAAACTGCTGATTTATACAAGTATAAACACCACCAAGTTTGACTTGAGTTGCACGGTGATGAGCTGGAGGCTGTCATTCCTTTTCTTTCAGGCTTCTGCCATTTGTCCACTAGATGGCAGCAAATCATTATTAACAATATGTCCCATGTCTGGTCCATTCCCTTCAAACTCTGACAGTGGTGAAAGTTTAGTCACAGGTCTCTTAGTTTGGCTACAGCAGCGTCCTTCACAGCCACTGTATTCAAATATGGTGGAGCAACGTGGCTGCTTCCACAAAGTGCAAACCTGCTCCTGTGTATTATTCATACATTGATTATAAGTATTATGAGAACTCAGTTGTTGGGAGACATCATTAAACATTAATCTGTGTGTATATCTGAGTACAGAATTACTGACTGTACCTTTAAGATGCCATAAACCATTTTTAAAAAGTGTGTGTGTGTGTGTGTGTGTGTGTGTGTGTGTGTGTGTGTGTGTGTGTGTGTGTGTGTGTGTGTGTGTGTGTGTGTGTGTGTGTGAGTTCAAAACTTCTGCTTTTCTTTATGCTGCCTCAGGCCAATGTTGTGCAGTGTTGGGAATTTTTCCAAACATGCTTGCTACCACTGTTTTTGAATGTTATCGCGTGCATGTAAAAACTATAAACTCTTTTAAAGTTTTATTGGTTTTAACGAATTTTGATAGAATAAAATGGACACAAGATTTTTGTCTGGGAGAAAGGAGCAGACAAATCCCCTCTGAAAGTGAGGACAGTGAGCAGAAGTGAAAAAGCAATCAGGGTTTTAATTACTGATTCTCTGGCTTTGTTAACTAAATCAAATCCGTTGACTGATTTTCTGTAACAGACATTCTGCCAGCATGTTCAGAAGTCTTTCAAATGATAGATTCATTGAGCAGAAGGAGTTTTTTAAACATCTCTTATAGGCACTACACTAGTCAAAGTCACCTTGCAGTGGCCCGTGTGTCACAGGAAGGGTGCTGGCTGGACAACACTAAGTCATGTTTTAAAGGTGTTAAGTTGTACACCTCTGTTTCACTGCAAGACGCAACTTTATTCTTGAATCAAATCCAACATGTGAAGATGTTTGAGGTGGGTTTTTCCTTTTCACCTAACAATCAGTTGGTACTTTTAGAAGATTTCATGATTTTGTACACCTTGTCAATACTGGCGTGAATTTTCCGTCAGAACTGTTTTAATTCTTCATTATAGATTCAATGAGGTGCTGGAAAACACTTTAGAGATTTTGTCTCTAATTATGTGATGACATTACAAAGTTGCTGCATATTTGTCAGCTGCACATCAATCATATGAATCTCCTTTTCCACTCCCAGATGTGCTGTATTGGATTGAGATCTGGTGACTGTGGAGTACAGGAAGCAGCCATCAGAAGATGGGTACACTGTAGTCACAAAGGTATTGACATGCCCCTTCTGAGCCTGGCTCTACTGGAGGTTTCCTCCTGTTAAAAGGGAAAAAGGGTCTGAACTGTTGATGCAAGGCAGGATGGATCTATGCTTTCATGTTGTTTACATCAGCGGTCCCCAACCTTTTTTGCGCCACAGACCGGTTTAATGTCAGACAATATTTTTCACGGACTGGCCTTTAAAGTGTTGCAGATAAATACAACAAAATAAAATGATACGACCAAGAAAAAACCTGTGGTGTTTTGTAAATATAATAATAAACACGAATTCACTGTGTAATTGTGTAACTTTATTAGCAGCGTCCTCCTGAAATGTGCCAACAACAATGAGAGTAACATCCTCCTCTCTGTCCCTTAATGCGCTCTGGTCGCTATGGTAATGCGTAAATATTTCTTGCAAAACAAGACACACAACTACAACACGGGAAAAGACCCAGGGAAACTGAGTTAACGATAAAAACCCTGAAAACCATACATTTCACAACCGAGCCCCAACTCTCGTAGGCCGGTACCAAACGACTCACGGACCGGTACTGCTCCATGCCCCAGGGGTTGGGGACCACTGATTTACACCAAATTCTGACCTACCACACAAATATTACACCAGAAATCAAGACTCATTAGGCGAGGCAACGCTTTTCAATCTTCTATTATCCAGTTTTGGTCAGCCTGTGTGAATTATAGCCTCAATTTCCTGTTTTTAGCTGACAGGAGTGGCACCCAGCTTGCTCTTCTGCTGTTATTGAGATGCTCTTCTGCGCTGGTTTTAACAAGTGTTATTTAAGTTACCTGTTATTTAAGCAGTCTAGCCATTCTCCTCCAACATATCCAAGGCAATTTCTCCCACAGAACTGCTGTTCACTGGGTAGGTTCTCTCTTTCAGATCATTCCCTGTAAACTCTGGAGATAGCTGTATGGGAAAATTCCAGCAGATCAGTAGTTTCTGAAATACTCAGACCAACAACCATGACACGGTCAAAGTCACCTAAATCACTTAACATTGTATCCTTGAAAATCTGTTACAATCTCTTGGCGGCTTAAAAATCACATCAGTTCAACTCAGACAACACCTATCTCAAGCTGATTGACCTCTGACCTGAGATGCTGAACAATAACTTTCTAGTTGTGATCGTTTCCCCCAGCGCTACAATGAAACGCTTTAGAAAACGAGCTCCTCATTTGTGTTTCCCACAAGGGCTGGAGGCAATAATTGCCAATTAGCTTGTCGTAACTCCTCTAACAGATGTAAACAAAGCAATCAGTGATCACATTTTCCTCTCACTGCGCTCTTAAAAATGATGTAAAGCTTTTGATTCTTTCCCCAACAGAAAAGATGTAATCTGGTGTGAAAAACATGCCATGTTTAGAAGTAGCCAAGCTTGAGTTTATAAAAGTCAGACTAAGATGACTTACCAAACAAAAACTGTGTACAGTATGTTTGACAACATGCTGTACACAGTGATATTACTGGTACTTTAAATGTACTTATGTCCTATCTTGTTTTAAAAATACATAAAGACCTGTAAAAAAATACCTATAACAGAATTTGAAGAAAGCACTGAGACGTCTTCATGTCTAAAACATCTACGTGCTGCAAATTAGTGCCAGACTGCACTTTTATGCAATACCAATTTTTGCCACAAGATGGTGCAGCGACTTACTGTTGTATTTATTTAATCAGGCAAGTCGCTGGAAGGCGAAAGAAAACATCAACTGGTCGTACTATGGAAGATTTTTTTGGGCACTGGAAAAAAAAAGTCATCCATAGCTCAGAATTTCAAATTAATGAGTCAAAATTTCGACTTATTGCCACCAATCAGATGAATAAATGTATATTATTTCCTTTTTTTTTTTTTTTTTTATATTATATTATTTCCTTGTTACCTGAAAGCAGAAGGCGGAAGGATTCAACTGTTCAACAGTTTAGCATTCAATACATCTCGACAAACATGCTGGTAAAATGCTGCCCCCTGGTGGATGTTAATGTATTTTGCCATAAGCATTAAAATATTGAAAACACCTGTTTGGGCACATTGTGACGTTAAATGTATTTTTCGAGTTTCTTTGTCTGTTTTCTTCTTTAAATTGGCGTCACACAAATGAGGCAGGATAAACAGAAAATAACAGGCAGAAAGACCTCAACAAATTTCCTCTTAAAGCAGGTTTTGTGTTGAAGGAACATTGTTGGGTTGAATCTCAGCAACCATTTTTAAAAGGTTACTAAGTTAAATGTAATACTTCACTGCTGCAGCACCATATATCAAATAATACGTTCTTTCGCCATCTACACAGAGACACAAATTATACAGTTTTCACAATGTTTCTGCTACAAACATCCACCCCTGTGAGTCTGAAAGCTAAAGATCTGAGATTCTCTCACAGAGCTGAAGTCTCAATGAAAGGGGGACTGCAGAACACCTGCTGCTCCTCTCAGCTCTTTGATTTAGTGGAAAGGTATGTCGTTCTGTCTCCACGGGCTCCAGCACCTGATATTTACTCTAAACTCAGGAGGGCAACCTTCTATGTTTCTGCTCTCCGGGTTCATGCTTCCCCCCCGCGGCGAAATCATCTCAGTCACAAACTGTTTTTAGTCACATGAAGAGATAATGAACAGAGGCTTTCCAATGGCTGCTATTCAGAAGGGCTTTCCTATCATGTGGCACACCAGAAGAAGTTGAAGGCTTTTCCCACATAATTCAATCCCTTTCGTCTGATATGTGTTTATGGGAAAGAGAATGAAGAAAATACTAAGTAAAAAGAGAATCCGAGAGAGTCTAGGGGTTTCAGAATAACGTAATTCAGTGCATGAGCTCCACATCCACAGATGCAAAGGTAAAACTCAAAACAAAGAAAGAAAAGAAAAAGAATCCAGGAAAGTCACCAACTTCTCTGAGTGTTTCCTACATTCAAATAAAGAGCCTTCCAACAAAGGAAAATCACCAGCAATGATTAGGATTTTTTTTTTTTCTTATATTTTATTTAAAACAATTATTTACACAATTTACTCAGGCATAAAATACAAATTTATGTATTTTGATTTTTTAAATGGTTTAGTTAGTTACATTGTGACTACTTTGCTTGCCATAAGACTGTCCGCCGTAAATTTCATGAAACTACTTTCTAAGATGTAGAGGAACTGTGACGTGTCTGACGCCTATGAAGTAAAAGTTCCACCTTTTGAAAGTTGTTGATTTCACACTTTTTCAAGATGCATTAGTTCAAAATCCGAATAAAGAGTGTTTCCTCGGTATGCAACAATAGACCAGGCTTTGCTTACAGACAGCATGGTGATACAGCTTATCCAATGAAGTTCGTTGGTGACCAAAAATCTTTCTGGTACTTCTGACAATCCTGTTGAGAACTGCCTGTTTGTTCCTAATCGCCACAGTCAGGTTACCATAGGAGACTGGGATTTTAAATGCTTTCAGTCAAGCCGAGTTAAACTCTTTCCAAAACGTTGTGGGTAACTCCAGAGCCTCTAAACGTCCTGATAAGAAATGATCTCTGATTCGTTTTCTTGTTGAAGGAATCAGTGTTATCCATAATCTGTGGCATCTACCAGCGAACTCCAAAACTTTGGAAATACAAATTTTTCCCTAGCGACCAAACGTTGCTAAGAGGTTGCCAAACTGTCTCTAGACCTGCATGACTGGTCTAAGCTAACATTGAGTTGTTAGCTGTAAACTCAATGCAGACTAGGATTGCTTTGGTATGAACGTCAACGGACGATCTGATATCCTCGTGTTGGCGTTGTTCCCACATCATCATAATTAATGTTTTTCCAGGGTCCACATTACAAGTGACCAATCACCTTCTTGTGACGTCATACTTTTGCGACTTCGAAAAATACCCGCCTTCAGAAACAAATGTTCTTCGAGAAACCGCCTTTTGTCCGCCGATCCAGCAGTTTGAATTCCACTCAAGACACTTTTCTTTAATAAACGGTAAGCATTATACATATATTTTCCTTGAAATGGCTGAAATGGATAGCTGTTTGTTTGCTAGTGATAGGCTACTTGCGAACCAGTGTTCTCCAGACAGAATTGCATGTCAATGTATTATGATATATAATAAATGTACAGGTGAATATAGCTGTCATAAAAATGTTGTCAGGCAAAAATGCAGTAGCTTCCCTGATCATTTTACAAACATAAGTGAATAGAATTTGAACTAAAAGGCCTAGACTAATGGTTGTGTGCTGAATCTATGAATCAAAATATCACCTGGAAACGTAATTAACTGGGACACCGCGTAAATGTCGTCCCTGGGACACCGCGTAAATGTCGTCCCTGGGACACCGTGTAAATGTCGTCCCTGGGACACCGTGTAAATGTCGTCCCTGGGACAACAATTACACGATGGCCCAGGACAAATTTGTTAATTTCTGGATTACTGTTAATCTCCATGGAATCAAGAACTCATGTCCAGTTTCACAGCTGTGGACCAGTTAATTATGTTTCCAGGTGATATTTTGATTCATAGATTCAGCACGCAACCATTAGTCTAGCCCTTTTAGTTCAAATTCTATTCACTTATGTTTGTAAAATGATCAGGGAAGCTACTGCAATTTTGCCTGACCCAACCCCTGCGCCACGAAACACCAAAAAAGTTGGGGAACGCTGGTCTAGAGAACACTGGTTAGCTAATGCTGTCGTCAAGTAGCCTATCACTAGCAAACAAACAGCAAGCCAAGTGAGGAACATATGTATAATGCTTACCCTTTAAAAACTATCCTAAAAGGACTTCAAATTCGGCGGACAGGCGGCGGTTTCTCGCAAGTGAAGTGGAGCGCTGGATTGACAGACAGAGGCGGGCACAAGTGAAGAAAATTTGTTTTAAGGTCGAGAAGTCGCAGAAGTATGACGTCACAAGAAGGTGATTGGTCACTTGCAATGTTGAACCTGGAACAACATTTATTATCATGATGTGGGAACAACGCCAACAGGAGGATCGTCCGTAAGTCAACCCCAAAGACCCACTCTGAGCCAGGAAACCCCTTATTTAGGTGGACTGAGCTGATTGCTGTGAAGTGGGAAACTAATAAGACGAGAGGGATGATCTGACTTGTCATCAGGTCACACTTCAAAGCTACCGTCCATGTTGGTATGTGGGTGTGTCATTAGCGCGCATGCCAGACGTAACATGCACATCTGCGAAGGCACCATTAAAGCTGAACGACACTTATCCAGGTTTGAAGCAATATGCGCCGTCATCCTGAGGTTTTGTTTTTTAACAGAAGGTCTTTCTTAGTCCAGCATATTTCCTGCCAAACCTCTTGCAGTCCAGACTCAGGGAACAATGTAAACATTGCAAAACAAGAAACATGACAAAACAGGTCCTAAAATCTGATATCAATTAAGAATGAGAAAACATTTTGGGGCTCTCATGTGCCCCCTGTTCCAACAGTTTTGAAGCATTTGCTTGGATATATGCTTCTAAATCAGTGCATTCTTTGTTTATCTGCAGTGTCCCAACCGATGCTAACAACCTATGAGTTATGAGTAACTCTGTTCATTTCTCGTGCATCATTTTATAATCCTGTTCCTCTCAAGTAAAGCCTGACTGGACGTTCACTTCCTCCGCAGCTTCACTCGTGCTCTCACTGCATGCGCTGAGTACATACAGCTGCACAGGAGCGCACATATGCACTGCAGTTACACAGTGTGCGCGGTCTGCTGCAGAGATATTGTCTCTGCGAAAATTTGTGATGTTTTTGCTCAAAAATGCGTGTTTATTTCATCCATGTGCAGAAAGCGGCAAAACACATAAAATGGGATTTAAAGACTTAAAAGTAATTGCGCTGTGGTTGAGGAGGGGAACGTTACGAAACATGCACATGTTCTCCCTGGTGGGCTTCTGTGACCCTTTTTAAACTGTTGTTTTAGTTTCACTTTGCTCACACTGACTCACAGCTTTGCGTCCCCAGGCTCTCCAGCCGTAGGTCTAAACAGCCTGCAAGGAGCACGGCGTGTTTGTGCAGCTCTGACGAAGACGAATGGGATGGATGATTAATTTATTTGTGGCCACGTGATGTTTCGGGGGATTACAGAGAAGAGGACCCACCTACCATCTCCGTGATTTACTCTCACCCCCCTCCCCTCCTCTTCTTATTCTCTCTCAGTGATCTGAAAGCCAGTCTCCCGCGAGCGGAGCGCAAGCTTTCCTCTAATCACCAAAACGCGAATGCGCGGAGGAGAGACAAAGTGCACTTTGCCCCAAATTCGCCACATTTCTCCAAACTTTCAATGGGACCCGTGGACTGGTCCGAGCCTGCTGCATCTGTTTAACCTGGAGCCGCAGTCATGGTCTGTTGCGCATTTGGTTCAGTGCGCCTGTCTTTCTTTGGATTTTTACGCATCGCTCTGCTGCTGGGGGTCGTGCAATTAGCGGCAATAGCGCAACATGGTAAGTGCATGCCTTGTTTAAACGCACCGGGTCTTTTTAAAGACTAGTTTGAAGACTTTGCCGTGATCTGAGCTGAAATAGAAGCAGATGCAAAAAGCGAGACTGAGAGCGGACTTCGAAATGTGT
This sequence comes from Rhamphochromis sp. 'chilingali', assembly GCF_963969265.1. Lineage (NCBI taxonomy): Eukaryota > Metazoa > Chordata > Actinopteri > Cichliformes > Cichlidae > Rhamphochromis > Rhamphochromis sp. 'chilingali'. The sequence goes on from NC_137931.1 coordinate 20,957,291, forward strand.
TCTTAAATGGAATGCAGAGATAAGAAAGTGTTACGTGTAAAAAGAAAGAAAGAAAAGAAAAGAAATCTGCGTGACCTGGACTGCATTCCCATCACTCAGCTCCAAAGGGTTAAATGGACCCTTCAAAGGCACCAGAACACAGCTAAGCCAATCACAAAGAAACAGAGAGAAACAATAATTAGATGTTTGAATCTGGAGAAAAGATTTTTTTTCTCTCCTTCTGATCTAAAGATGTTTTTAAAAGATTCTTAATTGGTGCAGAAATTATTATCTGATCACAAGTTTATTTTCCCTTTCATGCAATGGGGTTCTTTTCCCATCATTTAGAGATAAAGTCATGCATGTGTGGGCTTTAATTCACCAACATGGAGCTGATTATCATTTGGAAAAAATGTGGCAAGTTGAACCCAAATGGAAATAAAAATGTCAAACTGGTGAAGAGAGCAGGAAGTTAAGTGGTCATAATTGAAACAAGATCAGAACACAGAGTTATGACTCATTAAAGAGTATAATTCACTGTTACTTAATATTATACAGTAATTTCAAGGGATTGTTGCTCTCCCTGGTCTTCTTCCCTTGCTGGGATTTCAAAGAGGACTGTAAAAAGGTGCGCATAAAGGTCAGATTTGGTGAGCTGCTGTTTTCCCAGCTGTCAGAATTTAGGATGGGAGTGAATGCAATGACCAAAACAAAGAAAATCTTGGAGCTGCAATTGTGCCGATTACGAGTCCTGACTGTAACAAAAATGCGCTCATTTTACTCCAACCTGTCACCCTGTCTTGATCTCGCTCACATCTTTGTCTGCAGGGCGTCCAGCAGCAGATCAAAGCACACCATTGTAAACTTTAAGTCATAAAATGAAACACTGTGGGGTCTTCCCAGAGGTTTCCAGACATTACTGTGCCAAAGCAAAGTTTACCACAATTTGAGCACATTTTGTCCTGTTGACAGCAGCCTTCTATTGATTTGTACGTGACATTCAGTAGTAAAGAAAAGAAAAAGCTTATCAAGTAAAAAAGTACATTTAACCTGCTGACCTTGCAGATGTACCATGAACAAAAAGTGTTAAAACCAGCTGAACCTCCAACAACCATGCCACATTTAAAGTCACTTAAATCTCATGCTCATACTGAACTTTAACCGTTCATCTTGACTTGGCTACATACCGAAGTGCATTAAGTTGCTGCTATGTAATTAGTTAAAACGATGTACCTAATAAAGTTATCATTAGGTATATATGTGAATTATAAGTCTCAAGGTTTTTAGCGTGTGTGTGTGTGTGTGTGTGTGTGTGTGTGTGTGTGTGTGTGTGTGTGTGTGTGTGTGTGTGTGTGTGTGTGTGTGTGTGTGACAGAGAGAGAGATTGGTCCCCTTTATGAACACAACAGCATCACTGTCCAGTGATAAAAAGGTTTTACAGGTGTGCTGCTCAGAACAAATGAAGGTTGGGTTCAAAGACAGGTGAAGGCCGACCTGTGAGTACAGAGGACTCATGTTGTCATGTAATAATGTCCTAATAACTACCTGTTCTTTACACAACCACTTGTCCTCATCCTCTTCCTGAAACATCCTGTTGAAATTCCTGTCTTTTAAAGTTCTTCCTCCCCAAGACTAACTAGAGATTAACAATCCAACACAATGCGAGACTTCTTCACTTTCCCTGAAGTCTGAGGTTTTATTAAAGAGTTTCGGGGTCTGTCAGTAGTATAAATGCCACTTTCCAACCTCTTTAAGGAACTTGTGGCAAAATATGTATTTTCTGGTTATCTATCATTACTGCTTCAAACCGTGTTTTTAAATAAAGACAATGAAGCATTATAAGTGTTACCCTTCACAAAAAATGCTTTCATCAGTGAGAGTAACTCATCATCATCCTATCATTTTAGTATTTTCACAATTCATTCAGGCTCTTTGCCCTTTCCCTGGTGGTCTGACTGTGTAGTTTCTGACTGTGGGCCCTCTGGGGAAAAGGCCAACAACTCCCTTGGTGATAACACAACACTTTTGCTGAGAAACTGGAGTAACTGGAGTATTCCCAGTTAAGTCCCTGCACATCTGGGCTCCTGAGGGTCTTCTCTCCCAGTGGGATAACTCTAAACCCCCCAGGGGGGCTACTCATTTACCTCCCCCACTTCTTTGTAAACTCATTAAGACGCCAATTGGAACAGTTTAGCCAGCAGCACCTCCTTCCTGAAGCCCTAGTTGTTTGGACAACCTGTGACCTCGAATCTTGTCAGCGGAGCTTCCAGACGAGGTGGACGCTCAGACAGGCGACAGTGTAAACAAAAGCATTTGGTTTCAAGAGGCTGTCAGCACGCAGACCAGCCGGTAAGCCCTTGTTTAGGCTTGGGATCACTGGCGGCAACTTTACCCTGCCCAATCATGACTTTGTGGCTCCTAAAACATCCTAAATACCCTGAACATTTGTTTTCCCTGATGTGACTTTACTCATCTGCCTCTAAGGTTTGTTAACAAAGACCTCTGCTGACAAGTTTGACCTATTTCACTCCACAGATGTAGAGCTTTTGGGAGTGTGGCGGTGTGGAAAAGTACGTGTTTGGTGGAAATAATTCCTCCGGTCTTCTCAGCTTCCAGCTGCAGGCGGTGTTCAGAGGCCTGTCATGTGCCGTTGGTTTTAGCGTCCTTTCCTGGGGCGAGTTAAGAGAAGCGAGAGGCTCACTGGAATTTCTGTTATTCTAGGCAATTTAGATAACCTGTGGCGGTGAGATGTTCAACACCCTAACACAAAACAGCAAATTGTTTCTGTTTGTCACCTTTTCCTTTAGACAGCTTTGAGTTTTGGTCACTTACTGGTTCGTCACATAATTCTTCTGTTATAATAAACACACTGTTTTCTCACTCCTGGGTTTAGAGATCAAATCAGAAGGTCATACTGAAGTTAAAACTAAAGCCTGCTCAGTTAAATCCTTCATCCTCAACTTTAAACCGAGGCTTATGTCCGTTTAGTGTATAACTGATTGTTTTTTCACCTTTTTCTGGCTTTGCAAGACTGAGAATTAATTAACTTTGATATTGAGTGTACTTTAGTGTGCAAAAGTCTTGAGTTCGCTAGTTCTCCAGGCTTCTTGAAGGACATTCAAAGCTCTTCTTTGGATGTTTCTGCCTTTTGTTCTGTTCTCTGTCAACATGATCCCACATTGCTTCAATAATGTTGAGGTTCAGGATCTGAGAAGGCCGATCCATGACTGATAGTGCTCCACTGTGTGTTTTTCTATACAGGTATGATTTTACTGCATTGGCAGTGTGTTTGGGAACATTGTCATGATGAAAAAAGAAGCTGTTACCAATCAGATGATTTCCAGATGGTATTAGATGGTGGATCAAAATCTGATGGCACTGTTTCTGTGTTCATATTCCATCAATTTTGACAAGATCTCCAACACCACAGACTGAAATGCAGCATCAACAATGACATAGACTCCACCGTGTTTAACAGTTGCCTGTAAACACTCACTGTTGAACATTTGCATTTTTTTATAGATCCAACTAAAAAAATGGGAACAAACGATGTGTTTTTCTGAAAGGCTGCTAGTAACATAGTGCCTAAAGATACATTTTAAATCAGTTTCTTTTTTTAAAATTGTCTATTATGTGTAGATACAACGCTGGTGCATCACTTGAGGTGGGGCCTTTTTTATCCTTGAGTGATTCATAGGTCAGTGTGAAGTGGCGTAGGAAACAAAAAAAGAGTAAAAGTTAAAAGTTTTCACCCAAAGTCTTGTGATTTTGTTTTGTCTACCTCTGCAATGTCTGTCTTTTACACAACTAAACAGCAGGACTCTGACACAGATAAAGACCTGATCTAATCATGTCCAGTTTTCATTTAATTTAGCTCAAAGCAGATGGATTGAGAGGAAGGGGTTTAAGGTTTGAAAACACTGCTTTTTCCTGCAGAGGCAAGCTTCCAAGAGAACATCATCAACTTAAGGTTCTCATAACATACGCTCTCTGTAGCTTTTTGTTTAAGGCATATGAACAAATTCTTTTCCACATTATTTTGCCGTCTTTACCCCTTTCACGAGTTCTCAGTTTGACATCTTTGTCGTTCTTGTTCTCAGCTCCAGAGTGTTACCCGGGAGGTCATCGGAGTTTGAGCAATCCTTATCGAAGTGTTGACTTTGACTCCACTGAAATCCAGAACACCGCCATCCAGGATCTGATCTGTGACCACTCGCTGTCACCAGGCTGGTACAGGTTCTGGATCAACAACAAGCCAGCAGAGATGCCGACCGCCTGTGTTGAGGTAAAATGGTCAAAATGACAAGCAAGTTCTGTCACAGAGGTGTCTGTGCTCACATTCCTTCAAGTCTCTACACTGACTGCTTCCTTCACTGCCAAAAAGCACCATTAAATATCTATCATTCAAACAAGTGATATAATAGACACCTCCAGTACAGGTGCAGGGTATAATAACCACCTCTATAAAGGTAATGACTGTTTCTGTTTGCGGCCTCTTGCAGATGAACCGCTGTGGTACCCAGGCTCCGGTGTGGCTGTCACTGAAAGACACCTCACTGCCACGTCCTGGCGAGATCCGCCAGCTCTCCGCCTGTGCCACCTGGCAGTTCTTCCACGGAAGTTCCAAAGACTGCTGCCTTTTCCGTATCCCTGTCAAGGTGCGAAACTGTGGAGAGTTCATGGTTTACTACCTGCAGCCAACGCAGGGGTGCATGGGATACTGTGCAAAAGGTGAGCATTCATCTGCTTTATTTTTGCTGTAGAAGTTCAAAGTTTAATGAAAGTGTTGGAGCTGATGTAGATGGAAATATCAGCAAGACCCTAATAAAGGAAACCTGAGGTTGGATGGTTTGGCCAAGCCACTCTAAGGGATTCATTTGGATGAGAAAACGAAAACCTCACTGAATTAACTTTATTCTTAGATTACAGAGATGAATTATGGTATATGTTTTTAGCCTAATAGTAGAAAGATATTTGATGAATCTCATCTTTCAGTTGCTTCAGATTTGGGGCCCAGGCTATGCCCAGCAGGGGAGGTGGAAAACAACGGTCAATGCAAAGGTACAAGACTCTTAAAATATGTGTTCATCTCTGTATAAAGAAGGTCCCTGCATCCTCAATTTACTGTAAAAAATTAAAAAGAAAACCAATTATTGTGACTTCAGCAACTGCCCAAATCTGCTTTCAGAGGCCGTCCCGTCCCTGCCCTCCCGACCGGTGGTCACTGCGGAGCTCATCGGCCACAGCGTCCACCTGAGGTGCTCCTTCGTCTCACCACCATGGAGCCAGACGCTGGGCTTCCAGGTGGTTTGGGCCAGACACATCAGCAATAGCATGAAGGCCGAGATCAGACAGGAAGCCACGCTGAAGCCCTTCTCTGTGGTGGAGATGGATGGCGTTCGCTTCAGGCTTGGAGAAACGGTAATTCCTGCCAGACTGTGTTGAAAGTTTTGGGGAGCACATGTGGTGGGTTTGACCTCCTCGAGTGGCCCATGATCATGCTGAACTGATTTTTTTTTTTCATGAGTTCAGGCTCACAGAGAAAACGCAGAGAAGCAACATGTGTCATATGCAGTCGAGAGAATGCAAGAAAAGGGTGGGGAAGTTAAATCAGTTGCAGTTTGGAAAAGCCTTGCTCCATATGTGTCCCATTTAAGCCGATCTCCATTCACATCTTCACAGTGAATTCTAGGAAGTTATTTTTACATGAACCGACGCACGTATATAAAATAAAGCTGTTTCTTACGTTGAAATCTTGGCAACTCTTCATTCATGCAGTAGTGTAGCTGTTCTTGCACAACGATAAAGGAAGTGTTTGGGTTATATTAAATATAGACATTAAATATGGATATTTCTTGTGAGATACCATCTTGTCAGCTGTTTGGATGATGCCTTCTTGCAGACGAAGAGAAGTTTTGCACGTTATCATTTGCCTAAATCCCAAAATGTGTATTTTTTCTGGTTCCAGAGTTGTCCATGTGGCTTTCCTTTTTCAAAATTCTCGAGTACTTGGGTTTTGGGGCTGCCAAAGTTTTCCTTTGTTTGTTTTTTTATCCAGTTTCAGCAGAAAGATTGCATTATTAGGAGGCCCACAAAATGTGTTTATGCAGATGTTCCAAAAAGCAAAGGGAAAAATAGCCCAACACTTAATTATCTTGAGAAGGGAAAAATGGCTTTGAAAAATATCACACAGAGGCAGACCTTACAGTATCATTGCACACCAACGCAGGGTACCCACTGGCTTGTCTGCATCTTGTAATCTGGTCATTTCTTGGGGTTTGCGACATAGCCACCAGATAGGTGGGTCAAGATGTCCTCCTGGTCATTGTTTAAAAATGTAGATTTTTTTTAACAGGCAACAAAAAGCCAAATGAAAGTTTATGATTTCAAGATTGAATTAAGCAAATGCAAACCCTGTTTTGTCCTTCGCAGGTAGTGTTTGCTATTTTGCTACCAACACCTTCTCAACTGTGACTCCTCAGCAAAACTCTACAAAAAACAAAAAGTGTCCAGCACCAAGAACCATCTGCATTCAGGGCTTAGGAGAGAGCAGATTCACAGTAGCACGAAAATACCAGATACATTTTATGGTTTGTTGTAGTTCTGGGTTATTTTCAGAATGCTCCAAATTATTATTAATAATCAAATCAGAATGCCAGCAGCTTTATTTCTTTACCAGGTTGCCTTTAGGGCGATGGAAAGAGTTTATTCAATAAACCTTAGCACGTGGATGTTCTTTGACGTCATCTTTGTGTCCTAGGAGGATCGAATTTAGCTTTGTTTTGAAAGCTCAGTATGCAAGACAATAATCAGAAGAACTGAAGATTTACTAGGAAGAATAATTGCTAATAGCACTAAAACCAGACAGCAGCAAAAGAATAAAGAAATCCGAAGATTGGTTAAAATGACAACTAAATATGAGTAGCTGTCGACAAGATTGCCTTCTTGCAGCTGAAGCTGACGCTGAGTCGCTGCACTCCTGCCCTGCACTGGAGTAAAAACTGTTATGATTGACCTTTGTCTTTCCAGGATGTCAACACGCTGCTGCACAGCCTCATTTCCATACAGCCAGACTGTGCAGGCTGCTGATAGCTTTCATTTCCTTGAGAAGTGATATGTTGCTAGGAAACACAAAGTTATTTGATTTTTCAGCGTGATACCATTTGACACCGAGGTGATGTCACTCCCAGTTTTTGTCATCTTGCAGCTGTGGACCACGTTGCTCCCATGTCTGTACACCGGGGTTATGTTAGTTTGGTCTAGCAGATGTTATGCAGGGCTGGGTTTGCTCATGGGGCTCGTCTTTAGCGTGTGTTGATATAGCAGCTGGGCAGGGTCAGAGGTCATCTTCATTTCTTTTAAACCATGAAAGAGAGTTAAATATTAGTGCTTTTGGAGCATTGGTTTGTTGTGTTATGAGCTATATCTGGAAACATTTTGATGAATCACCAATACAGTGACAGTTGCACACTGCTGGTCTTTTTCATAACACAGTGTGAAAAGGTAATGCACTCTTCCACTCTCGTTTATCCACATCAGTTGACAGTTACATAGCTCAAGTTTGTTTGAGCAATCAAAATGTGAAAGGTGGTTTCAAACTCCAGTATACCTTCATCTTTTACTTCTCTTAGATCAGTGATTCACAGAAAGGGCTACAAGTACCCCAGTGTGTACTTCTGTAGCAGAAGTAGATTAGCTCAACTGATCTGAAAAAAGACAACAAGAAAAAAGTATATGAAGGACAAATGTGATGATGGGACTTGAACAGCAGAAACTGCAACTGAAAGAAAATAAATGCATACATGAGTTAAATGAAAACAATTATAAAATGAAAATACGTTGGACTTGGTCACTAAAAGAATGCTAACAGCTGATATTGCTGGCTAAAAATATGAAACTAGTAAGTGTGTAAAAAAACTAAAAGCAGTGGAAATCAGCGGCGCATTTAGATTTTGAGCCAAACATGCACGATAAACAACTGAAAAACTAGTTAAAATGTATAAAATGTTAGACATTATTAGGTAAACCGACTGCTGTAGCTAACAGTAAAGAATTGGATAAATGATTTATTTAAACATCCAGATTTAGTGTTTCTCAGTTTTCAGATTCATAGTTTAACAAGCGATGTTTGCTGATGCTAACACAAAGCTAGCCAAGAAGCCAGACTGAGGTTAAAGTTTGAGTGAATGCCGACCTCTACGTAGACTCACTGTAGCCATCGCTTTAAAGTCTCTTTGTTTTTTTGTTGTCCATTATCAGTATCTAGCATGTTTAGGTTTAGAGACATAGTCCAACCACTTTTGCTCATTGTTTGGTTATTTATCTATTTGATGCATGCGTTTATTTGTAGCTACAGTTTCTGCTGTTCATGTCCCATCATCATGCTTGTTCTTCAGTAGCCACTAAAGGTAGTGGATAAATGGTTTAGATAAGAAACCAATAGTTATGGATAAAGAGATGAGATGGTTTTCTAACCATAAAGGGGTTTTGGGGTCTGGCTTTGTTGTTAAGTCGGATGAAAAAATGATTTAAAAGCAGCTGATTCAGACTTCATGCTTCAGCTGATATTTCCCCTGTAGTTCTCCTGCAGTGTGTCGACTTTCAGAGCCAACTCCAGCCACACAAGATCGACTTCAAAAGACAGTGAGAGTTTCTACGCTGGGCTGAAGGTAAAGCCTCCTCTGACTGTTTTAAAACCCCAGTTTGGTTTCATTTCTCAGTGAGAACCTCATAGACTCTTATTCCTTTCTCCTCAGTTCTCTCCAGATGTGCTCCACATAGCAGAGAACAGTAAGGAGCACGAGGTGACTGTCCACAGTACCGTCCCCATCCCCTGCTTCACCTCCAACATCGGCCACCAGTGTGGAGTCCCTCTGGCTCTGACTGTCAACAATCCAGGTCAGACCTGTGGGAAAACAGGAGATAGAGTCTGTGTCATCACCTTTATCTGCAAGGACATAATAAATCTACAGCTTGAGTATATTTAAGGTTAACCTGCAATTTAGTTAAGTACTGCCTGCAGCAACCACTACAGTTGGACAAATATTGCCCCCATTTAAGCATTAATGTACCCGTTATTGGGTAATTAACAAAAATCACCAAACACAAATTAGAGCAGCTGAATTAACTACTGAGGCCACAGTCGCGCATTAATAAAACAATCAAAACAATTTCAAGCATTTCTCATTTCCTCTGGGATCTTATTATTGTTATTCCCAAACTCACCTTGTACATCATCGCATTGAAGCCGGCTAAGAAAGACATCATTACAGTTGTGCAGGCAGCTGTGTGCTGTCTGTTAACATTAATTTACTGCTGTGTTGACATCCACAGACAGCCTGGGCCATGAGGTCTCCAACGTGGTGCTGTCCGCCTGCCAGGTGCAGCTCCAGCCAAACACCTGCAGTGAAGGCAGCTGCGGTTGGGCAAAGTTTTTTGTCACTGCTGTGACTGATTTCACACGTGATGGGAACCGCATGAGCCTGATCGGTGCTTCGCCTGGACCCTCTGCACCACGCCTTTGGAGAAGCTACGTCCCGACATCCCTCAAAGTGAGTGAGGTCATTTAGAACGACAGATTGTTCGTGTGGATAAAAACAGAATAAAATATGATTATATGAAGTTTTCAAGTCATTGCATTCTGTTTTTATTTACATTTTATGTGTACAAAGTTTTGGAAATGGGTTTGTTTGTGTGGTGAATACAGAGTCTGCTGGGATCTGAAGAGCTAGAAATTGCAGCTACAGTTGTCCTACACAATATCCTTGAGGCAGATTGAGAGATGCTTGACGATTTTTCCACTTTTGAAATAAATTTCAAACCATTCGTGAGGATCTTGGAAGGAAACCCTGAGGAGGTTTGGGCGACAGCTGGAATCTGAGGCATGCAAGTTAAATGTGGCATGTGGAGCAACCTTAAGAGGACTTTCTTTTTTGGAAAAACTGTCACACAAAGGCTCTCCTCTGGCCCTTGAGGAGCTTTTAATAAGATCTATAGGGTCACTAGTGGGTAAAAGCTGGGTTTGTGGCACCATGGATGCTTTGTGCTAGGGTCCTACAATAAACACAGTCCTTAAATGGGTTCCTGGACTTATTCAGGATAAATAGAGGGTCTTCAAGTGGCATTTCAATGGATTCCATTATGCCTAACAGGAAGAGAGGACCAGCTTCTAAAGCTAAATGTCGAATGAAAGTATTACTTTAATTAAAGAGAAGTACTACAATGGCTCCAAATAGCAGGTTTTTCCATCATATTGTTTACACATACACACAATTATACAGTTCTTTTTAACACTGAAGGAGAGGTTGTGGTTCAGGACCAAACATGCACTTGTTTGATGGTTTAACATAATACTTAAAGAGCGCCTCTCTAAGCGGTCATTAGTTGTGTCCATACAAGCGGTGACATTATGTAAGATGTGATGTCAGCCCTCCAGACACTCTGTCTCTGAGGAGCTTTTTCATCTGTGTTCAGTGAAAACATCAAAGCCTAAGACCACAGGGTCAGAGGGTATAGCCCCCTTAATCTTTCTTCTGGTGACCTCTACCTCCCACCCCCAGGTCACGGTCCAGGATATTCCCACTTCCACGTGCTACTCTTTGACTGACCCGCATATCATTACACTAGATGGCAGGTAACTTACCTCCAGCTTTTGTTAAATGAATCCATTTATAGGGCAGTTAGTGCAACAGTTAAAGTCTTCAAATTCTTATTAAAAAATCTGCATTTCCTTTTCAGGCGTTACGAGAACCACCAGACTGGCACATTTGTCCTTTACCAGAGCCTCTCCAGGGAATTCGAAGTCCATTCTCGCCAGTGGGACTGCAGCAGTCGACACTACTCCGTTGCATGTAACTGCGGCGTTGTAGTGCGAGAGGGGAACGAGCTTGCCATCTTTGACATGTGCAATGGGCAACCGCAGGAAACGAGGCCACAGCTTGATCTTAAGAACCTCGGTGACAGTGAGGGGAGTCGGGTCAGGGTGCTGGAGTCCCACCAAGGGAAGAAGGTCACCGTAGGTATCTGGACATTTGGAAACTGGTGTCTAGTTATTTGGCTAAATTCATGGTAAAATCATGCAAGAATGATCTGTCCTTCATTCAGATCTGTCATATAAGTTGAATTTTTAATGCATGAGGAGACTATGTTAACTAGCTGTTGGATGTGACTCTCCTCTTGTAGTTGATCTTTCCTTCCGGGGCCTTTGTTAGGGCTGATGTTGGTGATTGGGGGATGAGCCTGTCTGTCCGGGCACCCAGCGTAGACTATGGAAACACTCAAGGCCTCTGTGGCACCTTCGACCGGAACGGCAACAATGACTTCCAGGCCTCTGATGGTGGGTTCTATGGCCCTGATGACTTGCACAGCTTCATAGAAACCTGGAGGTCAGTCTGGGACACAGTGTAGATTTCTAATTTTCAGAATTCTAATCTTTCCTTATTGCCACCATAATTCAGCTGAAGTCTCCACAACGTTATTTGTTTTCCTTTACTTTGTGTGTGTTAGGATAGCTCCTGGTGAGAGTTTATTTGACAAAACACCTCCTGGTATGACACAGGACCTCAGGAGGCCTTTCTGTCGGTGCCAAACAGGATCCAGCACTTCTCAAGAAGCTGGAAGGGGGACGAGAAACTTGTACAATCCCTCTGCTCACTCAGACTGCATAGCATATGATAATGTGGATTACACATCTGTGTTCCCCTCAATGGACACAACAGTCGAATACATCAAGAGCCTGGAAAAAGAGGAAAGCATTCTGGATATATCTGCCTTCAGCAGTCACCCTGTCGAGAGGCGGCACCTCTGGTTTCACGGCAAGAATAATCAGAACAGTGACAGGGATCCTGAACTGGACGATGAGTTCAGAAAGGATCTTCTGCTTTCTGTTGACAGGCCAAAGAGACAGGCGTCATTCCAGCCTGTGTTAATGGCACAGAGCCTAAGCCAGGCTGATCTGGAAAGCTACGCCTACTTTTTCCCAGAGGATCACCAGGTGGAAGCTCAACCAGAGGTGCAACCCCAGTGGCCCACGCCAAGTGGTCTCACCTCAGCCAAAGCCCTTGAAGTATGCCAACTGGCTTTGGTCAACTCCACTGTTGGAGCAGTGTGCCGGGAGCTGCTGGGACGCCGCCTTGGTGAGGCAGTGGATCTCTGCATGCTAGACCTACAGCTTAAAGATGACCTGGGATGGGAAGAGGCGCTGTTGCCATACCTGGAGAATGAATGTGAGAGAAAGCTGCTGGAAAATCTGACCCACAGAGCCTTGGAGGTGGCCAGTACACCGGGAACGCATGGGGAAGTGATTACTGCGCTGCGATGCCCCAATTTCTGCAATGGAAATGGAGAGTGTACAGAGTGGGGCTGCCAGTGTTTTCCCAACTACAGCTTCCATGACTGCAGCCTGGCTGTCAGTGAGTATCAGGAACAGTTATACATATACCAAACATACAACTACAGAGTAAAGTAGATTAAAAGTCACACTGATACTAATCTCTTAAAACTTGAAATTAGTTATATCAAGTCAAAAAAAACTTGCCTTTGAGCAGTCTCTCTTCTAATAGGCCAACCGGTTGAGATAACCGATTTGGAGAACAGTGGCCTCTGTGATATTCGAGTTTTCGACTGTCGCAGCATTCGGGTCTTTGGCCTCGGTTTCATTGACTCTCCTGACCTAAGCTGCTATGCCACTAGACTGAAGGTGAGATGAGGCTAAGGCTAAAATCAATTAAGAGAGTTCAAGTGCTGTTTTGTTCACCTTTCCTTTGAATTCCTTCTGCAGTACATAAACAAAGCGTGGGTTCCAGGGGAAAAACAGCGAACAAAAGCCACCTTCCTCAGCTCCAAGGTTTTAGACTGTGCTGTACCATCTCTGAGCACTGCTGCCATCAATACAGAAGACTTTATGATGGATGACAAACCATACGCACGCTGGGAGATTAAGGCAAGGCTCATTCTCATTTTCACTTGGAATTAAAATCTCTTTTGTTAGGTGTTGACTGCTTTGTCTAAAGGTCTTTGCGTTATCACCTTCCTCTTTTTCTGTACTAGGTCAGCAATGACGGCTCTCAGTACAGCCAGGCAAAGACGCTGACAATCTACGATGGTATTTGTCAGGTCTGTGAGGCCTCACGCTCTGGACTCTGTAAGTTAAAGGTAACTCGCATGCAAGACGGAGCAATGTTTTTGTTCTTGGGAAGCTAATAAAAATACTTTTCATTAAGATGGATAACATCTTAATGAAAAGTATTATTTTTATTATTATTCATTATTAAAATTGGCATCATTTGTTTGCCATCTTTATTTTTTGTTTGTAAAGCACTCAGAAAAGGGTAGGGAAGTCGAAAAAATGCCAAAATATGGATGTTTGTCCATCTGGAGCCCTTAATTTGAGAAATCCCATTTGCTACTTTTCACAATTTTAAAATTCTTTATTTGCCCTGATGTCGATCATAGGAAACAGTTGCTTTATTGTAAAGTTTCAGTCACTATATACATTTCAGAAGTTTTAATCTTGGTTTATATGCTTTTCTACGGTGGCCCCTAGAGACAAAGCACATACAAATTCCAAAGCACATACAAGCTCCGAAGCACGTGCAAGCTTTTGTTACCTAGTAGCTACACAAGCCAGGAAGTACCAACGACCGGATTTGGTGTGTGGTAGTAACAGGTAAATGAACTTTTTTTTTTAAATTATTTGAATATACATGAGTGTGGTTGTTCTTTCCTTGCAGGTGTTTTCCAGCAACTCCATGTGTTTGCAACAAACTTGCCGGGTTTTTTTTTTTGCAAATCGAGCTCAACACTGCCCCTAGCGTCCTGGAGCACTTCCTTTGTGTTTTGGAGTTTGTACGTACTTTGTCTCTAGGGGCCACCGTACTTTTATTGTAATTGAGTTACATTTATAATTTAAAAACTTCTTGTTATTATCTTGTTATTGTTATCTTGTTATTGCAAAGGGCCAATAGGCTTATATGTTACCCATTGACCAAGTGGTCCTATGACAATTCTGGGTGGACAGTGCTTGCAGGTCAGTAGATCACCCTTTGAAAGCACCATATACATCTTGGCAACCAGTTTTATGCTAGCAACTGCCAGTAATCACTCGTTAACCGGCTGAGGAATTTGCACTTTTTCTTAGCAACCAGTGGTTGGCAAATCATTGCTAACTAGTCCTTAGGCCCGTGTGATGGAAGCTTTAGACTTGAAACCAGCAGTTAAGATCATAAACTCATAAAATGTTTACTGTGGTCATGGGTGGATGGATGGGTCAAGTGAGACGTATGATCATTTTTCTCTTTTGTTTACAAAGCTTTCACAATGGTTTAACTTCTTTTTGAAAACCAAAATGCATACCCTTGTTTCATTTACAGTTTATAAATAAGACTAACCATAGTGTGTAAGTATCCACAAAATCATAATTGCTAAAATAAACTTTGTTCCGAGCCATCAGCTGAAGAACGGCAAAACACTCTTGTACTAGAAGGGCACAGGGACAGTTGTTAGGCACTGGAGGAGACAAAAGGCCCATAAATTAGGCTGTGAGACAGCCTGCTCTGTTTTTGCTGGTCTGTTCTTATTCACATGGTCTCAACAGGTGACATGTTATGAAAACCTGGACACTCCAACGTTTGTTCGTGCTAGTCGGGGATGCTGATTGAGGATGCAGATGTGATTCAGTGGGTGTTTAGTGGAAAAGTGTGATGAGGCATTTTACATGCTGTTGGGGGGGGCGAGACGGTCTGCTGCTTGGACGACTACAGCAGCAGCAGCAGTTGGCTATTTTAAATCTCTACATTCTGTGTAAAAGAGGTACGTGAGGGGTCCTGTTGTTCCTGGAACTGTGTTTTATGGGAGACAGACAAACAGCCCAGAGCAAAAACACACAAACAGCTGTAGACAAACAGTATGTAGACATGTGGCTGCCAAGACTGAGCTAAACTGAATTAACTTCAGTAGAGATGTGTGTTTAGAGCTGATTTCCTGTTCATCACTAAACAAAACACCTGAAAAAAATGTGTTTTAAAATGTGAAAACATGCTAATATTGAAAAAAAAGTGAGTCCACAAGCAGATCTGTTTGCTTCTCTTTGTTTGTCAGGAGCGGACATGCAACATCGATGGGATGTGTTTTGCAGCAGGAGACTCCAATCCCAGCAGTCCTTGCCTCCTCTGTGACCCAGACGCCTCCAAATTCACCTGGTCTGTGAACCAAGGTACACACAACTCGAAGTGGATCTCACCGTCTGAAAGGAGAACAACATTTTCTACCTAAACAAACTCAGAACCATCATTAAATTCTGCCCGTGTACTTGGTTTTCTATCTGCCTTCCAGTCAACTCGAGATGAACAACATCAGGGAAAAAAGGCATTTATCTCACCGTGTCAGTGCAGTGGTAGCCATCCAACTGTGGTCCTGTTTGTCTCCATTAGCAGATCAAAGGAGCAGAGGTTTAGGTTTCCCAGCATGCCCTGACCTGCCACTTAACCACTCTCGGAGCGGGAGTAAATCACATGGTTGGTTTCCACAGCAGCACAGACAGGCAAGATTCATGCAAAAAGCAAAGGGACGCTGGAATAAATGACCAGCGTAACAGTTAGTCTTACTTTAAGGATTAAAATGTAGAAATGGATTTTATTTTCTCAGTTTTCACGTCTCAAAACTCAACTACAAAGTAGAAAACAGAGGAATAAATGCACAAGAACAAAACACAATATACAGATGAACTTGAATGCATCTATAAAAATTAAGCTGTATATTCATCTTATATAATAAATATACAGTTATGATCCATACTGACGCTGCTGTCCACCAATATCGGTTTACACTTTAGTACAAAATAAAGTGAAAATCCTCTTTTAGGAAGGCAGGAAACGCATAAACATGTATGTACATACAGTATATGAGGTATATGAGTTTGTACAATTCTAACAAGCTTGAAAGTCAATATTTGGTGTGACCACCTTTATTCTTCAGCACAGTCTGTCTCTCTTAGGCAGCTTTCTTGTCATTTCTTTAAGTTGTCTTCAGGAATAGTTCTCCAGGCTTCTTGAAGGACATTCAAAGCTCTTCTTTGGATGTTTCTGCCTTTTGTTCTGTTCTCTGTCCACATGATCCCACACTGCTTCAGTAGTGTTGAGGTCCGGGCTCTGGGGAGGCCGATCCATGACTGATAGTGCTCCACTGTGTGTTTTTCTATCCAGGTATTTATTGCATTGGCAGTGTGTTTGGGATCATTGTTGTGATGAAAAATGAAGCTACTGTCTATCAGATGCTTTCCAGATAGCATTGCATAGTAGCTCAAAATATTTTCTGTGTTCATAATTGATCAATTTTGAGAAGTTTTCCAACACCACTGACTGAAATGGAGCCCAAACCATGGCAGAGCCTCCACCGTGTTTTATAGATGGCTGTAGTCACTCCCTGTTGTAGCTCTCTGCTGACCTCCTCTGTACATACTGACAATGATTTCAACCAAGAAAGTCAAATCTGGATCTGTCACTCCATCAGACCTGTTGCCACTGATTTTCAGTCTAGCTCTTGTTTAATGTGGCATACCTCAGCCTCAGCCAAAACATTACTGGGAAATAAAGCTGAAAAGAAAAGAAAAGCTCAAGTCCAGAGGCGGTCATGCGTGCTTACAATGATTGTTCCAGAACAAACCTGGAGGTGTGTTTTTGCCAAACCAGGGTTCCCTGTAAAGAGCTTATTTCAGCACAGGAAGCTCCTGTCATCAAACGCTTGTAGTAGGAAGACAGTAAATAGTACGGTGGGAATAAGAGGTGGGATGAAGTGCATCTCAGTCTGTTTTTGTCTGCATTATCAGTCAACAAGCCTCCGACCTTCCACCGGCCTCAAAGCGACTTGCAGACATTCTCCAGCGAGAACTTCGTCTTCCAGTTTACTGCATCGGACCCCGAGGGCTCGGCCCTTCTCTTCCAGCTGGAAGAGGGACCAGACGGTGCTGTCCTCTCCCCTGCTGGCCTCCTTATCTGGAGGGTCCCATCAGTTCCAGAGAAGGAGGGGCTCCGGACGAGCAGCTCTGTCCGCTTTACGCTGTCTGACGAGTGTAACGCCCAGAGCACCTTCACTGTGGAGGTAGAGTGGGGATAAGCTGCTAAGCAGTAGTCTGCTGATGTAAATGTGATACACTGATGTTGTTAGATATTAATAAAATCCAGACATTCCTCAGCAGTGTCTGTGTTTCCCATCTGCAACACAGATTGTCGTGGTGCCGTGTGGCTGCCAGAATGGACGCTCATGCGTGACGGATATTAACTTTCCCGCCGGCAGTGGGAAGTACCTGTGTGTGTGTCCCGAGGGTACTCAGGGCAAACTCTGCGCCGACGACATAGACGAATGTCTGTCGGCTCCATGCTTGGGCAGCAAGTGCATCGACGTGGCCGGTGGGTACAGGTGCGAGTGTCCTGCAGGGCTGCGAGGTAAGAATGATTAAAAACCTAAAGATTTTTAATCAAAAATGAACAAAATAAAAGCCCTTGATGTTTAAGGCTGTTTTGTTTAGACACACTGGGCTGTTCTGACATCACATGTTTGCAGTCGCGGAGGATTAATCCCAGTGATGGTTTTTGATTACAGAATCAACATCCTCTGTGTGTGTTTTTGGCAGGTTTAACGTGTCTGGAGGATATCAATGAATGTGAAAGGAAGCCCTGTTTTCCGGGAGTGCAGTGCTTCAACAGCTTTGGCTCCTATGGCTGCGGCCCCTGCCCCAAAGGAATGGTGGGAAATGGGACTTCGTGCACTGGTAAGTATGGGCTTACTGCATTACTACCCATAGGCAGTTTATAAAAAATGGAGCTCCACTAAGAGACACTCATTCGTGAGCCTCTGCTCCTCCACATTTAAAGGAGCCATTGAGGTGGATGCCTCCTGCATGCCTGCTAATTGAGGTTTTCCCAGCATGGGAGTGGACCCCTAGGCAGACCTGGTGAGATTATGTGTTTCAGCCGGCTTGGGAATATATCTGCTTCTGCCCCCCATAAGAGAGAGGAGGTGGCTGTTGAGAGGAAGGTCTGGGCATGCCTGCTTAAACTGCTGCCCCTGTCACCAGAATAAGTGACAGAAAATGTAGCTTCTAGGTCTGGAAATATTAAGGCTGTGTGGAAGTTCTTTAATTGTGCATTATTTATAATACCCAGCAGGGGGTGACCCCTCTGGTTTCAGGAAGAAGCCAGATTGTATAGAAGTCTATGGCTAACTGACCCTAATGCAAACCAACTCTTCCATGATGAGTGGTCAGATAACCAGACTGAACCAGAAGCTTGGTTAAGGCTACCAAACGCATCTGGTCGAGGTGCAACTTGCTAAATGACATAAGGGACCCGACAAAATATTAGTGGGAGTGTGTGTCTGTATTTTAGCCTGTATGTACACTTTTGGCCCAGTGTGGATTAGAGAAAATCCAACACAACTTCAAACGTGTGCGCCCAGTTCTTGTTTTTTTGAAGTCATTAACTGTACAGTGCTGTACAGCATTGTCCCATTGCATGCTGTGCAATCATTCCACCCTGGAAAAAGAACAGTTCAAAGAAATCATTAAAAGCCCAAAATTGCCATGACATTCGTGCCCATGATGAGTAGATGTAAACTTCTGACCACAATAGTAGAGCAGGGCGATATGGCCAAAAATATTTATCACAATATATATTTGAAAATTTGCGATAACGATATAACCGACGATATAATTGATGCAAGACAAAATACAACTCCACAACATTACTAGCGCAAAAAGACAACCTTCCATTTATTTTCACTTAAACAAGAAGCTGGTTTTTATGTACATTAAAGCTTTATAAAAATGTAACAGTGCAAATGCAAATTCCTTGCTGAAAGTTTAACCAAAAGGCATTTCCAGTAGAAATGGGCTGACATATCCTGAGCATAACCATGTATAATATCCACTGAAGTTAAAAAGAGGTGCTTTGCAACATTAAACTGCAGTGTGCAGTACGCATTTTTCGGACCATAAGGTGCACGGGATTATAAGGCACATTAAGCGAAACAAAGCAGTCAGATAAATCAAACTTTATTAAACTCATTCTTCTTGCTTCCTCCACTTCTGTACCATTGATTCATTAATGTTGAATTCTCTGGTAGCTGCTCTATTCCCATGTTGTTGCAGTATATTAATGACTAACCTCGTATTGTGGATGGATTATCTCAGTTGTTCTCCTGACTGAAGTTTGGTCCGTTTACAGCATCCTGCCATGCGATTGCATTTGTCTCTAACCATGAAGAACCTTCACGTTAACTTTTATAAGTGGAAAAGTGTTAGTGTTCGTCCTCCAGCTTCACTGTTTATGTTATGCTAACATAGCTGTGTCGCTAGCGATCACGTAGCACATCATTATATACCAGCTAGCCAAACTTCAGTAACCCTACAAACGTCACTGCTGTTTAGTTTCCTGTCTTCATTTATGTTGGAAGTGATAGCAGAGCTGTACGTTTGAATTTTTTCAGAAATCTCTCAGTCAGAACATGCAATATCATGCTTAGGTAACTAGCGAAACTAGCGAGCTAACTTCCGCTAGCTTCCTGCTAACTTCTAACTCCGTTAAATGTAATAACTTTTGTTTTCATGGATGCCTGGAAGTTAAACTTTATAGTTACACCTGGTAAAGCAGCAATGCTGATCGTTTTATTAAAGATGAAAGAATTTAGACAGTTTTTAACTCTAAGTGATGCTGCAGTGTTGTTTGACCTGAAGCGACGGAGTTTAGGACCCAGATTACTCCCAGATTTAAGAGCATCTTAGAACGGCCGCTTGCATGTTCTGCAAAAAAATGTGCTTTGTTGTGTATCTGACGGACAAACACCAAACCAGTTCCACATCACGGAAGTTGCACCATTTTTACAAACCAATTCTGGTTCATCTGTTTCACTCAACAATCGGCCATGTGCGTATGAAAACAAAGGCACTGCGCATGCGCGTTTTACTCCCATTCTATCGCGATATTTCATTTTCCTATCGTTGCCTAACATTATACCGGTATTACCGTGAACGGTATAATATGGCCCAGCCCTACACAATAGTATATGTCTTGAGCAGAAACTGAAAGGAAGCTAGGCGTGATTAAGTAACGTCAGGTGGCGTCACGGCACCCAAACGAGACCACTTATTTTCCTATAGTTAATCCTGCTTTCCAAAACAGCCCTGAGTTTAACAGACACTGCTGTTGTCTGAGAGGGTGTAGCCCCTCTGTACAGTTTACAGCCTCACATAATAAAAAAATAGTCAATTTCTCTATTCATTTCCCAGCAGCATTTATCATATGTTCATCTGTTTGTTGCTGTGATATTGGTTCGAGCATTCCAGCAAACTTGTAGCTAATTTTGTTGTTGTTCCAACTACATTTAAATTAAAGCAGCTATCCAAAAAAAGAGTGAATTCGTTCATTGGAGCCGTGTGTCCCGGAGGAGCACTCAGCAGTGAATGGAAACCAGATGGCTGATAGTGCTGCCTTGTACTGTGACTGCTCACGTTGTTTTGGAAAGACTTTTGGCTTCCACCAAAACTCAGTAATTATATAAAAATACATGCATAATATGGTAACTTCTGCTGTTGCAAACCTGCAGCTTTATTTGTTTCCTTTATATTGTTGCAATCTGTGCCAGTCGGTGGGAAATGCCTCGATGTTGAAGCACACTTTGTTTTAGGTCAAAGAGGGTGTTTCCAAAATTTTCAAGGCTAATGGCTAATCAGTTATTATTTTTCAGGCATGCAGAGATCTGTCTTTTTTCTCCAACATTCAAGGAACATAACCGTGTCTTTAGGCAGCTATGGTGACGTGACGAAGAAATGCTATCTCAATTAAGATACTTGTCACAATACAAATCCTGCCATAAACCTGCATTCTATTTAATGATCAGTAGTGGGCGATTCCTGCAGGTTTTAGATGTGTCCTTGATCCAACACAGCTGATTTATATGGCTAAACGACCTCCTCAACATGTCTTGACGTTCTCCAGACGTTCTCTGGTAATTAACTTATCATTTGGTTCAGGTGTGTTGACCCAGGGTGATATCTAAAACCTGCAGGACACCGGCCCTCGAGGTCTGGGGTTCGACACCCCCGAGTTAGGCAGAGCAGTCACGTTCCTAACTCCAGGATTTATGGGTGTCTACGGGAATTGTTTCACTTTTGGTTCCTGGATTTTAACTACAAAGATATTGTTAACTGAAGATGAGAAGTTAACAGCATGCTGCAAGCACAACACTGGTGCACGTACCCATACTTGTCAAGGTGAATATTAATACAGGGTTAAATTAGTTGCTTTCACGATCTAAAGAGAAAAAAAGCCCCAGAATTCTCACCTAAAAGACATCATGTTGATCCATATTCTATTCAATTCAGTTTTATTTACATAGTGCCAAATTAACCATATTGCCTCAAGGTGCTTTATATTATTTGCGTAAGCACTGGGGCTGATGTTGCATTCCTGCAGTCACATTATCCTTCCAGTAACAGAAGAACTCTGTGGTGTGTGTTTACAGGAGTTTCTGCCCCTAAAAGGAAAAAAAATCTGGGTCTACAGTAAAGCACAGAACATTAATTAAACTCAGCAGCATATTATTTGCCATTTTTATGGGACCTTGTGGCAGAAGATTCACAGGGACAGATAGTTGGATTTCCTAATCCCCTTTGTTCTTTAATCCTCCACATGTCCACTGAGGGCCTTCAGCTTGACTTGTTTGACCTCTACGCTCAGTTCATTTTAAGACGCATAACTTTGTGTGTCAGTGGAGTTGGACAAGGTCCTTAAATTTTAAATGACAAGCAGGTCACAAGTTTAGATCCACTCACCAACGGCATGAATGTCATAGTAAATGTGGTTCTTTTGAGGATTTCTTTGAAATGTTCTATTTCCACGGTGGAATAATTGGACAGCATATGTCTTTAAAACAAGAATTGTGTGCAGAAGTTTGAATTTATTTTGGATTTTTTATAATCCAAAAAGGCTCAAAAGTATACATACAGGCTCAAATACATTCATAAACTCACTTCAGTCTTTTAGTATTTGATGCTGAAGGTTCCAGATCATCAGTTGCACAACAATTGCACATTAAGTACAGGTTATTCAGAAAGAAAAGAAACTTAGCAATACACACCCAAAGCTACAAAGCAGTTACCTTGAGATTAATGAAACGAACCCTTTAAACCCTTTAACCTCTCCAACTAATCAGTTGTGGTTTGACAAATCAACCGTCATTGGTAGTTTTGACGAGTCAACCGGGCAGAAGGAAGTTCAGTTCTAATGAAAAAGTTGAGAAAAGTCAAGTGTCAAAGGTAAAGGTTTTGGAGAGGCATTCAAAACTAGACTCCAAAGTCTTATTGAATCTGCCTTAATTCTAGTAAGTAAGAAGTCTTTGCTGTAGTAAAGCAGGATGAGTCAGATTATTTGACCTGCTGCCATGTCTGAAGCCTGTTGAGGTTTTCTGCTACTACTGTGGCAAGAGATATCTTTACACAAACTTGACCCAAGGTCTCGTCTCTTGCTGGGAGTCACAGTTCATTAAACGTAACCTTTTGAGCCCTTCCAGGTTTTCTGATTTACAGCAACCTCCACATCCTTCACTGTACCATTTCTCTTTTTTGGTCCTTTATTATTGATTTAATGCAATGTGTTCTGAAGTGGGTGATCTTGATGCTCAATTGGATGTAAAAATTGAGGATAGCAATCCAGAACATAATTAGTGGCTTTCTTATTACAGTATTTCTCAGTCCAGCTGCCTTCCCTTCAACATCTGCTCCTCATATGACTGGCTACGAGACACCAGATGTTCTGCTCCAACCACCCAAAATAAAGACAGGCGCTTTCCTGAAGACCTCAAGCGGTAGCTCCCCGCAGATGACAGCTGAGGCCAGGAAAACAGTTCCAAGAATTGACCCACAAATGAAATCAACCACCTGGACAAGGACAGCAGGAATTAGCTCCAGCCCTGAAGTCACAATAGCAGAAACCAGCAGGCGCAAAACACCAACCGTTCCCCAAACAAATATTGATTCTTCACGGGAAACTCAAGCAGCTAACCTAAACCTATCCAGGACTAACACAGACATGTTCAAGAACCTCTCAGAGATTGTTCCACGCCGAGTCAAACAGGAGCAATCTAAATTCAGAAACACTACAAGCAATCCTCCGACTGTAGCTTCACCATCAGATCATGATAGACCAGCTGCAGGTAAGCCCCAAATTTCCAATAAATTCCATTTAAGTTTTCCTTAATGTGCGAGGTATCACACTGTGCTGAGCCTCAAGCAAGTATGAAGACAAGGAGACTTTAAAAGGGAACATTCAGTCATTCTGGCCATAATGTTTTATCACAGTCATTAAAATAAGTACCAGGAAAATAATTCACATACTGTAGTATACATATTTTTTTTAGTTTAGCTATAAAAGCTGCCCTAAGGGGATTCAGGATTTCAATTTGAGAACACTTAAACAGGTCGTTTTCAGATGTTAGGAACAACCGACCAATGTGATCTTTTTTTGGAGATCTTACCACTGTGTGTGCTTGAACAACCATTCAGAAACAGGGAAATTCACATAAAACAAAAACAATTTAGACAAAAAAAATATTGTTTTTTTACTCTGTATTCAGGAAAACTGTAGTTCAATGATATGTTACCTTACAGAGCTAATGCTGCAGTCACAATAGGAAAATCAGTGGAGACCATGGCACACCCAAGATCATTGCGATCGTTTGTGAGCAACTTTCAATTTTGCTGCTTCTTGAAATGGTTGTTTCAAAGACGAGGACCAGATCTGTGATCACTCGCAGTCAGCTGCTGTCTTCAATGAGTCATCAGTGCATCAAGATAGTTATAAAACAAGCAATAAGATCAAATCAGGCTTGGTTGCAATTGAATGGAGTCAAGTTGGCAATTACATGCGTCAGTTACTTACTGTTTATGATAATACGGGATTAACTGTGATAAACTCATTGGCAGTCTGTCTGCATTTATAAATGAGTTTGCAACTATTTGTAAACCTTCACCAATCTGTTTGAGAGAGGTCAGACTGCGACTGTATGGAGACACGTTGCCTCCCACAAGGAGGCCTGTGTGCCTTGTGATCAAAAGTGAACGCCCACAGGTTGAAGGTGGAACACCGTCAGTGTAATCGTTGATTTTTTCCTCATTGCCTATTACTACTCTAGTCTGAACCATTACAGAGCACACAAGGATATTTGTAAGTATATTAATATTTGATACTTGTAAGACTAGAACTAATGAAAGAAAGCAAAAATGAACTTTGCAACAGTTTTATTTGTATGTTTTCAGAGATGTCAGAGATGCAGATTGTGTTTGCTACAATCCGAGCCTTCTTATAGGACAATGATTGATCTCATACAACTTTATCTCCCAGGATCAGTGAGGTCTTTGGCTGTCAGTTTATCAGCTACATGCGCCAGCAGGCCCTGCTTTCCTGGGGTTCAATGCATCAACCGCAGACCGCCACATGTGGGCTACGTCTGTGGCCGCTGCCCACCTGGACTTTATGGCAACGGTCGCATCTGCATGAAGAACTCCAAGGAAGGTGAGGGAGCTTTTACATTTAATATTTTAATGCGTTTGGGGATAAGCTTCCATGATTTTTAAGTCTTGTCAGGGACTTTGCAGGAACCAGAGTGATTATAGAGTTTTTCACAGGCCTTTAGGACATTTTAAAAAAAAGAAAAGAAAAAAAAAGCAGTTGAATGCAGTTGAAGTTTCCTTTAACCCTAAACTAACTAATGCTGTTGACTTAATTCAGCCATAGATCTACTTACACTGGCTGGACATCAGGTGTTTCATAACCTTTGGGTCACATCTAGCCCCACACATGATTGGTCAATGCTGTAATTGAGTCACAAAAGCAGCCCAAATTGGGGTGTCTGCTCTATATAGCATATTCTTCCGATTCTTTGTACAAAAACACATTGTGTTGTTTTTCAAAGGACAAAAATAAGCATTAATCTGATGAAAACATCTGTCAGTAATGTGCATCCTTCCATACACTGTGGTCTGCTTTTAAGAGCTTATTTTGCACTCGTTATATTCTGGTTTCCCTGATGTTGCTTTATGTGTTTTTCTTGATTGGAAAGAATGTCATTTATTGCAGGAGATAAATCAGCATAAGTGGTTGGAGACTGCCTGAATGAAATAACCACCTCTGGTGCATTGCTTTTTGAGTCGGTTCCACAAAGTTTCTACAGCAGATTCCTTAATGTGACTTCACACAAGGGGAGATGGTGGGGGGGCTCCCAACTCTAAAGAGACAGTCTGATTCCAACTTAAATCCCTTTATTGTGGACTGTGTTTGTCTGGAGAGTCACATCACCACAAACAAGACATTAATCGCTTAAATTGCTTTGCTGTTCTTCTCTTTACTTTTATTTGTCCAAGGACTGAAAGCAGACATGCTTTTTTCCTTCAGCATGTCATCGTTTGACCAGATGTTCTGCTTTTCAATTTTAGTTTTATTTTGCTGTATTTTATCATTTAACGCAGCGTTTTGCAGATTCCTGTCAAACTTCTGTTAAGCCTGTCAAGCTGTGTTTAGTACGCAGCGACACATACGCGATACACAGCAGAATGACATCAATGGCAGCTTTATAATGACATGATCTGTAGCACCCAAAGCTGCTGCTTTAGCATATTTTAGTAATCTAATGCTTCTCAGTAAAGATTTCAAAGCTATGACTGGAAATTTACGTTTTGGGGTAGAAATATGAATATCTTAGGGCTCAGTACCTCAGATCTAGTTGCTGGTTGACCTGGTAACCATTGGCCGCTAGGGAAAAATTTATATTCCCTGACTGGTTGCAATGAAACTGATTGCTAAAACCTCAGTTATGCATGCCTAGAGACCAATCAATAAACCCCTGCTAACCACCAATGAATAAACCGCTTGGCATGTCGTTGCTGAAGGTTGCGAGCTGTTGCTAGGTGAAATTGGTCACACAGAACTTTATAATGTTGCCCTGAAAACCTCCTTACAATTATTTTGGTCACTGGGACGCTGTCACCAGTTGTTTGTATGGAAGATGCTGTCTACAAATACTTACCAACTACTCAGAGTGGTGAGACTGTGAAAAATCCAACATGAATAGGAAGTGGCAGTCATTTGAAAAGTTGCACCTTCTAAAATGTCTTGGTTGCAGTTTTTACTTTGAAGTTAAACATTTTCTGTTTACATCTTGAGACAATTTTTTTTTCAAATTTCACTAATTTTGTGAGCAATTGCATACTGTTTGCAGGCAGGTTAGTGTTATAAGAATACATGTGACTGCAGCAATCTGCTAGTGGCAAGGGTTTTCATACTGCACTCTCTTTGTGACCACTTTCACCTACAGACAGCTAGCAACCATTCACCAATCAGTTGGGAAAATACACATTTTTCCCTAGTAACTGGTAGTTGCAAGCAGCTTTGTGACAGGCCTCTAGTGTGCGTGACTGGCAATCTATTTCACAGCAACTGCCAATAACCCCTCACACCAGTCTGAGGCCTGTGTAACTGAGGCCACTCTGCTGTTCTACTTAACTCTAGTTAAGGCCAAATCATATTTCTTTCTGTAACATATTTTTAAACCACTGGAGATGACCAAAGTGCTGTCCATACCACTGTGGAGAACATAAATAGATCGAAAAAATAGAAAGAAAGACAGAATACAGGATCCAGTTGTATAAAATCAAAATATAAATAAAATTAACAAAGGTATTCTAAAAACAAGACAGAACAGGAAAGAAATGTAACACTAAAATATAATAAACAGTAAGAATATGTGAAGGCCATCAAAAACATGCATGTCTTTGGGGGTTTCGTTTCATTAGAGACTTAACATTTGATTGTTCCAGAGTTATCGAGTAGGCACTGGCAAATCTCCCTTATTTTGTAGAAAAACTACAAGCAGTTGATCTTAAAAGTAATGCCTTTTTGGCTTGATCCGGATTCTATCAGCAAAGAAGTGGATGAACTATTAGATTTCTGCAAGAGCATATGCAAGGTAAATAAAATAGGCCCTAAACTGGAACCTTGAGGCACACCATAAGTAATTGGGGCTGTACATGAAGAGAAGAACCCATTTTTCAGGACAGTGCCTTAGATGCTAGCCTAATCCTCAAGAGGGTTCGCAAGAAAGTAGATCTAAATCTTACTGGAAACAAAATGGCACAATTACTGGAGTTTAAAGGCAGCACGTCATCATTAAAAAGTTTGTGTAGAGCATATTTTGTCCTGAGGTGTGATCGGAAATTTTCAGTGGCTTAGTCTAAAAAAGAAAAAGGCTGAGCATACAGCATTTTCTCCATGAATTCCATCATAGAAATATAAGTTCAGAAATAAAAATTACTTAACTCTTTTCAGGCAAGGTTATTTAATAAGGACATGGACTGCTTTGTTAGCAAAATTTGTAATCTGGGAAATTGAAGGTTCTGGAGTGTCCAAAAACTGTGTAGGAACAATATCCCAGGGGCAGTTGTATAAATTATAGTCATGATTGTGTCATCAATGTGATATACAAGCTAATATGACCGTTATCCCTTTCCTCAGCATCCAATCACCTGCCTCAGCAGCAGACACTAGGCAAGTCCAGCCGATCCTCATATGGAAGTAGCAGCAGCAAAGTCGTCCATGTCCACCTACCCAACTTGCCCAACAGGTATGGTGTCAAGCACCTGTCCTCATCCTTCATTAGGTCGCACCAAGTTACAGGATCAGGTAGAGAGGGTGGCACAGGAAGAAGAGAGGCCATCATTTCTGCTTCGAGGGATGTCGCTGCAAATACTCACATCACACGTGCCAACCCTAGATCAGACACTGGGACATACGCCAGTGCCTCCAGGGAGATTGTCATGCCCCATGTAACAGTCTCCAAGGTGAGTTGGTAACTGTTCAAAGCATTAAAAGAAAATCGTACAGATGGACATTAAAGTCCATTTACTCACTTTATGATCATCTTCCAGAAGTCTGAAGGAGCTCTTACTGGTGCCACGCCTGTTAAAGTAACTGCCGCTGCACCTCGGCTCTCCATTCAGCCTGGAAGAGTAACGGCAGCTAAACAAACAACCCAGCATCAGCTCAACCACCTGACATCCACCCAGACCAAACCCTGGACTCCACCAAGACCTGCCCTTACAGCAGCCCTCACTTCTCTGTCCTACTCCCTTTCTGAGTCTGAGTTCTCTGCAGACGGGGATGAAACTGAGCCAGGATCAGAGATGCCGAAGATTGTGCCAGTGCTGACCCTCACAACACCCGACAAGGTCTATAGCTCCCAGGCACAAAGATCTACATCCAGCCAGTCATCAACTGGAAGTGGTACACTAGCTGACGAACATTTGATGGCTTGTGCTGAACGGCCATGTTTTCCTGGTGTCCAGTGTGAACCAGCTAAGGATGGGGGCTTCCGCTGTGGAAGGTGTCCAGTAGGATATACTGGAAATGGGCATACCTGTAAAGGTAAACTTGTTCTCTCTTTGATATCCAAATATCTCAAATCGGCAGAACCAATTTCTAATGGTGTTATTATTCATATAAGATACAGCTATGAAAAACAGTTTTCAACAGGACTCTTCTGCAGCAATCTTGTGTTAACTAAGTACACCCCATGAAATAGCTTAGCAGCAATAACATGAAGTAAACATATATGACTTAATTTGTCACTGTCACGTCACTGGGGATCACTGTGTTTCTGTTCATTGAGGTTTGAAGGTTTGTTAATGCACGACTATTATAGGGTCTGCCAAAAAAATTGGCAGGTTCAGGTTGGGGTCTGGACTTTGACTATTTTGATTCTATTTCTTTTTCAGCCATTCTGTTGCTGCTGTGCTTGGGATCATTGTCCTGTTAAATGACCCAGTTTTAGCCAAGCATTAGGTTTGACTCCAGAATTCTTCTGTATACAGAGGAGTTCATGGTGAACTCACTGATTGCAAGGTACCCAGGTCCGGGGGCTGGGAACAAGCCCAAATCATCACCCCTCTTGACAGTTCTGATGCAAATTTGCAAACCTAAAATTTGCAGCATGTTCAGTTGTATTATTGTAGGGTCTTTACTAGGGGTGCAACAATACTCGTATCGATATTGAACCGTTCGATACAGTACTTTCGGTTCGGTACGCATATGTATTGAACAATACAACATTTTTTATTTATTTTATCAACTTTTCTTCTGATGATGCTGTCTGTGTTGAGTGCTCAGTGGATCTGTGTTTGACTACTCCGCCTAGGTTGCACTGTCGAGTGCAGATCCACTGAGCACAACACAAGCTAGCAAGACAGAAGCTAAGCTCGTTGCAACATGGCAACTGCCTCAATGCTGCCCAAAATTGAACCTGCCCCACCCTCATTCAGATCTGGCATTTGGAACTATCTTGGTTTTCATGTGAAGTATGACCCTGATGGTAAGCACATCATGGACAAAAGTAAAACAGTATGTCGGATGTGCCACACAATGCTCAATTTGTGGGAACTAGTGTTAGCGCAGTTAGCTTGTTAACGTGTTGACGCCGTCCAGCCCCAAGCACGGGGCGATCCGTGGTAACGGAGATTTGCCGCGTTATGGCGTTAATGCCATTTTAACGAGATTAACGCTGACAGCACTAGTGGGAACACAACGAATATGACAGCACATTTACGCCGACATCATCCTATTGCAAAGACAAGTGGAAGCAGAGACTCTCTTGTTTGTTTATCGCCCACTTCGCGCCACAAACAGGAAACCAGCGGCTGAACAACAGCAGCACGTTTAAGCTTGATAAGCTGTTGTTAGAATTTATTTAATATTACTTTCTACACCAGGATCTTTTTCTATGTAGCTGTCGGCTGGTAACTGTGCAGGGGCGGATCTAGCAAAGTTTAGCCAGGGGGGCCGATAGGGCATGAACAGGGAAAAGGGGGCACAAAGACATACTTTTCTTTCTTATTCTCACTTAAAATGTCTAGCTTTTAGTAAATAATTATCCGAATCTTACACCCAAAGTTTTAATATGATGTAAAATGTATAGAAGTCCATTACTGTATATAGTAACTATTAAGTCTAATATACCCTAGTAAGCTATAGTACTTTTTCCTTTGGGAAGGTACCATCTGTGCAGTCTGCAGTTCTGTTGAAGAAAGACGTTGAATCTATTTAATTATTCTTGAAAATTTTTTTATTTTTGTGCATTTTTTTTGACACTGCATCAAATTAAAGTTGATTACGTCGATTAAGCATCATGAGGTGGAGGGTGGGGGTGGTTCCCTTTTTTTTTTTTTTTTTTTTTGCTGGAAGTTTGCAACCCTATTAGTTAGGTTGCTTACTCTTTGAAATACCAGAATAGGGAGGATGGAGTAGGTTTAACTTTATTAGATTGATCAGTATTGCTGAACTATGAAATATTTTGGTTGTAGTGTATTTTTTGCATACAGGTATAACAGAATAGCCTTAGTGTTTGTTTGTTTTTTAACTTGAGTTTGAACTTATACAAAATGCAGCAAGATATTAAAAAACAGTTTTATTGATTAAAAAACACACTATATCGGATTCATATCGGTATCGGCCGATATCCAAATTTATGATATCAGTATCAGTATCAGACATAACAAAGTGGTATGTGCCATCTCTAGTATGTAGTCCATGTGCCACAAAAGAGAGATAAACCAGTCTAATAGAAAAATATATGTAGGTTTAACATCTTAACGCTCCTCCCCATCTGTGTTTCAAGCTGTTTGCAGGCATGCATGCGGTAGGAACATGGAGTGTGCTGCGCCCAACACATGCCGCTGCAAACCAGGCTACACTGGATCTAGCTGCCAAAAAGGTAAAAAGCAATAGCATTAGAATTTATTTTTTAATAATTTAAGTGTAAAATAATTGTTTTCCCATATTTTATTAGCCATCTGTGATCCGGGGTGCAAGAATGGTGGGGTTTGCATTGCACCAAATGTTTGCCAGTGTCTCAGAGGATACCATGGAGAGACTTGTCAGGAAGGTAACATTTGCTTCTGTTTCCAAGTTAATCCAGTTCAGGATCTATTTAATGCACATTTTTAGTATAACATACTGAGACAACAAATTAATTAAAGGCTTAAAACTTAAGAATGATTAACTTTTATAATAGCTTATAAATTCTTCAACTACCTCTGGTAGCTGCTATGAAGCTCACTTAACCATTAAGTAATACTGTAAATAACACCACCTCATGTATACAAGTAACAACCTGAGGTGATGAAAAGTGAAGTGACAAACACTACACTTCCTCTAATGTCCACTTGAGGCTGCCTCCAAAAAGTATGTCAATCCCATTGAGCCCCATGTTTAAAAAATCCAAATTTACAGCAGAAATAAAAATATTTACAGCCTAAAACGAAAACTATTTCTTTATAAGTAACCCAGTTAAACTGTATTAAGGCTTAAAATTACACAGGGTTCAGTGAATACAGGCACTAGCCGTCACTTTAGTTAATCAGAGTCATTTAACTGGACCTCTGGACTATGTTTATAGTGTTGGTGCCTGTTGGGGCATTTTTAGTAGACAGGTAATATGGTTTGCTGTGCAGTCCCACATGTTCTGTGAATCGTCATTATTTTATCTTTTTGTTACTTAATGCTAATTAGCGGGTATGTATTTTGATAGATGTAATTGAACACCATGCAAGCTAGCTACGTAGATCAGATTAATTCCAGCTCCACCAATACAAAGTAAGTGTGGGTGTGAAGCTAATATTGAGCTCTCAAAATAAGTCTTCACAAACCAATGACTGATGTCGCAGTGGTTATGTCCACTTTTATTTACAGTCTATAAGAGCATGCACTAAAAACATGTCAGTATTACATCTCATTTCTAAACTCCATGTGTGCAGCCTTGTGCAGGTCACCATGCGAAAATGGAGGCACCTGTGTGGGACTGCAGACCTGCTCCTGTCCTTACGGGTTTGTTGGTCCTCGATGTGAAACAAGTGAGTTTACTTCTTTTATATCAATATCAGTGAAGATCTTTTAAAACAGCAGTACATTTGTATACATTGTTCTTTTGTTTCGGGTATTTCTTTCTAATTTTACGGTCTTAATTTACAATATTTTTTTTTAAAAACTTTTTCTTTCATAACTGTTATTGTGGTCTCTTCCTATTAAAAGGGAGGTCTTCCTCCCCACTTTCGCTAAGTGCTGTTCAAAGGGGATTGTCTGATTGTTGGAGTTTTGTCTTTAATGTTGTAGAGACAAAACTCGTCAAGGCCACAAAAATCAACATAAAAATCCACTGAATTGAATTAAATAAATGTTGCAGTGGTGTGTAGCCGTCACTGTCAAAACGGAGGCCAGTGTGCATCTCCAGATGAGTGCATGTGTACACCAGGCTGGACTGGACCGTCCTGTGAGACCGGTGAGTTGTGTTACTCATGCTGTAGGGGGCAAAGATCTGATTTAAGTTTAGGGTAAAGTTTAACTGCAAATTTTGTTTTCCAGCTCTCTGCTCCCCTGTCTGTCTGAACGGAGGTTCGTGTGTTCGACCGAATACCTGCAAGTGTCCTCACGGTTTCTATGGTGCACACTGTCAGAACGGTAAATCTACAGCAGGCTAGATTCAAAGCTTAAAGTGTCTAAAAGCATCTAAATTGGGAGCTATTCTGCTTTTACCTTTTTCAAAATCACAAAAATACTGTTTTAGTGGTTGATTCTCATATTAAACATGACCAGTTTTTCAAATAATCAGGTTATGTATGTGTAGTGTATTAATAGAGACTGTTTATCCTAATACTGACATTACAGATGTCTGTTGGTGAGGACTAGCCAATCAGAAGAAAGCTAGGTTAAATGGGGAGGGGCTAAGAGGCCTTGTTTCAGAAAAAAGATGAGCTGAGGGGCCCAGTAGAAGATAAATAAGGATTCTTTTGAGCTGTTAATCATGCAAAGCTACTGGAGTGCAATAATATAGGAAAAACAGGACTTTTTCTAATATATTTTTTCGCCTCCAGCTGTCTGCAACCCTCCCTGTAAAAATGGTGGTCTGTGTATGAGAAACAACGTCTGCTCATGTCTGCAGGGGTACACAGGGAGACGGTGTGAGAGAAGTAAGCACTTCTTCTTCATCTCCTGGTCATCTTCCTTGTCTGCAGATGCTCCAGTTACTTTAATTATCACTCAGTTGCTTTTAAAGATGACGAAGTGGACGAACTTGTGTCACTTTAATTTCCAGATTGTGTGCTTTTACTGTCATGTTTTGGACAAACTAAAGAATTAATTGATTAAAACTGTCTCCCTCATTCCTCCTCTCCAGGTGTGTGTGAGCCCATGTGCATGAACGGTGGGCGGTGCATTGGTCCAGATGTTTGTGATTGTCTGTCCGGTTGGCGAGGGAAGAGATGTGACAAACGTACGTGTAATGATCCGTAACGCTCAGGCAGACACGAACACCTGAACACTTCTTCTGCTCTCTTCTTATGTTGACCTACAGTCAGAGTACAGCCTCTTTCACTTCTAAGGTTTTACATGTTTGGGGATAAAAAACATCCTTAGCAGAACTGGAAATGAGGTAAATACAACCTCAGATGAAAAACATTAAATAAGAACATATTTTTGCTCAGTTTAAGGTCCTTGCTTCACCCATGATCCACATCTCCAATAGGTTTCATGAAATTCTGCTCTGTAGTTTTTGTGAGGTGACAAACAACGCTGCAAACGTTCCTCTGTTCTCGCCTTGCTTTCGTGCCGACCTCCTGAGCACGCAGCGAGTTTCTCAGACTGACCTGGCAACACCTCCGCAGAGGTGCTTCACATGTGGAAACCATCAGGTGTAGTGCCTGCAGAGTTTCACTTGACTGACCTTTGACCCTCGCAGAGTGGTAACAGTTACCTAAGAGACAGAAGTTCAAAAGAAGAAGAGATTAATTACAGATAAGTGTTACCTGCTGACTTGCTCAAGCTTTCTTAGGAGAACTGTTGTTACCCTCAAGTCCTACTCCGGTCGAAGTGATTTAAATGTGTCATCAGAGTGAAGGCGGGGCTCTGTGTGGACTTCTGTGACCACAAAGACCACATGACACATCCTTCAGTTGGACTCCAGCTGTGAGAGCCGTGGCTGTGTGCTGTGATTGACATGTCGGGTGTGAGCACAGCCCTGCACCTCAGCTATTTAAAAATGTAGATGTCAATTTGTTAATTGACATTATGTATTAAGTGAATGAAAAACAGAACAAATATTTGATGATGATGATGATGTTCAGAGCTTTCTGTCATCGTGTGTCCTCTCAGCCAGCTGTCTGCAGAAGTGTCTGAATGGAGGCGAGTGCGTCGGTCCAAACACCTGCCACTGCGCCCCAGGGTGGCATGGCACGCTGTGTCAGATCTGTGAGTATCAAAACCAAACACACACTCATAGGTACACTAGAGGGACAACAATAAGACAACCTCCAAAACAGGAAAGGCCTTACAG
Organism: Rhamphochromis sp. 'chilingali'; assembly: GCF_963969265.1. NCBI lineage: Eukaryota > Metazoa > Chordata > Actinopteri > Cichliformes > Cichlidae > Rhamphochromis > Rhamphochromis sp. 'chilingali'. Next base: position 20,991,686 of record NC_137931.1, read on the forward strand.
GTGAAGGACACTCACAGCTTTTCCTTCCTACTCTGCTTTTTTTTTTACTACTTTTGCCTTTGGCTAGCCTCAGTGTCATTTCTGGTAGCAGTAGTGACACTGAGGCTGGACCTGGACCCTAAAGAGGTTGCACAGGCAGTCCAACTCCTCCAGGACGCCACATCAATACATGCCATTGTCAGAAAGTTTGCTGTGTCCAGGATCATGTAGGAGATCCCAGGACACAAACAGTTACTTTAGTTTAGGGTCTGATGTGTTATAGTGCAGGACGTTAGGCTGCCTGTAACATCGTTCAGCATGAACAGCTTGGTGGTGGGTCAGTCATGGTCTGGGGAGGAATATCCCACAGACCACTGCAGGCTACACAACCGTACCCTGACTGCCATGAAATCCTTGGACTGACTGTCAGACCATATAATGGCGCAGTGAGTCCCGGGTTGCTCCTGGTGCGCGACAAAGCCCAGCATCATGTGGTGAGAACAGGCAGGATGCATGGAGGACGTAGGCATCGATACCATTGATTCGTTGTCACACTCAACAGAACTCCTCTTGGACATTATGTTTTGGTCCATCTGACACCACAAGGTTGCACCTCAGACTGGGACACCATCCAAGGTTCCCGAGGTTGTCAGTCTTGCATAAAAACTACAGAGAACAGTTTTGAGTTGTTGCAATGAAATTCCAAGAAACGGGATCAGCCCACTGCATCATTTCTTCACTCTGATTTTCAGGGTGTCTTTGAATTCAGTAGGTTGATCATTTTCATTTCTGTCAAATGACGTGGCAGTCCATGTTAGTACAGATATGTTTCTCTCACAGGCCCACTAAATATAAAGTAAGAGCTTTTTTTAAATCTCATTTTGTTTCAGAAATGTTTTCTTTGTGCCTTGAATGATAAACTTCAGCTGGGATCTTACAGAGAACGTTGTAGCAGGACTGATTTATTTGATCTTCTAACTGTGTATCTGTTGCTGTTGTGTCTCAGCTCTCTGTGAGCAGAAGTGTCTGTACGGCAGTCGCTGCATCCGGCCGAATGTCTGCGCCTGCCAGAATGGATTCTCTGGGTCGTTCTGCGCCAGGAGGGTAAGAACTGAACATGGAGCCTCAGTTTAAAGAGGAGAGCATCTACTTGTTAAGTGTTTTCTGTGTCTTGGCCTCTTATTTGTTACTCCTTGTTTGGAGGAACGTCACTTTTTCCAGACTGTCAGATTCGCAGATGAGAGACAGAAGACTCACATGAAGAAAAACAGAAACACATGAGTCCGTCCTCATGAACTGGCCACTTACAGACGATGATGTATTGAAGCCAAATGCTGCTCTATATGTTTGGATTTTACAAGCTGCAGTTCATTGCCACAGTCCAGCCTCACGTTACAATCACATGTCATGTATCATTGTTATTATTTTTCAAACTTCCCAGTAACTGAAGCTGTTTTGTTTGTTTTGCACCAGCTGGAGGACAGACAAAGTGCAGGAATTTCAGCAGAGAAAGACACAAAAGTTCTGCATGCGAATCTTTAAAGAGGAAGTCAGGAGTTACGGAGGTTTGGAGGATGAGCAGGAGTGTTAGGTTAGGCCAGTGGTTCCCAAAGTTTTTTTGCTGGGCCCCCCTTTGTTTTACAAGAAAAAATAAAAATTACGTGTGGACGAGGAATACAGAGTTCGTCATCCAACGTCAAAGTTATGTGCCTTTTTTCACATTTACATCAGATGAATTGCAGAATGACAGAGACAAAATACTGTTAATCTGACTATCTTCAGGTTTTACACGCTTACATATGCACACGCAGTTACTGTCCCTCCATTTACAAAGGCAGAGGCGTCACGGTGTGATTATTGGACTATTAGTGAAAAAGTAAAACTAAGGCATTCAAAGTGCCACGGTGAATTAAAATGAAATATTCAAAAGTTAAAACAATATTATTTACAGTATAGAAAAGATATACAAGATATAAAAAAACAGAGGAATGCTAAAAGTCTTAACAGAGACGATGCAGATAAAATGGCAGAAAATAGAAGTTAAAACAAAACAAAGACAAAAAAAGTACAAAAAGTGAAAATAATCAAGTGTAGGGAGATAAAACACCAACTAAAAGATACAAAATAAGGTTAAATTTCTGCTGTTTGTGTCTTTTTGCTTCTCAGTGATGATCTGTGTAGTTATCCAGCCTCATGTTTTTATTTGTTTTGTTTTTTCCAGCTGCCTATCACACGAGGCTGACACCAAACAGCCGGCGGTAAAACCCTCAGGTGATCTGGAAAGCACCAAGACGTAATCAGACTCCAAAGGTCACCATCAGCTGAGCTTAGCATGGAAACTAGTGATGCCGACATACAAGACGGAGAAAAAGGCAGCTTATCCCTCGTTTTTGTGCTAAGCTAAGCTAACACGTGGACAACCTGGGGTCCGTTCTTCGTACTTCGCTAAGTAGGTTAGCTGGATTTGATTGTTGACGATTTCGCGTGATCTTGGATCGTTCGGTTCTCCGAAGCTCATCCGGGACTTGCTGTCATAGCAACAGATCCGTAAGCGTAAACCTGGGGCCCGTTCTTCGTACCTCGCTAAGTAGGTTAGCCGGATTAGATTGTTGACGATTTCGCGTGATCCTGGATCAGTCGGTTCCCCGAAGCTCATCCGGGACTTGCTGTCATAGCAACAGAGCCGTAAGCGTAAACCTGCTCGGGAGCAGGTTTACTTTATGTAAACAGGATTAGATCGCGGCCACGCAGGTATGTCCGCGTCATCATACGAAAGCAACAGCGATATTCCACCACTGTTTCACCATAAATAAATAACATCAATGTAACTAAAGACAATGCAGCACCTGATCCATTTATTGATTTCACACAGGTCATTTCCTAAAAAAGGGAAATGTACTATTAACATTCTATTACATGTATGTGATTATTACAGATGTAATTCATATTTCAGAGTAGCAATTGTAAATTACTTCGTGTAATCAAGATGAGAGACCACGGCTATAAAAGCGAAGGTGGATTTGGGAAGTCTGTCGCAGCCATGTCCTGTCCGTATACGCGAGCCACCCATTGCGGAAGGTGCAAGATTGATAAGGAGAGTCCTCAGAATTCAGCGTATATTGCGGGATAGACAGGATCCTTTAGCTCAGCGCGACAGTGTGCTCATAGAGAGATATCGATTTTCCCGTGAGGGTATTATTCACTTAACCAACTTGTTGACGAGGGGGTGCAGGACCACCACCTGTCTTTTTTTCCTCTGCCCTTTTCTTGGTTGCTGTTATAAACAAACAGATTATTCCAGGGTCTCTTTCCAAGAGACTAAAAGCAATATAAGTGATAAATATTACCATTCTGTAGGATATTCTTATATTTCACTTTTACCTGTTCCCATGTTCTAGTGGGTCCTGTCGTGGCTCTAATGTGAAAGAGGATAAAATATAACATATTATAATATAATGTAATATAATATTGGATAATATAGTGTAATATAATAAATCTACCCTACCGCCTACTGGTGTTGGCCAGAGGGGCCGATGGCGCGATATGGCAGCCTGGCTTCTGTCAGTCTGCCCCAGGGCAGCTGTGGCTACAACTGTAGCTGCCTCCACCAGTGTGTGAATGTGAGAGTGACTGAATAGTGGCATTGTAAAGCGCTTTGGGTGCCTTGAAAAGCGCTATATAAATCCACTCCATTATTATTGTTATTATTAAATTACTTACGAGTTTAATTTGTCAGCAACTTCCTGCCAGCCCTCTCTCCTTGCTTTTGCAGCCTTTGCAGTGTTCCCTTGCGTTCTGATTAAACTCTGAAACTCCTGAAATCCCTCACTCAGGAGTTCTTGCTCTGCTGCCGAAAAATACCGAGCCGAGCGCGCTCCGTCGACATTTTCGCCGACCAATCAGAGGGTTGCCGATCAATGTTTCTACTATCGATGCGTGGCCCCTTTTACGACACCCAGTGATGTCACATTACTGCGTCCAGCTGTACTAATCGTCAACAGCAGGTGTGTTCGGGGAACCGGATTAGCGAGCTCACGGTTAGCGCGATGATTTGATCTTGGATGTGTCATTTGATCTTGGATGTAGTAAGCGACGTACGAAGAACGGGCCCCTGCTCGGGAGCAGGCTTACTTTATGTAAACAAGATTAGATCGCGGCCACTCAGGTATGTCCGCTTCATGTATACGAAAGCAACAGCGATATTTTACCACTGTTTCACCATAAATAAATATTATCAATGTAACTAAAGTTAATGCAGTATTTGATCCTTTTATTGATTCCATACAGATACATACAGGTCATTTCCTAACAAAAAGGGAAATGTACTATTAATCATTCTATTTCATGTAATTGATTATTTCAGATGTAATTCGTATTTTAGAGTAGTAATAGTAAATTACTTCATGTAATCAAGATGAGAGACCACGGCTATAAAAGCGAAGGTGGATTTGGGAAGCCTGTCGCAGCCATGTCCTGTCCGTATACGCGAGCCACCCATTGCGGAAGGTGCAAGATTGATAAGGAGAGTTTTCAGAATCCAGCGTATATTGCGGGACAGACAGGATCCTTTAGCTCAGCGCGACAGTGTGCTCATAGAGAGATGTCGATTTTCCCGTGAGGGTATTATTCACTTAACCAACTTGTTGACGAGGGGGTGCAGGACCACCACCTGTCTTTTTGTGCGCTGCCCTTTTCTTGGTTGCTGTTATAAACAAACAAACAGATTATTTCAGGGTCTCTTTCCAAGAGACGAAAAGCAATATAAGTGATAAATATTACCATTCTGTAGAATATTCTTATATTTCACTTTTACTTGTTCCCATGTTCTAGTGGGTCCTGTTGTGGCTCTAATGTGAAAGAGGATATAATGTAATATAATATAATATGATATAATATAATATAATATAATATAATATAATATAATATAATATAATATAATATAATATAATATGGTGTAATATAATAAATTTACCCTACCGCCTACTGGTGTTGGCCAGAGGGGCCGATGGCGCGATATGGCAGCCTGGCTTCTGTCAGTCTGCCCCAGGGCAGCTGTGGCTACAACTGTAGCTGCTTCCACCAGTGTGTGAATGTGAGAGTGAATGAATAGTGGCATCGTAAAGCGCTTTGGGTGCCTTGAAAAGCGCTATATAAATCCAATCCATTATTATTATTATTATTATTATTATTATTATTATTATTATTATTAATAAATTACTTATGAGTTTAATTTGTCAGCAACTTTCTGCCAGCCCTCTCTCCTTGCTTTTGCAGCCTTTGCAGTGTTCCCTTGCGTTTTAATTAAACTCTGAAACTCCTGAAATCCCTCAATCGAGTTCTTGCTCTGCTGCCGAAAAATACTGAGCGCGCTCCTTCGACATTTTTGCCGACCAATCAAAGGGTTGCCGATCAATGTTTCTACTATCGATGCGTAGCCCCTGTTAAGCCACCCAGTGATCTCACATTACTTCATCCAGCTATACTAATCGTCAACAACAGGTGTGTTCGGAGAACCGGAATAGCGAGCTCAAAGTTAGCACGATGATTTGATCTTGGATGTAGTAAGCGAGGTACGAAGAACGGACCCCTGTTTTATGTTTGTTTGTTTTGGGGAATTGGTCACACCGATGAGAAATTGCTCTTAAGCTGCAGAGGGAAACTATTTTCCAGACTTGATTAACATCTAAAACCTACAAAACCTACACTTCAGAAGGAAAAATCCTCACCTGAGGTTCAACATTATTTGCAGTCCCAACACTAAAAGATATTTTGTCACCCTAACACATTAACACGTCCTCAGAGTTTAACTGTGCTGACTCATTGGGTTCTTTCACTCATTTACAGCAGTTTACAGTAAATCTTCAGGGTTTGTCCTTTTCACCGTGAATCCAAACCTCAGTAAGAGTATTTATTTATTTACTTTGTTGTTTTATATTGTCACATATTTGCTGTTGTACATTTCTTAATCAGTGTATAATCTGTTATTTCTTATCAAAGCATTGGCTACTGGCTGTTTTGTAAGAAAATAAAGCTCCTTTAGAGGTACCGCTTGTTGTCCTTCCTAAAAACCTGCATATATATGGAAGCAGGGCTGTCTCCAGGAATTTTTAGATGGGGTGGCACAGGAACTTGGGGGGGGGGGGGGGGGGGGGGGGGTATTAATACCAAACTAAATCACTTATATGTGATTAAATCATTACAAGTTGCTGAATTTTCAGACTGTGGACAGACTTCCTGCTTCCATAAAAATTCATTAGGTGTGACATGTAACAAAATGGATGGCTCCATATTTATATGAGTTTAAGAGTAAATAAGTCTACAGTTGTATTTACTATGGTGCATGGAAGAGAAAAAGGCTGTTTCCCAGAAAAAATGACTTCCAGAAGGAATTTAGAGGGGGCACCTGAGGCCCTCCCCTTAGCTACGTCACTGATCTGGTGTATTTTTAACTTGATGATGCTTTTAATTTGTTAATTTCCTTACAGGTACCTTCTGTAATTAAGCTTTGTTGAATTCAAGATTTCGTTTTCTTTCTTTTATTTTTTAACCACGGGGGCAGCATTTTACCTGCTGCTTAACTTCTGGCAGACTGTCATTGCAAATAAGAACGTCTGAAAAGGGTGTCTGGCAAAATAAGGGTTTGCTGACTCACTGCACCATCTTCTGGTACAAGATGGTATTACATGAATGTACAGCCCAGCCCTAGTTCACCTTTAGTTTTTATCTCTACAACACAGCACATAAACACTTTGGAAATAAACTCTCCAGTTGTTCCTTCACATTTTGCTGATTGTTTAGTTAATTATGTAAACTTTTAAACTATTCTTAAAGATAAGGTTTTACAATAAGTACTTTGGCTGAGAGCAGCAGCAGAGAGGCATTTGACTTTGCTGCAGGGGCCAGACAAGTTCACAGCCAGCAGGTCGGGGCAACAAAGGCTGCGAGGAAAGGAGGATTAAGAGATTAATGAGGTTGCATTAGCTCAACACCAATTAGGATTCCTCTCCTTCCCTCTCTCAGCCAAAGGCAAAAGAGCCAGCTGACTTTTCTGCTGTTTTGAGTCAATTGTTCCATATTAACTTTTTTTTAAAAAAGGTTATGGGGGGCTTTTAAGTCCAGTATGTTCATTTAAATCCTGTTTGGCCTCCTGTGGCAACAGGGCCTCACACATATCTGTGGAGGTTATTTGCGCTCTCCAAAACCCCCCCCAAAAAGAGTGGAAATGATGATTGGGAGTTAACTGCCCTCTGGTGACAACAATACAAATATATCAAGATTATTTAAAACAAAAACAAAAAAATCTGAGAAATTTAAATGTTTATGTTAAGATTAAATTTCATCAATAAGCCCAAACTCACTTCCCCTTTCAAGTCTAATCTGAATGAAAGTGATAGGCTGAGAGGTTTTTCAGCAACACACACACACACAAGTGTGTTCACAGATATTTATATCCACCGCCAAAGATGGCACTCGGCAAGGTGGAGGAGGAGGTGTGTGTGTGTGTGTCCATCGTGGTGGGCACAGACAGCGGGAAGGGACGGGACGGACAGGGAGGAAAACACCTGGACTGTTCACTCAGTGAAGCTCGGAGCCGACAGCCAAGCCAGGAGAGCTGCCAGTGAATACACACACACACACACAGTAAAGTTCAAAGTCAAAGAGGTCCAGACTGAATCACTGTGAAATGGTTTCCTTTCAGTAAATATTAACATTGATAATTCATCCATGAAAAAGAAGGAAGGAAGAGAAAACGCTCCATAGTGGATCAAATCTGTAAAAGAGGCAGAACCACATTTAATGTGTTTCTTTAGGCACCTTGTTACTAACAGCCTCATAAAAACACATAACTTGTTTTTATTTCTTTAGACAATTCTATGAAAATGACAAAGATAAGACAGATTGACATAAAATAGTATTTTTGCACCAACAAAGTGATTCCCAAAGAGCTATGAGCTGAAAACCTGGCATATCTCATCATGGTGTGCAGTGTGTCCTTAAAGAAATTGAGGAAACTGGACAAAAGAAGAAGCAGCAAGCTTGAAAAACTATCACGCAAGAACTGGACTTAAAATCAGTGGCAACAGGTCTGATGGAGTGATGAATGCACCAAATACTTTTGGTCCAAATCATCATCAGCATGTACAGAAGAGGTCAGGAGAGCTACAACAGTGTCTACAGCCATCAGTAAAACACAGTCATGGTTTGAGCTGCATTTCAGTCAGTGGTGTTGGAGATCTTGTTAAAATTCATGAATTACAGAACACAGAAAAGTCCCATCAGATTTTAAACCACCATGGAAGACCATCTGATTGGCAACAGCTTCATTTTTCATCATGACAATGATCCCAAACACACTGCCAATGCAGTAAAATCATCCCTGGACAGAAAAACACACAGCGGAGCACTATCAGTCATGGATCGGCCTTCCCAGAGCCCGGACCTCAACATTATTGAAGCAGTGTGGGATCATGTTGACAGAGAACAGAACAAAAGGCAGAAACAAAGAAGAGCTTTGAATGTCCTTCAAGAAGCCTGGAGAACTATTCCTGAAGACGACTTGAAGAAATGACGAGAAAGCTGCTGAAAATGATTTGCAGAATTGTTGCTTTGTTTTTATTTTCCATTAAAGTGTAAACAGATATCGGTGGACAGAAGCTTCAGTCTGAATCAAATATGGAATATGGCCTATTGGCCTTGAGGGGAGCCCCACCTCGGTGGAGCCTAATTTAAACCCATATCCTCCAGACCACAACAGGTGCCCCCCTCCTCCACTCCCTTTACGTTCCACCTGTCTTCTCTTCTCCGTGGCGGGCTGGCGATCCAGAAAGCAGCCGTCAGTCATTACAAATGGCGTGCCGGCCCCCTAAGTCACCGGATCGGCGGCAGCTGCTCGACCCCCAGAGCTATTTTCACCCTCAGGATAAAGTGGTGTTCAGCGAGCCGCCCGCACGGCCGAGCAGCTCCAGTCACGCTGCAGCAGAGCCAGGATGAAGTCCACCGGCAGCGAGTGCACCGTGCAGCCAGACTGCTTCACCTCAGACCTGGAGGACCTGGACAGCGCCAGCAACAGCTCCGACGGCGGCTGCACGCCGCGCAGGGAGCCGGGGCAGGTGGTCCAGGAGGAGGGAGCCCCGAAACGAAGAAGGAGACGGAGGAGGAGCAGCGGAGGAGACTCGCGTCTGCCCGGCGTGAGCAAACAGAGGCAGGCGGCCAACGCGCGGGAGCGGGACAGGACGCACAGCGTGAACACGGCCTTCACGGCGCTCCGCACGCTCATCCCCACCGAGCCCGCCGACAGGAAACTCTCCAAGATCGAGACACTGCGCCTGGCCTCCAACTACATCTCCCACCTGGCCAACGTGCTGCTGCTGGGGGAGGACTGCCTGGACGGACAGCCCTGCCTGCGCTACCAGAGCATCCTGCACGGCCCCGCCGCCCTCAACGCACCCTCCCTGCGGCCCATCTGCACCTTCTGCCTCAGCAACCAGAGGAAGCTGGTGAGTGGCTTCTCACACCCATAGAGTCGATTAGTGCCAGGGACGTTTCTCGGATTTCTGGGGGTGGGGTGGCATGTGGACATAAGGAGGGGGGCAAGAAACAGTTAGGGGGTGGTCAGATTCTTCTGTAATAAACCCAAAGCAAACTGCCTGCAAATACTCAGAACTGTGATCATTTTAATTGTGGGCACATCCTGCCTCCATGAACATGAATTAGGGGACGTAACAATATGGTGGCAACACAGAAGCATGAGAGTCAGCCACGAGGGAATAAAGTAAAGAAGAAGAAAAATTTATGGACACAGTCTGGTTACAACCACTGTTAAGTTTGCCAAATAATAATTTGTCATACTTTTCACCTTTTGTTATGACAAGATGACTAAATAATTCAATTTTATTTATATAGCACCAAATCATAAAAACAGCTGCCTCAAGGTGCTTTACAATGTAAGGTAGCAACCCTACAATAGTACAGAGAAAACCCCAGAAATCAGAAGATTGAGCAAGCAGTTGGTGACAGTGGGAAGGAAAAACTCCCTTTTAACAGGAAGAAGAGGTGAGGAGAACTAATAAGTCATGCACGAGGACAAAAATTATAATGAAATGTATTGACACATTTATCAACAAAGAAAAATGAGATAAAAACATTCTGGAAAGGTGAGACCCAATCAGAACAATTGTGTAAAAAGGCGGGATGAGGTTGGAAGTGATCCAATCACAATGAATTTCCTCGTGCAGTAAGGTTAGATGGCACATTTGATCTGCCAAAGAGAAACAATACAACTTTTCAGCATCCAAGGTTGCTGGTGTTGTTGTTATACAACTTCAATGTTCTTTGTTTCGCATGAAAACAAAATTTGCATTTGATGTGACAAATATTTACACTTTATAGTCAGTTTTAGGTTTAGTCAATTATAATCATATTCATTTAGTCGATTAAAATAAATCAAAATAAACACTGGTTACAAGCCAAAGTGCTCATAATACACCACTTTAGGCTGGCTCAAAAACTCTCACATTGAGCCCACATGGCTATGTCCATCTTTTATATACAGTCAGTTAAGACATGAAAAAAAAGTTTTTGACATTTATAATTAGGATGTTTTTTATTGCATGTTTTTAAATTTATTGGTGTATATAGTTATAGTCATGCTTTGAGGAGGTCAACACTGTTTCTTCGCATTGTCGTTTGATGTTACTGTACAATTGAAATCTCATTTTAAAGGACAGGGAGAATGTACCACAGATGCTTTTAGCCACATCCATGATTCCTCTGGCTCCGTGAGACGCTATCACTTGTTGTTTGGGTCTGCTCAGGTCCTCAAACCACACAGATCTGCTCAATGCAGACCCAATGATGCACGGTCTTTACATAGCTAGTGGCACCTGTCTCCTTACTGACTGACACCACAAAATGAAATCAGGCTGTGGTGCCTTCAAGAGCCCTCAACCCAGCTGCAGACTTTAAATTAATGATTTGAGCATCACAAATGTTTCTTTGTTCATGAAACATTTGTGAATCCGTGTGGGTCACAAGTGTTTACAGCATGTGTTGGAGTCTGGCTCGGACCCTTTACGGTTATAAATGCAGAGCAGAATCTGCCACAGGATCGGGATTATTATGTCGCTGTTACATTTAAAGGTAAAAATCTGTAACAACACACATTTTAACTGACCTGTTTAGAGGTGAGGATCATGCAGTTGTTGTGACGGTGGTTTCACTGAAGTCTGTTAGTGTGTTTGTTTTTGCCTCCACAGCTCAGAGATGGAGCGAAACACTCAGCTGCTGTGTGAAACTTCTTGGCACCAGACAGGCGAGGAGTCCACCACCCCGTGGTGTTGTTTACATGTAGGACTTTGTACATATATGAATATAAATATCTTTATTTTTGGACGAGACGAGAAAACTAAGGACAGATTTAAACACTGAAAAGCACTTTCTGTTCACGCTCATGTGCTTCTGGAGCCTCTGTGTTTTGGTTGAACTGTAACCTGAGCCGATGTGTAAAGTAGCACCTGACGTGGGGCTATTTTGGTCCCACCAATAGTACAAACTACCCCTTGGACACCCCACCACCCTATGTCTGACCTCTTAAAAAAAAAACAACTAAACTAGTGGCTGCTGTCAGTTCAGTGTTACCTTGCGCTTTAAAGGGGCATTAACTGATGTGTTGCCTATAGTAGTGAACAGTGGGAACTGCAAAAATGCTCATATACATGTGGAAAAAAAAACCCTGCATGTCAATATCTCAGGACTTTAATCCCCCAGAAGTACAACAGTCAGTGAAGATGTTGAAATTTACACACTGGATTACACTGCTGTTTCCTTACTCCACTCTTCTTATGTCTACCTGGTTAATTTTTGAGCATATTTTTCGTAAAGTGAAAATGTTGCAAGAAAACCTTATAATGAGTTGATCCCAGCATGCAAAGCACTCTGGAAAATCCTTTTGTTCCTTCCCAAATTCCCAAATGCCACCATTTTAACAGATCACATGGAGAAAGCCATGTCTCCTAAAGGAAAAGTGGTCTGTTATTCATTTGATATTTTACAATAATAGACCAGATTATCTGAATAGTAATGATCTGAGTATGAGGATGTGTATCCCACCTCTGGTAGCTGGTATAGATTCCAGCCGCCCCACAACACTGAATTGGATGAGCGTACAAGAATGTGTTTGTTTCGTCAACAAGCTGCCATCAGCACCGGTGACTGACTGATGGTGTTTGACATCAGTAATACCAGCTTTGGCCTAGAAGCTTTGTGATGCCAAGCTTCTTTTTTTTTTTTTTGGCACTGAAAAGAATTATGAATGTGGACTAAAGTCAGACTCTGCAGTTTGTTTTGCTGCCATCTTTCCAGGACAAAGTACTTCCTTTGTGGGATAAAATATCCCATTAAACACAAGAGTGTCGTTTAGTTCTATGGGAACTTAGTGAAGGATCGGTTGAGTTATTTTCAGCGTGCTTTGCATGATTTCACAAAATTGGGAGGTCAATTCCAGTTAATCTGGATACACTTAGATACTGAAGGACATTTAGCATTAAAATGGTTTCCTGAAATAAGCAGTGTGTTCTTAATTTGAAGGTCCAGTTGGAAACTTCCTGGTAACTGTATGTGCGTCAGAAGTTATGTTTTTGGCCTGATTTCAAGATAAAGTTCTTTGCGTAAATGTTTACTTTTGCATTGTTACACGGTTTCCTCATCACTGTAAAAACACTGTGCGATAGGCTTCCTTTTGCTCTAAATTGGAGTGTATTTAATCCTTCTCAATCAGCTGGATCCATCAATTTTTATTGTTCCAGCACTAAACTATGACTGGGAGCTGTTGCACACTACCTCATAACTGTGTTTTGAAATATGAAGGCCTACCTCCAAATCCAATGAGTAAGAAGTACTTGAATACCTGACAACTTGTGTTCTTTGCACATCGCACATACTGAGAAGCTGCTCGAAGAGAAAAATGTATTTTTGTACAATAAAAATAAAAACAATGATATCAAAACTTCAATTGTCTCTCATTTGTGGGCCTTAAACTGTATGTTGTGCTTGTAATTTGCAAACTCTGTAAAAGCACGCTTTGTGTAACTTCCCAAAATGACATTAATCAGTCAAAAGAAAAGAAAAGACTGATTTATGTCTAAAGTGTCTTTTATTATGTTTAGAGACATCAACAGAAGTAAGATTAGGACTAGGCTGCACTTTGATGTAATACCACTTTGGACCACAAGATTGTGTAGTGAGTCAATGCAACCTTTATTTAAACCGATGAGATACCAAGAGCAAATTTCTTTACATTGACGCCAAAAAATAAAGGCAAATGTGGAGGAAATAGGGGAAATATTGGCTTGACAAGGACTCCAGCTTTGGAGAATATGAAGGAAGGTATAAAGTTTTGGACTTTTAACTGTATTTTTTAAAATAAATTTTACAGCTTTTCCTGCTAATAAATACCTCTTCCACAGCCATTCATACTAGACCAAATTAGATAAAGTATTAAACAACAAATGTTCCTGTCTACAATAAAAATTTCAGTAAAAAAAATATCAGTCAACAAAAATATATTTTATAATTACAGGTAGGGATGGGTATCGTTTAGGTTTTATCCGATACCGGTGCCAAACCGGTACTTTTGAAACAGTGCCGGTGCTCAAACCGGTGCTTAAAGAATGGAGAACACAAAATTGGTCCAAAAACCTCTCATGTTCAGCTGTTTTTTTGTAAAAAGATAACAATGTTAGCCTTTTCTGCAGCTAGAGGGCATATATGGTATCACTCTTGGCTGGAAGCAGTGCTTAAACAATGGAAAAAACACAAACTTTGTCCAAAAACCTCTCATGTTTAACCGTTTTCCACTTTTTCTTTGGTCATTTTAGCATTTTTGGCCAGGGTGAAGGCCGCATGTAACTACGACGGTGTTTGCTAGTTCACCTTACATGCATTAATTTAATAACATGGTGAGTAGGGCTGGGCGATATGACCCAAAATTCATATCTCGATATTTTTTACCTGGACGGCGATATAAGATATATATCTCGATATTTTTTTTAAAAGCCATAAAGTAAGAACAAAAAGAGAGTTCTTAGTCAAAGCTGTGTCCCAGATGTCACACAGGCACTTTTATTAACATAGAGCATAGATGTACATAAGATTTACTCAAAAATAAATTATGAGCATTTATTAAATAATAATGCTCCATAAATAAAAGAAAACAATGTTGTTTTTGTGCATAACAAAAAGCTCACAATTGTGCAGTCAAAATGTAAACTAAAAGACGCTGAGCATAGTAACAAAGACAGATTTCACAGCTGCTCTGTTCCCAACTTCTACTGTGTGACTGACAGCATTGAGTTTGAAATCCTCTTGTAACCACGTCTCTTAACAGGTGCCATTTATAGTCCTTATACACAGTAGGGTAATATTACGTTGAAGCACAGTACGTATCACTCCGCAAAGGCTCCTCGGTAGCCGTAATGCTCTGACAATCCATCAAGCGGTGCAGCACCATAGCTTACCAAAGTTGTACTAAAACATTTTTGACAGATTGCTGAGCGCTGTGTTCCACATAAAATCGGTTCGCGGCCATCAAGCACAAACAGAATTCATACATAAGGCGCGCTGTCAACTTTTGAGAAAATGCAAGGATTTTAGGCTGTGCAGCGCCTCTGGGCTGCATGGCGTTAGCGTGGTTAGCTCGTTAGCGTGGTTAGCTAGCTAACACGTTTACGGCGTCCAGCCCCACGCACGGCGATGTGCAGTAACTCGTTAACGGAGATTTGCCGTGTCCATCTTGTCGCTTCCTGCAGGTGAAGCGATGGGGGAGGAGGGGCGAGGCCGAGTAACGTTGCGTAAAGACAAAAGTGGACGAAAGAGAGGCAAACTTGCGGCTCCACAAGTATCCGATTGTTCAGTCTGACGTCACTAGCCGTGTCTGGGTCTAAACTCCGCTGCAGGTCCATATATCAAACGATCACTGTGGCATTACTGAGAGTTGAAAAACTGTCTAAAGTCTTCATCTTTAATAAAATGATCAGCGTTCTGCTCTACCAGGTGTAACAATTGAGTTTAACATCCAGGCATCCATGAAAACGGAATTTATGACATTTAACGGAGTTAGAAGTTAGCAGGAAGTTAGCTCGCTAGCTTCTATCTAAATACAATATAGCATGTCCTGACTGCGGGGTTTTGGAAACAAATTAAAACGTACAGCTCTGCTATCACTTCCAGCATAAATGAAGACAGAAAACTAAACAGCAGTGACGTTTGTAGGGCTACTGAAGTTTGGCTAGCTGGTATATAATGATAATGACCGCTAGCAACACAGCTATGTTAGCATAATATAAACAAGCTAACTTTTTTTCCACTCGATAAAAGTTAACGTGAGTGTTCTCGGTGGTCAGGAACAAATGTAATCGCATGGCAGGATGCTGTAACAGGACCAAACTTCAGCCAGGAGAACAACTGAGAGAATACGAGGTTAGTCATTCATATACTGCTGCATGGGCTGGGCGGTATACATCCTAAGGTTTTAAAAACTGAGCTTAAATAAATGATTAGCGGTAATAAAAGCTGAGGGAGGTCAACAGGGATCACTGACTGTTTTAGGAGCTTTTTGAGATCAAATCGAAGAAAATACATAACATTAAACATGTTAACAACACAAAAGCCATATTAAACGCAGACTACTTTAGACCCGGAAGTAGGATTCGTCGCGTCATCATTGAACAACCGGATAATTATAACGTAACATAGACTATATCGATATAAAGGATATTGTCACACCTTATATCTCGTATAAAAATATATCGATATTTTTTAAAAACTCGATATATCGCCCAGCCCTAGTGGTGAGCCTACTCAATGTAAATTACACACGAACAACATTAAGCTACTCACGCAGAGAAGAACGGCTGCTGCTGCCATCATCATCCGTCATCATTTCTGCTACACTGGCAGGGCTAGGGGCCAGGACTCTCCTCTTCGGGTTTTTGGGGGATGTTGCTAACTCCGGGTCCGATAACAGGCACCACACCCGCAGTAGATGTGCTCGGTGTGAGGTCTCGCAGCAAGCTATCAAATACGGCGCATTTCTCGGCTTTTAAAAAAAACGCTATGCGTCGCCAGGTGTTTCATCAGATTTGAGGTGTTACCTCCTTTGACAGTATCACAGTATCAGCTTAAAGCACTTGTTGCAGGCTGCTGAGTTTGCATCTTTTGCTGTGAAGTACAGCCAGACTTTTGACCGCTTCGCCCTGGGCGTTTTTAATCTGTAGCTCTGCTCTAAAAGAACGTACGTACTCTCCTCGGAAACGTAAAATGATTGGCTAGAATCTAAAGTGTATCACAGCTCAGGAAAAATAAAGCACCGAAATGTGCTTTTCGGTCTGGTTACTACCGTTTATGTCAGAACCGATACCGGTACCCATCCCTAATTACAGGACAGTCTAACTAAACTTTCTGTAATTTTACACAATTATGATGTAAAAACACCGACACGTGCAGTTGAAATTGCACTTCTTAGGAGGTTACTAGGGAATTATGAAAGCCCGAGGATGATTTCCTTATTTCTGTAACAAAAGCAGAGGGTAACTAAAATCAGTAAAATAAGATGACAGGGAATTATTGTCAATATAAAAATCGTATGAAATTAAGATAAATTGAAAATTAATACATAGTTCGGTAAAAGTGAATGAATCTTTTAACTATTAATTTGTAAACTCAGTAGTCGTCATTGCTCAGGGATGTTTTTGTTATGGACACAGTAACAATCAAAGATCTGAGAGACACTTTTGTAAATCCAGTTGTAAGAAATGGTCAATTTGTTGATCTCCAAGGGATTGTTCCCAAGTATTTGGAAAACACCCTTGCACACAGGCAATCCTTAAGTTACACTTACATACCAATTGGGATTCTACGGAGCCCCCCAGGGGACATGGGAGAAAAAAAAATTACGGAGGAAAAAAAAAAAATTAGGGAGAAAAAAAAAAATTAAGACGGACTTTTGCGAGATCTCGCAAAAGTATTGCGAGATCTCGCAAAAGTCTGTACCATAGACCTCCAAATCAGCACTGAAACCTTAGAAACAACCACAGCGATGGAGGACACACACCCATTTGAGCGATTCATAGATTTTTACTTTGAGCTTGGACTAAACTATAAAGACATTAAAACTGTGCTTTGCATTAGACACAGTTTTCATATAAGCGAAAGACATCTGAAGAGAGTTCTTAGCGCAAGGGGACACACTCGCCACAAAGCGTACTCTGACCTGGCCGTCTTGGTTGAATTTATAGACAACCAATTGCAGTACTCTGGGCAGCTTCACGGATACCGATGGATGTACGCTAAATGCAGGGAACATGGACTACGCGTGAGGAAAGAGGATGTGCGCTTGGTTTTGAAGGAGCTGGATCCCCGAGGCGTCGCACTGAGGCAAGCAAGACGTTTCAGGCGGAGGAACTATTTTTCAAAAGGGCCGAATTTCATCTGGCACATGGACTCCTACGACAAACTGAAGCCATATGGCATCTGTATCAATGGTAGTATTGACGGTTTCTCGAGAAAAATAATCTGGCTTAATGCATACACAACAAATAGTAATCCGAAAATGATCGGGGGGTATTACATAGAAGCGGTGCAGCGTTTAAAGGGCTGCCCTAGAGTTGTGAGGGGCGATCTTGGAACTGAAAATGGCCATGTTAGAGGCTTTCAGCGTTTCCTTGTGCCCGTGGCTCCTAACGACACCCCTGAGAGTTACTTGGAGGGAGCAAGTACCGCCAATCAAAGGATTGAATACTGGTGGCGTTTTCTTCGCAGCCAGTGTCTGGAGTTCTGGTTATCCTTATTTGCAGACATCAGAGACAACGGGTACTTTGATGGTGGGTTTCTGGACAAAAACCTCCTTCAGTTTTGTTGCATGGGACTCATCCAGGTGAGTTAATAAAATCAAATCAAATCAAATCACTTTTTATTGTCACATCACATGTGCAGGCACACTGGCACAGCACATGCGAGTGAAATTCTTGTGTGCGAGCCCCACAAGCAACAGAGATGTGCAAACACAACAACACAAACGAGCAAAATACAAGAATGGCCAACCTGAAACTAATAAATATATGTACAATATATAATAGTGTATGCATTTCTGGATGTGTATACTAAATATTTTCCTACGCGTGTGTGTGTGTGTGTGTGTATACACATTTTTACAAATTAAATAGTAAAAAAAATAATAATAATAAAAAAAATAAAATAATAATAATAATAATAATAATAATAATAATAAAATATATAAAATATACAGAGTTGAATATGTGCAAAACAAGTGGCATTTATATACAGTGTGGAGTGCATAACGTTGAAGTTCCAGTAGTGAAGCTGAGGTGTCTATGACGTGTTCAGCAGTCTGATGGCCTGATGGAAAAAGCTGTCTCTCAGTCTGCTGGTACGGGACCGGATGCTGCAGAACCTCCTTCCTGATGGAAGCAGTCTGAACAGTTTATGGCTGGGGTGACTGGAGTCCTTGATGAAAATATGTTTTGTTGCGTGCCTGGATGCATGCGTGTGTGAGTGAGAGATAAAGGAAACTGAGGAAGTGAAACGTCTCCTGTACTCGTTTGTGGTGTTCCCATTATCACAAATGTGGAAGCCAACTGCTCAGCCTCTGTGTGGTGGTGGTGGTGGAGGACCCCCATCTTTTTTTTCGGGCCTCCGCTTTTTTTCTAGTGGCCATAACGGGTCACATTTGAGCATACAGAGTAAGCAAATATGTACTTGTAATGTGCTCAGATAATTTTAATAAGTGCTTACAGAAAGACAATTAATGTAGCCTCTAACTGCAATTGATTTACATAGGACAAACAGACCAAGCACTATGGCTCATAATACAATTACACCTTACCTGTTTGGACTATATTTTTATATTTCATTTTTACTTGCTGCCAGGAACGTTTGGGACCTGTTGGGTTGCACCTGCGCTCACATCATGTCACAAAATAAAATGTATAAAATAAAAAATAAAATATAATAAATAACGTGTTAAATGGGTGGAAATCCCTAGATCAATGTTTAAATTAACACTCACGCATTGACTCTGTCGGCTATTTTTTGCCATGCATGCTCCCTTTCTTTTGCAGCTGAGGCTGTGTTACTTTTTTTCTGCAAAATTTGCATGTTATCGGCATATGCTGCCATCAGAATTTCGGCCTCAAGCGCTGTAAAATACATTGACCGCGCCTTCTTTCCCTCCGTCTCCATGGTGACTCGCTTAATCTGTGCTCCACTAATAAGGGCTTTATGTATCCTCGTGCGCGTGCTTAACTTGGGGTTAAAGCAACTCCGCGTTGATTGAACTAATTGTTATCAGCCTTTCTGAAACCGAATATTCCGAGTTGGACAGTTCGGGGTTACTCAACCCTGAGTATCGTTTTTCACTTCCTGAAATAGGGCCCTGTACCAGGTTTAGGGAATGGAGAGACTTGCAGGAAGAAAGAGACAAGACAGGGAGAAGCGGGTGAGAGGAGCAGGGAGTAAATGAAATCAAAAATTGTGTAAATACTATAATTTAGGTTTAAGCAATCGGCCGCCTTAAGGAAGAGCTCAACAACCAAGACTACAGTAACATCTATGTTGTTTATGTTGACATGGCATATGAAATTTTCTTATCTATAATATTAACTATTTACAATTTGGAATTATTTCGATTGGGATATCAAAATAACTTACAAATACAAAATACAATGATCAGTGACATAAAACAAATTGATTATTATGAGGTGAGTAGATGAGCCAAGCAGGTAGTAATAAGACTAATAGTACTAATGTAAGATATCACAGCATAACAGTAACCGTAGTTAGTGTGTGAAACACTTGTACAGATGACATTAGGTAAAGTACATGATTACAAAAATGCACATGATTGTTTAAAAATAATAAATTGCATAAATCTAATAAACCTTCCTCTCAGTGAGTGAGTTGTCTCATCGTGATTTGCGTATATGTATATACGTACATGCGATCGCATTTCTTAAATTTCTGTATTCTTTTTAACAGGATGAGCTGGATGACACTGCACAGGTTTGGAATACACACTCCATCAGGCCATCAGCAAACATCAATATCCCCAGTGGTCGACCTAATGTAATGTATACATTACCTGAGCTCTACGGGACAAGAGACTTCCTTTGCCCCACTGAAGAAGAACATGTTGAAATGTGTAAAACTGAGTGTGTTTTTCGACTGACCAAACCATGTGATATGAACTGTGCAATATCATCATGACTGAGTCCCATCTGACTCCACCAACAGACTCATATCAGGCTGTGAACTTGTACATGCATTTAAGAGAGAACATCATGGCATTAGTGTAAATTGCATACACTGCAGCAGAGAACATTACTCAAAATTGACCTGTGATATGTGCGAAAGCTAACTTCTGGATGTTAAACAGACTGTAAACTGTAAGCTTTCTAGTACACAGTCATTTATGAGAATATCTTATATAGAAATATTTATTGTTGTGTTCCAGGAGGGTCAGTGAACTAAAGTATAAAGGGGAGTCTCTGCCTGTTAATGATATTCTGAGTGTTCTTTAGCACAAAAACACTGTAATGTTCTGTCAAATGTTATCAAGTTCCATGTCTATGTGTATTACTTCGAATTACTTTAACTGTGTATTTGGCTTGATACATGGATCAAAACATAAGACACATCTTAATTTAATGTGTTAGGAGTTTTAATGTACAGTGTTTAATCAGATAATGGTGGTTTATGTTGAGTATTTTGTAATAATTTTTAAATGGTGAGTTGGTTTTTATTTACACCATCTGTATTTGTTAATGATGGGAATGTTTAGTTGTTGATATTGGCTAGAATACTGTTTAAAATCGAAGAGATATGATATTATGCCTTGCTGCTTTATATATATTATAACGCCAACTGTCACATTGGCAGGCTACATGAAATGGTACTAAGGGGCATCATGATCTGAGAGGGGGCACCTTGGCATTTTTCTGAACTCCAGTTTCTCTGGCTAAAAATATAGTTATTTCATGTCATTTTTGCTTCTTTTTTTTTTTTAACTATTTATTCTGATTCCAGAAGAGCTTTAGTTTTTTAATGTTGGTTAAACAAAACTGAAAAAATAAAGAACTAAATAGAGACCTTTTGAACTCTTAGAATTTCTAATAGATATAAACATTCTTTTTTTGTCACTGAATTTATCTGAAGCTTATTTTATCAGCTGAATAACAAATTCTTTGCACCCACCTGTTCTGTTGATGAACAGCAATTTCATTCGAATGCTATTTTTGCAAAACTCACCACTTCTGAAAGGATGATGTGTTGTTGAACTACCGGACAAATAAACTGAAATCTAATCAATTTCTAATTATTTTTGGACTATGTAGTACAGACAACTAAAAAATTGCAAATGACAAAAGCATATCGACAACATCTGTGTATTGACTGCCTGTGTTCCCAGGCACTTTAATTTCAGAGAAAGGTAGACAGAAGTGCATAATCTGTCAAAAATGTAGCAATACTTTATAATTAACCATATATACTATTTAATCTAATTAGAAATCCTGGCCTACAATCTTGTTTATCCTAGAAACTGTTAAATCTGATTATCATTGCTTGTTAATTTGTAATTATATAAGACAGTATAAAGAATTGTGAATCATCTGTATGTCACATTATGGCAAAGTCCTTTCAAAAAAAAAAAAACTTGTGATGGCAATATGATTTTTAACAAAACAACTAGTAAACATTTTGGAAGCTAATCAAGGGAAAATAGGACTTATTGTTACAAGATGATGTTTATAGGCCACATCAGCTTTAAGAATTTGTAAACAGGGTCTTATCATTAACTTTCAATAACTTCTTTCGCAACCATAGTGACATTCTTTACTAATATTAATGGACTTTTCACCCTAAAATCAAATTTACAAATTTTTCTGTTTGCTAGCTGTAGTATTCCTTAATCCACATTGTTTTAGTGTGAGTTGCCCAATTTTCGAGATATTGACTGTACAAGCCTACCCCTCTCTTGTTTCACATGGTACTTAATGCTTAGTAGCAAAGTCCTTATGTAGACCTTATGTAGCTTCATGTTGTTTTTCAACAAGGAAGAGATCTCTACAGCTAATATCTCCCAAAACTAGGCAACTCACGACAAAACATTCTAGATGGATAAACAGCAAGCCAATGTGTGTCACTGCGGGGTATGCAGGTGTGTTGAGAGAACGTACCCAAAAGCAGACAAGGAGAGAGAGAGGACAATCAACTTAAAACAAAAGCGAGCCTTTATTCTGGCTGATGGCTGGAGTAAAAGAAAATAATGACAATGTGTACAGCAAATTTTGATGTGATCTGTCCCTCTAACGCTAAACACAAACCTTGTTTTCAACAGAAGTTAAAGATGTGGTCATTTTCAAAGAATTTTAAACAATAAAGAGTCCTTGTGAAATCTGACCTAACATACAACTAAACCATCAGAAAATTAAATTTGTGACTGCTTGTTATACGGCTGAATATATCAAATGCTTCAATGACAAAATGAAACAAGACAGAATTTATGAACTCAAGGATAATCATACAAATAAAAATTACAGCTCTAACCATTAGTACACTCATCAAGTTCAAATGATGTCCATTTCAAAGTAATTGCTGGAAAGGACATTGTCGAACTCTGTGCGAAATTCAGGATAAGAACTGTAAGTGCATGGCACTTCAAGGGTAGCTCCACAGGTGTGAGCAACAGGCCTTCTGTTGAGCCCAGTTTCAGCATTAAAACACACCAAAATTTTGTCAACACATATCACAGAAGATCCTGTGCAGAAGCGCAGGATTTTTTCAGCTTTGGTTTCATCAGCGTTTTTAACATAACGCTGAAGATGGTTAAACGTTGTTTGTTCTCCGTGAGACAGCATGATTTTTGTTGCTTCAAATAGCTGCACTAGTCTTTTGCCTGTGGCCTTCTTTGTCTCATACAGAGATAACACACTTTCCTTGTCTGCCAGTTTCAGCTGCAGATGTGCCATGGGTGTGGAGAAGCAATCCATTATATACTTTGGCTCTTGGAGAATGGCCTTATGAGCCATTGTTTCAATGGCAGGCTGCATGTTGTTCTTAGGTGGTAGGAAGTGGGAACCCATCCTTGTAAAAAGGTCAAGCAGGTCCTCTTCATCATTTTCATCCATTGTGCCTTGGAGAGCCTTCTCAACAGCTGATCTCTCAACAGGAGGCAGATAGTTGAGAAACGATGCAATCAGAATGTCTACATCAACTGAGTCCATTCCGTGGATGCAGGCTAAAATGAAAGCCCTTGACAGCCTCACTGGAAAGACACCATGGTCTAGTAAGCCTTTCACCCATATCTGCCCAACTGCTTGCCATTCAGCCTCACTAAAGTCTGGCCTCAGCCTTGGAACTCGTTCATTTTCACCTTCACACTGTTCCAAAAATTGCTCCCAAAATGCAGTGTAAACCTCCCTTGACACCCCAGCATCATCAACAGCATTTTCATTTACAAAGTTCATCTTTAAAGTCACATTCAGAATGCGACTGTCCATAAATACAGCCAAAAGATCATCAACAACTTTTATCCTGCGAATTGATACATGTAGGGGGCTCTGTGGGTCTCCTGAATTTGATGGGGAAAGTTGGTTGCTTGAATCTAAACGCAAACCTTGTGCGATGAAATTCAGTCCATGGTCCTGAGTAAAAGACAAAACATGCACATTCCATAAGAAATGCAAATGAATTGTACAGATTACACAATATCAATGTTCTGAAAAAGTTTGAAATTTATTTGTCTAATTTTAGTGGGCTGTACATTCCCAAACCATGGTTGCACTGACAATTTATATATAACATTAACATTGTGGCCTGATGGATGTCCTTGTATGCCTCACAGAAAATTATACAAGTGTTCTTTACATGTATGAGAAGACTCACTTATGTGCAAAATAGGTAGAGAACACAATAGTGACACCAAAACAATGTCTCACTGCTGTGTTATGTAAATAATTTGATTTCAAGACTAAATTTCCTGTTTAATCTTATGTTAATGTAAAACACTGGAATTGTCTCTCAACTGACAATATCCTTTTAATTCAAATAGACCCACAAACTGCCATATCCTCAGAAAATAGCATGACATTTTTGGCATCTCTACAGTATGTAAAGGTAGGTGTTTATGGTTGCCTGAATTGATCCATCTTACCTGTGCAATCTGGGGTGCTTCCTCTTGTATTGACTGCATATGGGGTGTGGGCAAGCCATTAGCTGAAGACAATGGTAGCAGGAAACCATCCATAGGTAATCCATTTGTGTCGGCATTCTGAGAAGGAAGTATTGCATTAATTGACAACAGACACCTTAACCCTTCAAGATTAGAAGACTCTTCTTCAATCTTCTACCTTGGCCTATTCTAAGTCATGAATGTTCTTAAAAAGTCTGCAAAATATGTCAATAGGTATTAAGAAATAGAACAAAAATACACCACTTTATTTTCAGCCTACATGTCTCACTTACAAGAGTAAAAAGACATATTACAGTGGAATCCCACAGGTTTTTATCAGATCTTGATGTACTTATTGCTACTTAAAATGTTGTATTACTGCTGCAAAAAAATCAAGTTTTAAACAAACAAGAGATGAATTCTGATTAATAGAAATCGAGCAATTCTTTCACAGTACTGTAAGTTATTTCTTTTAAGATCCAAAAGAATATTACAGAAAATAACACACATGCTTAAATTTTGTCCAAGCAGGAATGCATGATCAGCTTTTTTAAAATCAGAACTATGCAAGTTACTGAATTTGATTATTAATAAATTTCCATATTTTGTCACACTTGAACCATATCAACCACAACTGTCCATGGTCTTACCTGTCTGAGATCCTCACTGTTGACATAATTCAGGGTTATCACGACTGTGTCATCACCATCTGCTCTGACAAGATCCTCTTCAGGATTCCATACAACCGTATCCGCTTCGTCTATGTGTGGAAAACGACATTCCAAATCTTCTGGAAGTTTGGCCCAGGACTCTAGTTTGAAGGATTTGTTAGGAACTATACTGGTCAGATCAATAATTTCAGAGCAGTGGTCAGGGAAATCATGATCACTTGAGTCAGTCTGCTGCCGCTGTCCCACGACAGTGTTTTTAATGTCTGTTGGGGTTGAATGCATATGATGGGATTTTCCTGGACTTTGTGTTGTCACTGCCTCACAGAGTGATTTCAGTTTTTTTGGATTGGGTTCCATCTGGAAATTGTGAATCTGTGAACCAGAAAACAAACACAAGACACAAACGAAAATAATTCAATTATTTTTTCAGCAGCCAGTCATTTTGTACATGTTAATGAATACAAAGCTGTAAGTCTTTCACAGATGTATTAAATGTACCTTACCACACAAGTCAACAACAAATTCCTGGAATAATTTCATCCTTCAGAAGTGCAAATATTCGTAGATGTACATAAAGCACTTGAATAAGACAACTCTTTATTGCAGTTGCACAGTCAAACCTAGTACAATAGTACAACAAAATTAGAAAATGTCGCATGTTACCACCGAGCACTACTAAACACAACAAAATACAGTAACTTTAAAGTGATCATTATTTTTAATAATAACTTTCTTATTTTAACAAACCTGTTTGCCAGTGTCACTGTCAGATGAATCCCCATGTTCAAGTAGATCTGGGACAAAATCATCTGTCTCACTGTCAAATCCAAGTAATGTCACCGGTGAATCTTCTTCAGTTATGCTGACAGAAAAATCCTCTTCAGATGAGGACTGAACTGTTAACAGTGTTTCATCTTTCGTGCAAATGTAAAATCTCAGGAGCTTCAATTTGGTTTGTTCATAAAGTTTGCCAACAGTGTCATCTAAAGCAATCGGATTTTTTTAAAAATCACAGATATCAATGACAAAGTCTTCAACTCTCCCTTTTGGCGAGTACCCATCTGGAAAAAACAGGTCCTTTCCCATTTCCAAAATCTTAGCTACAGTTGTAGTTTTTTCCACAGTTGCATGTCTTGTTCCTCCACCATTTCTGGTTCTCACTTGACGGTATTCATTACTGCTTAAATGAAGCCATCCGATTTCTATTTTTCTGCAGGTCTTCTCTGCTGCAGTATTTCTCTGTCTTGCCATCCCTTCACTTTGCTTTTGGAACACACCTGATGAACCACACAGCACTCCTTTGGTTTTTGATCTTACTTTCCGTTAGGGCTGCTCAATTAATCGAATTTTAATCACGATTACGATCTGGGCTTTCAACGATCATTAAAAATGACTGAGCCGATTATTAGCCCCTCCCTCATTTATCCGCGACACCTTAAAGGCCGGTCCGTGAAAATATTGTCGGGCATAAACCGGTCCGTGGTGCAAAAAAGGTTGGAGACCGCTGATTAAGAGGACCCGAGGGAAGCTCGGAAAGCTAAGCAGAAGTTATTTGGAGAGGAGAGTGACTGCTGTTGGTTGAAAAGAGAAGTAAAAAAAAAAAAAAAAAAAACTTCAGTGGTGTTGCACACTATTTTATATTATTTTTTTAAAGTCATTGTTAACCCTTTAAAGCCGGTCAGAGCAGCACGCTCCGTTTTGCGTAACTATTTTTAAATCCCTGTAGAACCTGAACCGTGTAAGCTAGCGCAATAATTTGTTTTGCATATGAAACCGGAGGAGTTGTACTTACATCTGATGCCATCAGCTTGTCCTCAGTCAGGGTTTCCTTCCACATAAAACTGCATAAAAAGCGCTTGCAGGAACAAAAACATAATATTCCAGAAACACGCTTTGCCGTTCCTATCAGCTGTTCGTAACACTTCCCACAGTGAAATGATGCACATGCTGTTTTCTTTGCAAATTTGCATCATAGGATTGTTTTTTTGTTTTTCCTGCAGTATATAAAAATTGCTGTATCTCCAAAATAAAACTATGAAGACACTCAAAATAAATTTCCTGTGGTGGGAAACTATTTTTTGCAACTTTATTGTATTTAAAGTTTTGAGGGATAAACCTCTTAAATTTCTCCAAGTAGAAATATATGTAAAGAAAACAAAAGCGATTTTCAATTTTTTTTGTAGTTTATTGCACTTTTTTGCAATTTATGTAATTACTATGCACTTAATGCATACATATTATTAAAATATGGGCTATAACAGTTGTATTGATGTATAGCAACTTGAAATGCTCCCACAAATGGCACTACAGCATGTAAAAAAAATAATATAAGCTCTGGTGGACTTGGTTCTATAGTAGGTCTTAAAGGATTAAATAAATATCGTCAAATAATCGTGATCTCAATTTCAGTGAAAATAATCGTGATTATCATTTTTGCCATAATCGAGCAGCCCTACTTTCCGTGCCGCAATTTTATCTCTTAGGTTCTGCAGAACAGTCTCTTTATCTGTGCTGTACTTAGTTTGTTGACAGAAGAACTGGACAGCTAGTCTGTCACCATATGTCCTTATGTATTTTGCCATTTGTCCATCAGTCATGACGGACAGCACTGCCTTATCCACCTGCAGACATAAAACATTAGAGAAATGGTATTAATATACTTTTACTCTAGGAAGCCACACTAGCACACATGGAATACTAACTGTATTAGAATAGAGTTCTTAATCACTGTTCATGATCATTATCAAAAGTTACTCTGTCAACTTCTGTCTTATTACTTTACTGTTGCTGTGTTAGTATTAGTATAGTAATAGTAGTAGATATTTATATATGTTGGGAGAAAACCCTGCAAAAATAAACCCAGGAGGAATAGAGACACAATGAGACAAAGTTACTTTTTTATGCTTAACGTGTACACGGGTGAGCTGCTGGAAACAACCCACAACCTTGGCATTTTTATAGGCACAAATCACAGAGACAGTGAGAACAGGATAAGAAAATAATAAACAGATAAAATAAACAACTCCATATATGGTGCTAGTCTTGTCAGCAGAGAGCTGGGAGAGATAAAACAATCTGAAACAATATGTCCCCGAAACAATATGTCTTTGCTGGGAAAGTCTAAAAAGACACTTCTAAACTAATCTAACCACAGACAAAGGGCATCTTTGTACATTTAAAAGAAGGTAAAGAAACATAGAATCATTTTTCCTGTAGCAATATACTACGTTACTAAAAAATATTTTGCTAGTAAGGTATAAGTAAGGTAAGTTCCACCAAGTATTTTGTGCCATGCTGTCCATGTTACCATGGTAATGGCACAGCCAGATAACAACATCCAAATTCATGGGCTGCAACCTCTCTCTTTTTTTTTTTTAAACTGTATTTATCACATTGTCCAAATTCATGGGCTGCATCCTCCTGAGGACGCTTTTGTAGACCGATTATGTCACAGCGATGCACCGAAGGCTATCCAATTTCGTAGACTCCTTTTTTTTTTTTTATTTGTGTAACCCAGTGAGTTTACACGACTCAGTAATGCACTACAACATGTTATTGTTAATTGGGATTTATCATTACTCTGTTAATCACTGAGTTGATCAAAAATAAATCAATAATAAAAGATAAATACTATAAATATAAGAATAAAACCCAAAGAGTATATTTAACACCCCTACTGGTTAGGAAGGAACAAGCCCCGCCTTCCCCTGCTCTGTACCGTCACGTGCTCAGACACAGAGAGAGACGGAGGTGCACGAGACCATCACTGATTTTCACCGCCAAGCTTTTCGCTGGAAAATAACTATTAACTTGATAAATTGAGCAAATATCCATACCGGAGATCTGCATGGACCTTGGAGAAACGGACCTGATTTATTGTGAACATTTCGGACCTTGAAACCATCGCGGTGAGTCAGAAGCTGTTAAGCTAACCTTGAAGCTAAAAAGCTAACAAGAAGTTAACAGGGAATATAATGGCCCGATTTCAATGTTGTAGATCTGCGCGGGAGCGGATGAAGTGGACAAGATCCTCTCTGAGAGTTGAACAAGATCCTCTCTGAGAGTTGAACAAGATCCTCTCTGAGAGTTGAACAAGATCCTCTCTGAGAGTTGAACATTAGAAGTGTGCTGGTGAGTTAAACTGGGACTGGGCGAATCAGGCTAATTGAAAAGCTAACTAGCCTAATGCTCATAGCTGTAGCTGACCACGTTTTCACTGTGGGAGAACACACGGGGTTTCTCACTGAGTTCAGCCATTTTGAGCACTCAGCTTGTGTGCTGATGATGTTCTAGTATTACTTGTTGAATATTAAATGCACTAAAATTAGATGATGGAATAAGTTAATGTTGATCTTAAAGGTCATGAATCTACTTTATTTTGTTACATTTGATGCTCGAGCGGCACTGGATAGATGTCAGTGTGTATTCTTACTGTGCTGATACGTTACCACATACTGTAAAACTACAGCCTGTGGGTTTTTGTATATTCTTTTGGTAATTTTATTCTGTACATTGAGTGTAAATAATATATTGCTTCATTGCTATGCAGTGTAAAGCAATGCTCCTGTAATTCAGTTAAAGGGCAATACTGTAAAAAAATAATCTACCATAGTTTATGGTTTATTTCTGATTTCTGATAGAAATGTGCACCTTGACGATAGAATAAGCTGATTGTGATTTAAAGATTGCATTCATGATTAAGATGCACTGTATAGACTATAGTTAGAAATTAGAATTAATGTTTTGTGCTTGTTTTGTTATAGCACTTACATTATTTACATATGGCCATGTATATCATTAGAGTGTGAACTGAATTAGTAATAGTCCTGTTGTTTACAGGCTAGGTTTTTTTATGGGATCGTGAGACCTGGATCTCTTCCTGACGAGGAAGATGGCGAGCCTTTCCCTTTGAACCGAACCGAACCACAGCCATTCTGAGTTGGCCCAGAAGGGCAGGTTGCTCTTCTCTCACGAACAATTGCAACAGTGCGGTAGGACGAAATCGCACCAATCACAAACTTTTGACCTGTTGGATTTGACTTGACTGAACACTGACTATTAAGCCGGCAAGACTGACATATCTGAGCTCAGATAGGATTCTGACTGTTATTATTATTGCTGTCACTGTATTTTATTTTATGTTTTCATTCCTGTTCATAAAATGCTGTTAAATTGTTGCTAAATAGTTTAATACAATTCATAGCAACTTTACCTGTGGCTCCAGTCATTCTTCTCCACGCAACTCCCTTTATCCCTCCTGCGAATCTAGCTATTGGCCCATTCTCTCCATCTTACTTTAATTTCCCCTACCCTATCCTGTACTTGGCTACATTTGCACAGAAATGTACAACAATTCTGGCAATCTCTACAAAGATTCTATTTTAAATTCGTAAACTCCTCCGAATGCAGCAGACAAATGCGTCCTCCTTTTCACCTATTTTTTTTTTTTAATTATTGAACTTTATTAAGAAACAGTATACAGAACATGTATACAACCAGAACAAAATTAACATATGCCAGGGGGTGTAATACAAAGAATTACATTCACTTTTCACCGAATTTGAAGGATGGGTCCGGTGTGTGCTTCGTGGCCCATATCCCAGAATTCAAAGTGCGGCCCAGCCAAACTCCAGTTTCCGGTAATGGCGGCCGTTAATAAGTTTTAAAATGACCGTTATTAATCTTTCTGGGTCACAAAATTTTTTTAAACACATTTCAGGGGAGAACGTGGGTGTATAAACTTGAAATATCTTCTCGGTTTATCAAGATATCGCATATTTGCAAAAGTGCTTCGACGTTTTCCTTGATGTCTGTTACCCACCAGCTCGATAGGTAGCCGAGAGCTCAAGGGTCACTAAAGCCGCCAAGAACGGCACAACTCGCGGCATATTATTTTCAGATCACCGCGGACTTTAGCTACTCAGGCTAAACTTAATATATAAAACACTTAGACAACCTAAAAATGTTAATGTTTGGCTTTTTTCAGTGTTTCATTTGTTCGTGAGTAAAACGGTTTGGCTGAGATTAAAGTTATTAGATTAAATTCGATAAAATAAAACTTTTTTAATCCCCCGGGTGGGTTCCACATTGGTTTTACAGCGCTTAATCAACGTCACACAGAAAACTGATTAAACAGAAGTGCGAGATGGTCGAGAATTTACTCCAGTGTCGTCTTATATTTTAGATAGAAAGGAGCAGACGGACGAGCTTATTACACTCCACCGAGACAGCGGTGACGCTAATCAGAAGGCTAGACCGTCCAATTTCCCCAGCCGTTCTGAGAACCCGGCCCACGTAGACCACGAAGCCCGAGTCCTCGGGAGGATGCAGCCCATGAATTTGGACACGATTTGAAATTTCAAAACATATGTGCACTTAACGAGTTATGTTTAATGAACCTGAACATATTTACAAGAATTAACATTAAAGGCCTGCATATACGACCTCGGTTTTTCAACAAGTTACTCGCCTTTTGAACCGCGGTGTTTAATGCTTTGTTGTTTATACGTACTTTGTCTTGTTGCATGTGCATGATGTCGTCGTGTGGGACCTCTCTTGACCGCAAGAAATGTTCTAAATCCTCCTCCATGTCCGCACCGTATGGAGCCCCGTACCGTAGCACCGCACCCTTCAACTGAAACGCTATCAAAAAGGAGCGGGATCTTTTGCGAGATCTCGCAATACTTATTGCGAGCGCTCGCAATACTTTGGCGAGATCTCGCCAAAGTATTGCGAGATCTCGCAAAAGTCCGTCTTAATTTTTTTTCCTCCCATGTCCCCTGGGGGGCTCCGTAGGATTCTGCTAATTATCTAAGTAGCTGAAAAACTGATAGCTGATCAGTTTCACTTATTTAAACAGCGATTGTACTTTTTAACACCAAAAATGGAGTTTAGTCTTCAAGCCAATCATTCCATTCTTTGATCATTTTTACAGAAAAGGTAAAAGCATTTGAAACTGTTATGACACTGTATATTGTTCTCCAAAACAGATAATGGTAATTTTTCCTCTGTGTATTTCAGCAAACTGTATATGGTTCAGGAGCTCAAAAAATAACTTCAACCATATTTAAGTGCGTACCCACAGGTGTTCCTCAAGGTTCAATCCTAGGTCCTCTTGTTTTCTTTGTATATTAATGAGTTTCCATCTGCTTGCTCTGGAGCTAATATGTGTATGCAGATGATGTAATAGTGAAACTGCTGCTAAACAAGCGTTACGTCTGAATCATTCTCCTTTTCATTTAAATGCATCTAAGACAGCGTGCATCTTTTACCAAATCAAGTGGAAAAACCAAAATCAGGATGTTCTGAGTCAAATGTTTAGATATCAACTCTTAAACTTTAAGTCCCAAATAAAAAAAAAAAAAAAAAGATTTGTAATATAGTTTAATATTGACAACTTAAATATATATGAAATACGTTCATACAGCTTAAGTTACATACATTTTGTCCTCCATATTATTTTAGTATTATTTTGTTCAGCTCAGTTCCTTTACTCTTCATATAATAGATGCATTAAAAACCCATATCATGAGTTTAGTGCATTTATCAAATACATGAATTTGCATCTTTAATTAAATCAATGAAACAATATAGCTCCTCATTGATTTAGTTCATTACCACCAGGATAAAAAGAGACCAAATTACACATTTGAATAGAGAGGGCTGTATTATTCCTTTAAAGGATGTCTGGTCTTAATGCATTTTCTGTAAAGGCTGCGCAACAGTGGAAGATCACACCCATTAGTTTCAAAGATCAGAACACATTTTCAATGAAAACTGAAGACTGTTGAATGATAATGTCAGTACTGAGCTAAGTTTTACTTTAGCCAGTATGTCCCTTCTCCTTATATAAAATTGATGCGTTCTGATTCTAGTGTTCTTTCAAGACCCAAACTGGGACTACAGCTGAAAATTAGCTCATGGCCAACTCTGGTGCATTTTCAACTAATTTTATTAACATTTCCCAGTTTTAAAATTAAATGTGTAAACTTATTTACATTGAAACAGGAATCTCACCCCTTTGGCCCACTTAAGATCAGAATGTGCTTTCTTTGCACAGTTAAGCCTCAGACATGTCTATAGACTGGTCAGCAACCCCTTTAAAGCGTGAAATGCTTTAAACTTTATTCCAAATTCTAGTTTGCGTTCCCTAGGTGGTCACAGTTGTCCCTAGCGACCTGTCATGGTTCACCATTTGTAGCTTCATAGTCCTAGAGACCAAAGTTACAATTACTGAAGTAAAATGAAAACAAAGCACAGGAAGAACAGTTTCAATAATCTTTATTTCATAAAAAAGTCAAATCGGCTTATCAGATTAAAGAAAGTAGAAACCAATAATAATCGTTAGCTGGCGAGGCATTTTACAGGGGGGCGTGTCTTCTGACAAACTGACCGGAGTGACCTCGACAGGCAGTACAAGTTTACCCAAAAAGTCAAGAAGGCGAAGTTTAAGACCGAACAGGAGCCAAAACAATGAGCCGAGTCAATTTTAAAAAGAAAAAATAAAGAGGGGGAGAAAGAAAAGACTTTGGCTGTAGTCGCATGAAGATGAACCTCAGACTTATGAGCAGCAGCCACTGAAAATCAAACACGTTTTCATAATCCAAATTACATCAAAATGACCAAAGAAGGGAAGAGAAGGGGAGAATTTGTCATTTTCTGCTCCCACTGCCCTCCATACTGCGAGTTAAGGACCCGTTTTATTTGGACAAACTAAGCGTTTGGTAGTGGTGGAGGATTGTTTGCATTTGTGGATAAATAAACCGTAACAGGATGTAGAAGGAGGGAAAAGGGCAAAGACATTCTACTGCTCCTGCTCCTACTTTTTAAAAGAAAAACAAAAGAAAAACAAAGCTCGTCTGGCAATTGAGGTTTTAGTCCGCCTCCTCTTCCTCCGATTCCGACTCTGCCGAGAGAAAACACAAGAGGACGAATCAGTCAAGACGCTGATCACTTTACAACATCTTGTGAATGAGTAAAACGATGATTTGATTGTGATTGTCTTTAAAGTATTTAAGACCTCCTTTTTCTCATGACTGTACAGTCATTTAAAGACTGAGACCTTTCCCAACTACCTGGTTGCCTCCAGCACCCTGTGCATGTGAAGAACTCGCCACTAAAAACCAAACAACATGCAGTCATCCTTTGCTCCAGTGAATACATCAGGACTAAACGCTGATCTGGTTTCAGAGGATTTCAAACAAGAAAAATACTCACTCTCCCAGGATTAGAGACTGTTTGTGACGCCTGGCAACCATCAGTCACTAGAGAAACTTTTATTCTGGCCAGTTTGTTAGTGCTGGGTAAAAATCAGTAACAAAAAGGCTGCATGGAAACCCCTTGATTGGTGACAATTTGTCTCAATTGCACAGACAAAACCTGCAAACTAGGAGCAACTGAGACAAAATACTTGCAAACCACTCGCCAAGTGGGTGTGAAACTTTTGACATAAGCCAGAATTGGAGAAATTGAACTTGTACCTCAACTCTGCAAATATATTGCAAAAAAGAAGCAACCGATGACTTTAGAGGAACTTTTTTGGACTTATTTCAAGTTTCCCTGCCACTCAGGAATAGTTTGCATCTTCCAAGCAAAGTACTTGTAACCAGGTTTTTGGTTCAGCCCCCTCTTGTGATCAATTTCGCCAAACAACAGCTCGTTTGGAAATGAACATTTTCCCTGGTGATTGTCGTTTGCAAGATTGCCACTTACTCTAGGGCCATTTATAGAGGCATTTTGCA
This sequence comes from Rhamphochromis sp. 'chilingali', assembly GCF_963969265.1. Classification (NCBI taxonomy): domain Eukaryota; kingdom Metazoa; phylum Chordata; class Actinopteri; order Cichliformes; family Cichlidae; genus Rhamphochromis; species Rhamphochromis sp. 'chilingali'. The sequence goes on from NC_137931.1 coordinate 21,026,317, forward strand.
TTATACTTTGGCTAAAGCTACAGCTTCGAGTTTTATAACAAACATCCTGATACACTAGCACAGATGGCCAGCCAGATTATTATAATAATAATTATATCGCGCTTTTCAATGCCACTATTCATTCATTCTCTCACTCACACTGGTGGAGGCAAGCTACGGTTGTAGCCACAGCTGGTGCTCGACTTCCCATTACATGGCCACACCACAGAGCATTTGTGGTGCTTCAACCAGTTGTGGACCGATCGAGCTCTGTTACCTGACATGCCAGCATCAATTACCATGTGGGTAGTAGTCATGTGACTGTAAAACATCTCAAGCATTTCATATTGACCTGTGATTGAGTCAGCTAACAAGCTAAAACAAAGCTTTAGCAAATTCATATATAGTATAAACTCCTTCGTTGTCATAAATACACTCAGGTACATGTCTATACATGCCTTTAATCATACAACGTGACAGGTGCATGTCTAACTGGCCTGTTCAATGCAGAGCTCCTTTAACCTTTTAGTGGCCTTTCAGGTTTTGAGCATATGCCATCAGCTCTGAACACAGCTCCTCAAAACACACAAAACCCAGGAAGTGCAGGTTATTTCTCCATCTTTACCTTCCTCAGCATTCTTCAGCCACTCCACAAATTTTTTCATCTGCTCGAGGAAAACGCTCTTCCCCTTGGCAAGGTGGGCTTCAGTGTACCACTTCAGTATGGCCTCTTCACTCAATACATCCGCTGAAAGAGAAAACAGGACTGTGAGGAGGGCGGGCACATTAAACTTCCACCAGGAGAGCCTGAAACCTTTGTAAAGATTCAAAGAAACAATTTACTGATGCTTGGTGAGAGTTTCTCTATTAAAAACAATCTGGACTTCTGGGGGAAATCCAAGACCAATCAAAGCTGAAGCTGTGCCAAGCCAGACTTTCTAGTGTTTGGGTAGCAAAAAAAAAAAAAAAAAAAAAAAAAAAAAAAAGACACCAAGCACATTCAAGAAACAGCTTTTTAAAGTCAGGAAATGGGAAAAATGACCTTTCATAAACCTAAAAGACGACAAGACAAGCTGTCACAGCCAAGCTTTTTCCTCCTGCTGTAGCACCAACCTTTATAGAGGAGCACCACGATCTTCTGAAAGGCCTTCATGAAGTGGATGTTGTCGTAGCAGTACTCCTGGATCTTCAGCAGCAGGCTGAGCTCAGACAGACCCTGGGAGGTGAAGGCTTTCAGCAGAGGGCTGTATTGCTGTGGAGAAAGAAGCCGCTAAATTAGAGCATGTAAAGCTGCAGGGAGCAATACTGTGGTACACGTGGAGCCGTTTCCTTTCACCAACCAACAGTCTGGGACAGATTGATTGATGTACACGAGCTTTAACAGCTTCTCATGCAGCTTTGTGACTTTCTTCCTTAAAAGTTTTCAGGTCGGTCAAACAGACCAATCACATTTATCCATCTAACTCTGAGTTTCAATAGCAACCAAGATACTTGTAGACTTCCTGTTGGGTTTAGAAGGCACAAAGATGCCTTTTCAACTTGGGATATTACACGAGGCCACTGAATTTCATGCAAGCAGATTAAAATCAAGTGCTGGGGCTCCTTTATTGAAATACTGTAGGTGGCGCCATAGACCCAATAAATACTACAAAACCTGCCTCTTGACTTTAAAATGCCAGCCTTCCAAAATGGGGTTTAGGGCATGTTTCCACTGAGATACATGTGTAACATCCCAAGATGGACAAAATGAATCAAATTTCACAGGTTAGTTTTGTAGGTGATGCTATTGAGGTGTTTTGCACCCCCACATGTGTTAGCCCCATAATAAAGTCTTCATTAGTCTTGAAGTTCATGGGTTTGAGGATGTTTAGACACTTGAAAAGAGAACATTTACTGGCAATAATAAATAGACGCTGTAATTTGGGGATTTATTGCAGTGAGATTGTTGCTACTGCTGGACTAGAGGCACAATGAACTAAACGGGAGGCTTTTATTTTGCAAATCTGCCACCAACTTGAAAATCCTGTTCAATTCAAATATTCCAAGGCTTTTACTTTGAAGTAAGACATAGCTGTGGTTGCGGGATAAGCCTTCAGCCGTAGAGTCGCGTTTCCTGCACAGGTTCATTAATTAATAATGATGAATTAATCCCTTTAAGCGCTTTAACCACAGCTGTGCTCCTCGGCCCTGCTGCGTACCTTCAAGTGTTTGATGGCTTGTTCGGTCACGAGCTCTTCCTTCTTGTTCCATTCCACGGAGCTCATCACACTAGTCCAGATGATGCTGATCATGGCCTGCTCAGAGAGGTTGGCCTTCTTCATCTCCTCCCTAGTGAAGGCGATAATCTGAAGGAGGGAAGGCAGCGAGGTTAATCACACACGTCAGTCACTAATGAAGCACACATCTGTTTCTGTGCTTTTTCATTCAGAGAAACTGAGTGGCGCAAAAACAGAAGTGTTAAAAACCTGTTGTTCAGAGCTCAGTGTATATCTTTTATGATAAATTAGGCATTTAAATAAGTCAGCCTGTGGCCTCACCTCCTTCAGAGGGTCACCTCGGGACATCTGCTCCTGGAGCTCCTTCTGCAGCTCCTTGCGGGCGCCGATGGATTGCTGGTTGCGGGCGAAGTCAGACAGCTCCTTCAGCCCGGCGTCGGTGAAGTACTTCGAAAAATGCTCGCAGCTCCGTTTGTTGGCCGGAAAGAGTTCCTGAGGAGGAGAAGGATGTTCACACACCAGTGAGACACTGGCAGCAGGAATGGGTCGACACGTGGCCCCTGACTTGTGTTTTTGCTTACCATCAGCCTGTTGTCCATGCCAACTTTGCGAAGACTGCCAGCAACAGAGTTGATGTCCTTCTCGTTGATCCATGACTTGAACAGCTTGACAGCGAAGGCTGCAGAAACACCTGGACAGAGATGACACAGGTCAGAGCTTCTTCTGAACACAAAACCAACTCCTTTTTTAAATTAATTTGACTGCCCTAATTAATGTTAAGCTTCCCAGGGAAGCTGTTGCACACAAGAACCACAGAAAGTGTCAGTGTTGCAGGACGAAACCACCAAACTGCTGCTGTCACTGATACCCGACCAGCTTTCTGACCGTTTCTGAGCCATGCATCTCTGCAAACCCAGACTTAAGACGTTTGTCCTTACCTTCTTTGACGAGGTTCTCGTTGAAGAGACTGTTCAGGATGGAGGCTGATATGCTGCCGTTGGCCAGCAGGATGCCGGTCAGCATGGCGAGCTTGTTGCGCTCAGACTCCGTAAACCCCTTTAGAAACAGCAGTAACTACAAAGAGAACGCAGACAAGTTTAATGCATGTTTAAGCTTGAAAAACAAAAACTGTGGGCATACTTACATCCCTAGAGATGTTAAAACTCCCTTCCACTAAAGAAATTTCTTTCCAGACATGTTGAGAATAACCTTTTAAGCAAATCAAATCCAGGGTTACCACACATTAAAAGTTTGTATTTTGAGCTTCTGTGGACGGTCAAGAGTTTTAAAATGTTTGTATCAGCAATAAACTAGTGTAACTTCATGGGGCTGCTGTGACACCACGCCTGGGATCACTGCAATGCCCTTAACATCATTGAAAAGAGCACAGTTGTTTCCAAATCCCATTAGATTTTATCAATTGTGCAAACCGTTCAAGAGTTGCGATAAAAAGGCCCAACTTATCCCCAGCAACAGGTGGGTCGTTTCCCACAGAGCTGCTCGCATTTGCGGAAATGTAAGGGCACGTGAAGAAAAAGCACCTCCTGTGGTGTGAAAGAAAACAACGCACACCATGCAGCAATTAATTTCTTATCCCATCAGTGGACATCAGCTCCATCTTTGACTGCAGTCTTTGTGCTTATGGCACCAGTTTTCTACAGCAGGACTTAAACTCCATGTATGGTGTCACACACCCATCCTACGCTTCCTAGTACTGTGCTTACAAGCATAAAATAAGCACCACATAATGATCCAGCGGCACAAAGTCCTTGACTACACTGACAGACCCGACAGCCAAGCAGTCGTTCCCATTTCAGCTCTTTGAAGTGGTGCACTGCAACGCAAATTCAGGCTTGTGGATGTCACTCAGACACGAGCAGACAAAGTATAATCAAGGCCCAACCCCCCAATTACTGGCAGTCAAAAACACCTCAAACAGCCCGACCACTTAAAGGTATGATCTGGTGCTGCAGTTGTACTTTCAAAGATCATGGCTGCTGAAACTGCTAGCATCCAAGATGGTGCAGCTGGGAGTTTGTCCAACCACAGGAACAGAGGTTCATGAGAGCTGACCAACTACAAGGGCCGCAACAGCAGCGAACAGACTGCTCTAAAGTTGGAGCACATTAAAAGAACAGGGATAGCAGAGGCTCAGCCTTCAAAATAAGAGCATGAAAAATATCAGTTAATCAATTTTGACTTTAGTCTTGTTTAGTCAGCTTGTGGGAAACTCAAAAGTCCGCAATTAAAACTTTTAACACCAATGAAATTTTATTTTTAGATTAAGAAATTCAGAAACTTTTAAAACATCTACAGTACATTATGTACTTCGTCTGCTGCATAGTGCCTTGCTTTGGGGGAAAAAAGTTTGTTATCTTGAAAACAAACGAAGGGAACTGCAATCAACAGCTGGCAGCCTCTGCCTCAAACCGTTCCAACCAGCTAAGCCCAGTTTGAACTTATCCCCTTATCAGGATCCAGTTATTGCTCACCTTCTTGATCTCCTCTTCGAAACCCTTCTCCAGGTACTTGTAACGCCTGATCAGCTTGTTAAAAACCTGTTTATGAGTCAAAGAGAAGAAACGGCCTGTGAGCATTACCTGCTTGTCACGCGTGCTTCATTTTTAAAACGCATTCATTAACAGGGACCGACCTGAGCATATGCTTGCATTGTCTCCAGGTCTTCTTGTGCCGTGAAGAGGCAGTACTCTGTGCGGGTCATGTCATCAGAGAGAGTCCCTCCTGGGGCTGCAGACACACATAAAAAGGTAAATATATACATGTATTACACACATTTCTGCACACGAGTGACGACAAAACATGTCGCAACTCACCCAGCATCCCGCCAGCCACCAGGATGTCAAAGAGTGTCTCTGCATAGCGGCGGTAGTCAAGCTTGGCGCCAGAGGCATCGAGGAACTTTGCGACCGCTTCCAAATCAGTGCCAGTTTGATTCAAGCCTTGTACGATACTTTCTTGAAACTGAGTAGGGTCAAATCTCTCCTTTTCATCTGTGGGAAGACAACGACACACAAACGTTGATTCAGAAATGAAAGCAGAGTGTGGAACAGCAGGGCTGGGGATCAGTGGATCCAGGAATCAGCACTCACCTCTTTTCCTCGTTTTGAAACGCTGGCCTGTTAGCGTTGGCTTTTGCTGCTTTTGATTATTCATAAAAGACACCCTGAAAGAGACGAGAACACACAGAGTTAATGTTTCGCTGCACAGGCAACTCATCAACGGGCCCTGTAATTATGTTTTCTCCTCCCAGCACCTGGGCGTAAGCCGGGTTATCCACACGTCCTGTAACAATGGGCTGTGTAGAATGACTTTAGAGTCTGCTGGTAATTCAAAAAGCTGGTGGCACCGACCGGAGATGAAAAGTTTTTATTGTAAGAACTTAGTTTCAGTTTGTTTTCAATCAGTTTACTCTCTGGGAGTTTCCAGAGTTGGCTTATTCTTTTCAGTTTAGTTTTAACTTAAAACCTGTTCAGTTTCAGTCAGGCTTTTATTTCTCTCACTTTAAAGAGAGGATAAATTTCAAAAGTAATCATGAATATTTGAAGGACGCTGCGAGTCATACAGGAAGGCTCATGGAGTTAAATTATTATCAAAATGGTATTTTTGGAAATGCATTAGTTCCTATTTAACTAAAACACATTCCCCCTTTCATTTTAACAGGGTGTAAAAACCCTTAAAAGGTACAAACAATGAAAAGGCCCGACTCTTTGCCCGCGATGAGGTTCATTGTGAAAGTAACCAAAGTGTTATCACAGGACGAAATGTTCCCTTGCTATAGCAGTCAAAACAAAAAAAGTGCACACTCAGCAAAAAAAGAAAAACAAACCTAGTAGTGAAGCAACAATTTCTTCATTTTAATTTACTTAAATGTTTTAAAGTCTGAGTTCTTCAGCAACAAACCACAAAGGCCACAAATCATGCTTGTTAACCATGTCTTACTTCCAGACAATGATAAAAGTAACCACATTGTTCCTTTAATTCATGGATCCGTGTTGAAAAAGCAACACGCTGATAACAGTAACGATGAATAACACCCAGTTTTGATCTTTTTTTGAGCCACAAACACACAGTAGCCTTTACACACTAATAACCCACTGGTTTAGAATAATAATAATAATAATTCTGGGACATTTCAGCCAGCAGCATCTGTACATCCCTGAGAGAAACTGCAGTACTACACTGGCTGAAATGTTCCTTCACTGTGTGGGAATCAGTCAAACTGAGTTGATAGAGATAAGTAGAAAAAAGAGTGCAAATTAGGGAAGGGAAAAAAAGACCAGCTTCCAAGACTTCAGCTCAACATTTAGTCCCATCAGCTGACAAAACAGGGCAGTAAATGTCATCTTATTAACAGATAACAGCCAAGGGGCTGATATTTCTTGACGCTTTTCCCTTTCATGTCCAATTTCCCCCCTCCATTTCTACCAAAGAGTGTATACATGTTTGAGTATTTAAACCCATGACACCCCTTTTCTTTGCAGTGATGGCTTCATTTCCCTCCTAAATCCCAAACTCTCTTCTATCCAGGCTCAGGGTCCGTCAACAGCTGGATTAATGTCAAGGAAACTCACTGTGTAAGTTATTTTGCTGTAACTGAGACGTTCACGTGCCTCTTAAGATTAAACCAAGTAACGTGTATATCTGTAACCACTGCCTTCACAAACACAGAACGTTAGAAAGTATTTAACTCTAAGAGATGCGCATTTATCAGTTTTAAATGGCAGTGTAGTTAACCACTATCCGCGAGCATGCAGTTGTTTAGTTTTAGCTGTTCTGACTTCATTTATCTTACTCCAAGGAAAGCCTCCTTAATCTATTAAAAACAGCCTGACATAATACAGATTTAGTTCAAAGTAAATTAAATCCAGCACGGCTGCTTTTCCTCCCCCCGGGCTTTGACTAGCTACTCACACAAAGGTGAAGGAGTACTCGGCAGACAAAAGACAATCTGCGGGGCTATAAAGGTGGATGCTGGGAGGTGGAAATAACCAGATGTATCAGCACGACACTGCTTAATTCAATCACAGTACACAGGTGTGACCTCAACGCGAGCACGTTCCACGGATATTTCCTACGGATAGCTTTCCGCTCGCGAGCAATGAGGGATTTTCTGAGCAGCTGGCTAACTGTGGATTAGCACAGGCTAACTCGAGGCCTCGCCATGCGCCGAGCAAGGTAGCCGGGCCCGCTAGCACGCTAACCACGTTTGATTACCGTTCAGCCTCGGCTCACGCACGCAAGAAAATTCACCGCATCAGCACCTCATCGACTATAAAACACAACCACCTGTCGAGCTGTCATGAAAAAAAAAACCCATCCATAACAACAACAAAGCAGAGCCGCAATCTGCTCTGTAATGGAGCTAATGCTAAGTTAAAATTCGCCCTCCGGCGGCGCCCATGATGGCAACATTCCCAGGCCGAACAAAACCCAAAAAGCAAAATTTCCTGCCTTCAAACAGGCCACATCAGTACACGCAAGGAGAGGGCGGCGTGGGAACCGAGGCGAGGAGCCGGAAAATGAGAGTACTCACCGAAATTAATGCAGATAAAAAACGGTTGTGAAGCCGAGGAATGGAAGCAAAGTGTCGAGTATCTGAGCGGCCCAAACAAAAAGACCTTCCCGTCAGGACTTCCGCAGGCTCCGCCCGCTGCGCATGCGCTTTTTAAAGGGGATTTCCTTTGAACAAAAACGTTTAATTTACTGATACAGAAAGCTTTTTCTTTGTTTGTTTGTTTTGAAATACATTACAGTATATTTATGTAGCTAACCCTTGCGTGGTCTTCCTGTTTTTGTTACTCAGCCAGTGTTAAGTTATTGTGTTATTAAATCAGTGCATCAATAACAATGTATGTAAAAATACATAACAGATGTTTACCACATACATGGTTCATATTTCAAATATGAAATGCTGCTTATTTTTTGTGATAAAATGTAACTGAATAACAGATGTGAGTGAAAAAAAAACATGTTTATCTTGAAAAAATATAAATGAACTTGATTAGGAGCAGATTTATGTCAGTCTATACAACATAAACAGTCTGGATATGCATTTCTTGCACTTTATCCCTGTATAGCAGAGATGTCAAACATAAGACCTAAGGGCCAAAATCGGCCCATCAGACTCCAATTTGGGACCTAATTAACAGCACTGGAAAACATGAACGAAGGTGTAAAGTTTTATGTTTCATAAGCTTTATGTTTACTGATAACGATCTCCCACATGGCCATTCATGCTATGCCGAAATAATTAGATAATAGATTAAAAAACCTAACTGGTAGAAAGTTCCAATTTTTTCACTTACTACACATAGGGTAAAATGTGCCGGGATGCTGGAGCACAAACGAACAGCAGGCCACGCAGGGAGAGGACAGAGTGAAGGGAAAAAGTACCTCCATACCTTTATGGCATGAACACCACCTGTGTGATATAAATGCATAAGGCTTGAAGTCTCTGAAAATGTGTTAGTCGATTTGTTCTTCATGGAAAATCACCCAAAGGGAAGTATTCTGTGGCTAAAATAAAAAAAGAAACTAATTTCCTTTTGGTAAACAGTGAAAATAGCTCACAGACCCAAACACACTACATATAGGTTCATTTATTAATTTATCATATACATATATGCACACAATAAACATATGATTGATATTTCCAGGTGAAATTACATTCCCTTTCATGTTCCCTACATATTCTAACATTTTTCCCTTTATCAGTGTCCGATCACACCAAAACCTCGATTTTTATTTTTTACTTTTGCACTGGTGTGTTTCTGGTCATTGTCCTGCTGCAGAACTCAAGTGCTCTTGATCTTCAGGGCATGAACTAATGCTCAGACATTCTCATTCAGGATTTTCTAGTAGAGAGCAGAATTCATGGTTCCATCAATTACAGCAACTCATCCTGAAGCAGCAGAGCAGCCCCCGACCATCACACTGTTGCTGTGAAGTTGTTTTATGTCTGATGTAATGGGACTCAAACCTTCCAGAAAAGTTCAGCTTTTGCCTAGTCAGTCCACGGGATGTTTTCCCAAAGGTCTTGGGAATCATGAGGATGTGTTTTGGGTACAGGGTGAAACGAGCCTTTGTGTTGCCAATTCAGCCATATTTGAGCCTTTTTAACATAATTATCAAAGAAATAATCCAACTTGCTGTGAGGCAAACACCATCACGCAGTGTTGGTGAATGAAATTCAATTACTGTACAAGTAATACTGTACAGCTTATGGATGCAACTTACCAACTAGCTAGCTAACTGCTGAATAAAGTATCACCCAAATGCAGTGTTTTCTAGTGCAGAAAAACAAACAAAACACAGGATGGCAGCAAACAAAAAGCGTCAAAATGCAGAATTCAGAAATCACCCGAGGATAGTGCAGTTGCTACTTCCAGCTTTGATGCACACACACACACACACACACACACACACGAATTCTGCTGTTCTAATTAAGTTTCAGCCAAAGACAAAAACAAAAAACAAAAAAAAAAAAACGTATTGTTCCGATAAATCACAAGTGTCTGTGTTACATAAAAGTTATGCCTTCAAATAATCCAGTAACCCAGTTAGAGCGTCTGTAGTGAGTAATCCATTACAAATGTTATTCTGTAAGCTCTTGAAATACTTCACCCTAAAAAAAATTTTTTAATTTACTTTTATAAAAACTAATAAGATGCCAAATTACAGTCATTTATCTACATTCCTAAAGAAAATCATTTTCTTAGAGGTTGAATGTTGTGCTTCACTAATTTCTCACACTGTGCCAGGTAAACTTTAGTAATATAACATGACTTCAGTTTGTTATTTGCCTGATATACAGAAATATTTTAGTTATAGGCAAATATGGCAGAATTTAAGAAAGAAAAGAGAAAAAAAGTATTTGTATTTATGATAGGTTTACGATGGTTGTGTGGAAGAGCAGAGCAGCAGCTGCTCAAATATGCAGAACCACCACACCACAGTCAAAGCCACTTATATCACATTTTTTCTCCATTCTGATGCTCTGTTTGGAGTCCAGCAGGTCGTCTTGACCACATCTACGTCCCTAAACATGCAGAGTTGCTGCCATGTGAGTGGCTGATTAGGCATTTCTTTTAATGAGCAGCACAACAGCTGTAGCCAGTGAAGATCATCCTTGTGGTGTGATCATCCTCGTGTACCAGTCAGCATGGCCTTAGTCTCTAAAGTGACTTTGAGTTCATCCTTAGTTTTACAGAGACAAAAGGTGGATTTTCTTTGCTTTATTAAACATAATTTATGTTTTCCCTTCTAAATCAAGCATTCAAGCACAAAACAAATCAATGCCTTCAGACAAAACCAAAGATCAAGTGGACGATCGTCTCACATTTATGGAAGCCTGTTTCCGCCACTTAAAAAAAAAAAAAAAGAAAAAAAAAGAAAAAAAAAAAAAGATCCATAACTCAAAATTCCGAGTTATTTTCTCAAAATTCCGATTTATTAACTCAATATTCTGAGAAAAGCAACTCGAAATTTCGAGTTAGCGCTGCCAATCAGTAATCTACGTGAATGACGTCATTTCCTTGTTACCCGGAAGCTGAAGCCCTCAGCTACAAATGCTACAGCTAAGCTACCGGTATTACATCCAGTCGTGAATGCACAGATTGCTGAGTGTTTTCAGCCTGGCTTCACAAATGATGAAATCCCTGTGTTATTAGCTGAATCACATGGTGTTACTATCAGCAAACGTATTCGCAAAAGCGCCAATTTGTTGGGATCCGTTTTTGAGTGCGCGTTCCTCTGCGCGATATGCTTCCGGGTAACAAGAAAGCGACCTCATTCACGTATATTTTTGATTGGCAGAGCATTTCCCATAACACAGAATAAATCTAATTCAATCACAATGTTGATTCTTTGTGTTTAAAATTAATAAAAATGAGGAACACGTCTGCAGGCTGAAACCCACTCGAGTGGCCACAATTCTGGTTACATTTGGTAACAGAATAACTAAAAAAAAAGATATCTATAAAAGATTAAAAACTAACTGCACTGTGCATGTGGTGGACCACCACAAAAAAAGAAAAAGAAGAGAAATGATCATCGGACTCTGTGACAGATTCTGTGCAAGTGAAACATGCAGTCTTAAATCAAAGGAAATTTGACTGCACAACAGCGTTAACCGTGTGTATTTGACTCAGTGGGTAGGTGTGACGTGTGCATCGCAGTGATTTGTGTTTAGCTTCTGAAATCTTAAATTCAATGATACAATAAAATCTGTAAAGGTGTTAAACACTGAAGTGGATTAAAAGCACCTTTGCCCCGCGGCTGGTATTTTTTGCTACTCTAAGTGAATTTCACCTGATATTAGCTAAAAATGATTAGTTTAAAATCTTTAGTTTGATTCAGTCTCAGATGTCCAAGGCCCACGGCTTGAAAGACCCTGGTTTGCTGGCTGGAACCTGGAAACAAAAAGAATAGGAATTAATGTGTAAAGTTTTGGTCTTCAAAACAGTTCTGCACACCATCATCATTCCCACAGGTATGAGCTTCCTGCCATCACTCACAGTGGCCTCTCATTAATATGAGCAGAATGTGCTTAAAGTTTATGTGACAGCTGAACTCCTCGACCTTTCCTGTCTGTAAGCATAAATTTACAGTTACAGGACCTGAAGTTTACAAACTGTCCCGTTTAGGCGAACTCCAGATTGTGTAGCTGACATGTGTAGTTACCTTCTGAGTGAATGGGGAGGCAGAGGCTAAGCAGGCCCTCTCTGGTGTTGCAGGGGAGTTTAGAGAAAAGGGTCCCTTCAAACCAGAATCGGAGCGAGCAGCAGCCACGGCGTCTTTGATGGCGAAGAACACCGAACTGCCCAAGAAGAGGGTGGGTTCTCCAATACCCTGCACAGGAGACGAAAATCAGCAACGCACCAAGTACAATAGAAAACTAAAAGACTGAGGTGTTTGGAAGTAATCTTCCTCCTTGTGTCTGACCTTTGAAGAGTAGATGGCGTGGGGGTTGTCAGAGTCGGGCAGCAGGTAGACGTTAAACTGCAGCGGCACATCGCAGACCGCCGGGATCTTGTACTGAGACGGTCCTCGAGTGTACAGCAGCCCGAAGGGAGAAAACTTCAGCTCCTCCAGAGTGTAGAGACCCAAACCCTGCATGAACGCTCCCTCAATCTGAGAGAAGGGAAGAAATCAAGGAGAGAGACGTTAATTACTACGCTCTGCTAAAAGTTGTTTTTTTACTTAACTAAATTCAGCTGTTCAGGTTTTAAAACACTGGGTGAAATGGGTGCAGCCACTTTTTTTTTTTTTTTTGTAAAAATTTGGAACGCTTCACGAATTTGCGTGTCATCCTTGCGCAGGGGCCATGCTAATCTTCTCTGTATCGTATCCAATTTAGCGTACGCGCTTGCCGAAGCAAGCACACTGCAGCCACTTACTGAACCGTGCAAACGGGCTTGAGTATACATATCGACTGGGGGGGTTTGAACAGTTCTAACAAACCTGAAGGTCAGCTCAGGTAACTTTTGGCTCTGGACCTCTGGTTCCCCCTTTTTAAATGATTAAAATTGCCATGGTTTGGTTGCAGACAGCCCTCCGCGAACCTGGTTCTGCCAGAGTTTTCTCCCTGTTAAAAAGCAAGTCTTTTCTTTTCCATTTACACCAAGTGCTTACCCACAGTGGGTTGTTTGATTGCTGAGGGTTTCAATGCATTATTGTAGGGTCTTTATCTTACAATATAAAGCACCTTGAGGGGATTGCTGTTCTGATTTGGCACTATATAATAATTTGAACTGAATTACTTATTTGGTGTGACCACCTTTATTCTTCAGCACATTCTGAACTCTCTTAGCTTTGTCGTGTCTTTAATAAGGGTGGGTTTTAATGATGGATTCTGGCTTGGATAACGTGATATCAATTCATTAAAATCCTGAATCGATTGTTTTATACAAATGTATTTTGCCCAAAATTCCAGAATCTCAGGTGAAACGTCACAAAATTTTGACAACCACCAAACATTTAAAACGGTAAATGAGAGCAGCTACACGGGTTCTGCACAAAGACGTAAACACAAAGCGCGGACCCGCGGATCAAAATCAGTGAGATGTGGCTTTCTCACCGATGGCACGGACACGGTCGGGGCTGAAAGCCGACAGCTCGCTGATTCTGATGTTTTGGCGGGTCCGCGCTTTGTGTTTACGCCGATTCTAAAGCTGTTAGTTTGATCTCTCTCCAAACAATATTGACTGAACCAGCAGCAAAAGAAGATCCAAACTAAGCTTCACATAAACATCGTTTTGAATTCCCTCTGACTTTTACTGTTTTGCATCCACCACAAAAAAACAACAACAAACAAACAAACAAACAAAAAAACAAAAAAAAAAAAAACAACCCACACTTCATGCACAGCTCTCTCTCTCCCTCTCTGTACTTCAAGAACAGTTTCCCGTCTATCCCTGAAATCTGTTTTCTGCATTATTCGCTTGCTTGTTACGCACAAGACTGTTGTTTACAGCGCTGTCGGCCGATGTTTTTTTTCTTTTCCTTTTACTCACTTCCAAAAAGAAAACCTAATTTCTGCTGTTCTATACTGAACAGATTTAAACTTTGTAAAATTATACAAAATGCAAAACGCTCAGCCGTGTCTCTAATAAAACCACTGTAACTTCAGAGGTAATGTTCATAAGCTGATTAATGGTTTTCTTTCGTTTTTGATGTACTGCAGAATATTTTTATAAAATCCCAGGCCAGGAAAATCGCCCTCATGTTTTTCTGTGTTTTATCTTCAGCTACTTTGACACAAAGGCCTCTGCTGTGACGCTCACACCTTTGATAAAGTCTTGCGAGTGTCAGCTTCCTTTTTATAGATACAAAAATATGTAAATGTACTGATCTGAATTATAATATTTCTGACTGTCTGAGGCAAAATTTCCCAGATTCAAATCAAACTGAATCGAATCGATTCAGGACCTTTTGAATCGGAATCGAATCGATTCTAGAAATCAGTGACGATACTCAGCCCTAGTCTTTAAGTAGTCTTCAGGAATAGTTCTCCAGGCTTCTTGAAGGACATTCAAAGCTCTTCTTTGGATGTTTCTGCCTTTTGTTATGTTCTCTGTCAACATGATCCCACACTGCTTCCATGACTGATAGTGCTCCACTGTGTGTTTTTCTGTCCAGGTATGATTTTACTGCTCTGGCAGACCTTCAGAAAGCCCAGAGAACTATTTCTCAAGAACACAAATTCTGGCTCCAGTCTTTTTCATGCTGTTTACATTGTGTTGGTTAATGACACTGAAACAACTGCCAGGCAGTCATGCAAAGATGTAAAATGGCCGTAGGTCTGACCTGGCCCATGTCCACAGATGGGTTCACACTTTTGCCGATATCCACTACGATGTCAGTCCTCAACGTCTGCAAGAAGCACAAACATGAAAAGAAAACTAAAAAAGGATTCCTTTATTTTCTGGCAATATTCCTTCTGTTTGCAGCAAGTGGCATTCAGAGTCGAGACCGTTCAGACAGACCCTGTATTCTCCGGTGAGGCAATCCAGCTCCACCTCGGAGCAGCTCACTCCGTAGGTGTAGTAAGCATAAGGCTGGCCCTCCATCTTGTCCCAGTCGACGTAAAGGTCAGGACCTCTGAGGACAAACAGGAAGATACAGTCACTTACTGCTACTTCATCCATTATGGGTGTGGGGGGAGATTTCTATCATACTTGTAAAATCCAGTCGCTGACAAACTGATCTTCTCCATAAATGCTTTATTGGCCTGCGTTCAAAGAAAAGTTATGTTATTTAAATGCTCCAAATCTAACAACATCATTCAAGGATTTTCGTACCCAGCTCTCCCAGGTTCCTTTGGGGTTCTTCTTTCTGATTGGCTCCAGTCGCTGGTACAGAATCTGGCAGGCATCTTTGACCGCCATGCCGTTAGCATCGGTACCAAAGGACGCAGCAGATGGGCAAGTGTTGGGAACGGTGTTGGTGCTGGTTTCACTGATGTAGATCTTTGAGGGCGGGATGTGAAGCTCCCGGCTCGCAATCTAACAAACAGAAAAAGCCAGACCCCAAAAGGCATAAATCTGGTGTTTTTCTGCTTTTTTGTAATAATACTGAAGCACAAATCTGGCCAAAGACAGACCAACAAAACGAAAACAGCAGTGACACAAACTTTACAGTATTTTTAATGTTCATCCTCTTAACGTCAATATCTGCAAATGTCTCAAAACTACAACCAAACCCCCCCAAAAGCCAAAAATAGTTTACTGAACATTTCTGATACATAAGCTAATAATTAACACCTGCTCATTGCAGCCACAGATGTCCCGTGGTGCGACCTGGCCGGTGAAATTTGCACCTCAAACAGTGCAACTCTCGGGAACTATTTTCAGTGGCGGATAAATTAGAATTGGTGCCCTTTTTGCATTTGTGGCAAAACGATGGTGGAAGCGAGCATAACGGGAGGTAAACCTTTGTAAGCAGGTAAAAATAAAAATCGTGTCTACCGCTTCACCAGTGTGCTGCCTTCACATGTTTTCAGTGCTACAGTTATCTCACGCAGATTATCCAAATATAATGGTGTTAAACATTAAACTGGAAGGCTCTAATGCAATATGCAGCAATACCGTTAAGCTGTTGTTGTTTTAATCCACCCAACAATTGTCTTCTTATCTTTTAAATAGCATTAAAATAAATGCATTTATCGTGTGATTCTTTAAGTCTTTTTATGCTTATTTCTTGATTTTGATGCACAAAATGATTTTATTATTTAACTATTTTTAACATATTCCTAATTTATACATCTCGACGTGCTATTTTTTTCCCCCATGTACTCCATTTATATATTTACATTGTACATTTATATAGCTCAACATGTGTTTCTTATTATATTTATAAGATTTTTACATGCATACATTAACACTAATTAATTTAAGTTAACCTTTTGGAGTGCATTTTTTTTTTTTTTTTTTTTTTAAATACACAAATACATGATATTTTGTTATATACACATTTTTTTGTCGTTTCCAGTGAGGTGCTTCACACAGTACCTGCTGCATTTTCGTGTGGACTCCCTGACCCATCTCCGTCCCACCGTGACTCACCAGAACCGAACCGTCTTTGTAGATGTGGACCAAAGCTGCAGCCTGCCACAAACAAAACTGAACTAAACAGAAGCAAGCGGCTACTGAGCTGACTGCATGCAACCTGCAGTCGCGCAGCCACAGCAGTAACAACTACAAAGAAAAAAAAAAATACCCAAAAAACACAAACATAAAGACCCTGAAACAGGCTCTTGTCTTTACACACAGAACTTGAGCAGAATTGGCTCTTTGGCTTCTGTAAGCTGTAAAAATCTAAGATATATTCTTGCAGTGTGTCATTCTGCAAGACTTCACGGAGTCATTGTGACATCACAGGGTGTCATGCAGTGTTGTGCAGCTCTCTCCATGCCCTTTTGCATGATCTATTACTAGATATGGCTTCTTTTTGTATGGCGCCAACAATGAAGGCAAAGTTTTTGCTGACTTTCACATCAGCAAAAACTTGTGAACATGAGCACAAAACTCTGGAAACTCCAAGCCTGCGGTGACAGAATAAGATCAGACCTGATTAAGGAAGCCATCTGAAAAGGCGATGCCATATTTGATGGGGATGATGGAAATCCCCCTCTTCTTCCAGCGGTTCTGCTCGTTAAACTGCTCGATGGCGCCACGGCGGGCACTGTAGTCAGACCGGCGCTTGCACTCTTCCCAGCAGCGCAGCAAGTTCTCGGGATTGAACTCAAACTTGTAGTGGGTGGTCGAAGGGCCCCTGTACATGTTCATCTCCCGAATCTGATGAAGGATTTTAAACATTTAATTAGATGCTGTTTTGTAAACCCGGTCGAGCTCGTGGCAGGAGAGGTTGGGGCGGAACCTTGTCGGCGGGGCATCCCAACACCATGGCAACGTCGTTGATCATGTTCTCCACGATCAGCAGGCCCTGGGGCACCCCAAAGCCCCTGAAGGCAGTGTTTGATGGCAGGTTGGTCTTGCATGCGGTGCCGCGACCTCGCAGATTGGGGATGTTGTACGCGGTGTCCATGTGGAGGACCATCTTCTCAGCAACCTGCAAACACCACAAAATCCACTCTTACGTTCTTTGGCGTTTCACTTACATTTATCTCCAGTAGCATTTCCTTTTTCCACTTACCAAGGGAGACTCATCTACAGTGTTGCCACTGTTGGCAAAGAACTGGAAATCTGCAGCAACAATCTTCCCATCATTCATGAAACCCACCTGAAACAAACAGCAGTCAACTCCCAGGATGATGACGAACACAAGTCAACAACGCCTTTAAAACTAAAAAGTTTAAAGATCTTTTGGTCACAACCTTTCAAAACTGAAGATGAAATCCTTTAAAGCCCACATTTGTAAACCACCAAGAAAGTAAGAAATGTAAGACAACTCTTTACAAAAAATACTGGAGCTACCGCTCAACCTCCTAGTAGATACACCTATGGTATTGATTTAAAACTCCTACATCGCTTCTTTGAGTTACTGGAGTCACAAACTTAGGCATCCACGTTTCACGCCTGCTCGGTAGAGTGCAGACAATACCACATCAGCCTTTACAGCTGAGAGACAAACACAAACCTCTCTGCAGACTCTGCTGCACCTTGGTTCTGTCTTACATCACACTGTTTGAATAATTAAAGCGCTGGAAGGCTCCCCTCACACAAAACACTCAGAATCCTAACCAATAAATAACGATACCAAGTATATTTGAAATTCAAAAGTAATTTTCTTAAAAACTAAATAAATAAAATAAAATCAAAACAGTGGGCAACACCTAAAAAATTAGAAGGTATATCCTGTGCGCTTGGTTGTACCTTATATTTTCCCAGGGTGGGATGTCGGCCTCCTGTAATGAGCATGTCCTCGCCGCGCTCCAGGACACAGCGGACGGCACGATTGGTCCTTTAAACAGTTATAATAAAAGAAAACAAAATGTAAGAACTTTCCAGCTTCTTTTTCTTTATTAATGTCTCTTCAGGCCTCAGTAACACAGGTCCAGAGAGTGAAGGTAAGCGACCCTTAGCAACTGCCAGCTGTTAAGGAAATTGCTGTATTCCCCACTAGTTGGCCAGTGGCTACAGAGATGGTGCTGAAACAAAAACCTACTTGCAATTGCTTTGGTAACGTAGACCTTTTACTTTGAAAGTGAACGGCCTCTGTCAGATATTTGTGGCTTGGAGGTTACCGACCAGCCTGTGTGAAAGACTTGCTAATCCTTTGGACTCACTTCCAAGCAGCCACCGAGGTGATAGAAGCCAAAACTGAGGTTTTGGTGACCTTCCCTCCAAAGGCTCCGCCCACTCTTTTGACATGACAAGTGACTCTGTTGGATGCGATGTTCAATGTCTCGGCAACAGCATCCTGCACAGAGAGATCCAACCCACCTGCAGCTCTGACTTGTCTTTTATGTTCAACATGTGAGCACTGGTGAGCCATTACTCACTGAGTAACTCTCAGGTTCACTGACACACACCTGCTCCGTTTACCTGAATCAAAGTTGGCCACTGAGTGGAGATGTAAACGTTGAACTCCATCTCCTCGCCGACGGGAACCACCAGCATGCTCTGCGTCTCCATGTAGAAATGCTCCTGGCCTCCAATTCGAATCTCCCCTGAGGAGAAAACATGCAGAGTTTAAAAAGAAAAAGCAGACGTTGTTCTCAAACAACTTTTACCTTCATAAACCTTGTCGACAGTTTTAAAGGCTTCAGTCACATCTCCCCTCTGAAGCAAACGTCGTGGTTCAAAGTAAGATGACTTCTCGACGGCTTCCTGTCACAAAAAGTGTGACGTTGAAAAGTTTACCCATCTGCACTTTTAGCATTTTCTCCAGTGAATTATCAAAAAACAGAGCAAAACACCCCGATGTAAAGGAACAGAAACAGTTTTACTACTCAAACTATAGTATTCCCCATGATGCAGATGCTCAAAGGGTAAAAAGTCAAACCTCGATGGTGAAAATGGGATCGGGCAGGTCTTCATAGCTGATCTTTACAGCTGCTGCTCCTCGTTTGGCGTGCGCCTTTGTGTCGGCGACCACCGCACATATCATCTGACCGATGCACGACACCTGCAGATATGGTGAGTGTCGTAATTTCCCCATTAGTGTTTAAATGTGAGTAAAGAGCAGCGGGTGCGCAGAAGGCTCTACCTCGCTCTCTGCAAGCAGCTCCTCATTATAGCCGCACGATGTGCGGACTTTCTTCCCGGGAATGTCTTTGGTTGTGATGACGTCGACAACGCCGGGAAGCTGTAGGGCTTCGCTCACATCCAGCCCTCTGTCAGACAGCAAACATCAAAATATCAGCATGAAAACACCAGAAAGAGCCTCTTTTTCCTAATGTAAATGCACTAAAGCTCGTTATTTAAAGATAATTAAACTCAAAAGCTCCAAAGTGAAGTTTGTCTATGTTGACTAGGGTGGGGCGATTGGATGAACATTAGTCCAATCGCTCATGCAAGTTAGTCGTGTTTGAGAAGTTTACCAGGGTGATTTATTTATTTGCCCATGAGTGAGTTTGCTAAGAATGATGGAGCTAATAGAAGCAGTCAACAGAACCCTCCCCCCCCCAAAAAAATAAAAATTTGTGTATTTTTTTTTAAAAGCACCCTCTTTCAACTGCGAGCCACTGCACCCTCTTCAGAGTGCGCCCAAATGCTTGTTGATGGAGCTGCAGAAGCTGGTGATAGCCAAGCATACTCAGCCGGATGGTGGACACGTACATACTCATGTAAGTTAGTCGTGTTTGAGTGCTTTGCTCGCACTATACGTCTGCACAAGCAGCACACTGCTTTGATTACATCCTTTTTCATCTGGCCCAAACACCCCCCCCCCCCAAAAAAAACAAAACAAAAAAAAAAAAAAACATTGGCAACTTTTTTCTTTAGTGTTTTTTTTTACGAATTAACACGACTTGACGCGATTAACAATTAAGCCAGCTGGAGCGCAGACTGACTCAAAATCCCTGAAATGTCTCCGTCAATGCATTTTGGGAGTTCGTCCGTTCTGTGCTCCAGATGGGTCGAGTGTGTTTAAAAAAAATTTAATCGTGATGACCATGCATGATTACATTGCTCCGCCCATCAAAAAGTCTGCGCATACGCGAATATATCGCCCACGATTGCTGGACTCACAATTGCCGGTTGGAATTTTTTTTTTTTTTTTTTTTACATATCGCCCAACCCTAATGTTGATTGCAAAAGTGAAACCAACAATAATGCGCCAAACACTGCAGTTCCTCTAGTGACCACTTGAGGCGGACTCCAAGCATGAGTCAGTCGCCATAGAGTCCCATGTTAAAATGCCTGACTTTACAGCAGAATTAAACATCTTTACAGCCAGAGACAAAATGTAACTTTACTCCTTCATAACTGCGCAGGCATGATTTTCTTTAACATCCCATGTCCAGAATATCCACCATCCCTCCTCTGCATATGTGCAAACCATCATCTGGCCCCCTGATGCACTGCCTTGTAATCTCAGTGACTCCCAATGAAAGTATTAACATCGCCAGATCTGCTGTCTGTCTTTTTGTTAGTGACACCATCTGTCTTTGGAAACAAAGCATGACCAGGAGCACACACACAACAAAACCTAGAGGTCATCGCTCAGCTATCGCCATCTGGTGGTCTTTGGATAGAATACAGGTTTTTAGATAGCTTTGCATTGCTGATGTGGAAGCCATGTTTTAAGGCTAACGTTTTAAAGGTTAAGCAAATCTGTGTCCATCTGGCTGCATTGCTCTGCCTTTCCTGTCACTTCCTGCAGCTGATCATGGTCTTCATGTTTCCTGTATGCATCCATTATTTTGCATTTCTATTGTTCGCGCAAATGTATGTCAGTCCACAGCCCTGTGGAAGTCCTGCTGACACAGCAGGAAACCTATTATGCAGTGCAAGCAACAGAAGAATCTGCTTTTTAGTGCTGCCTGTGTGAAGGGACCATAATTACTTGTGATCATGAACAAGACACCTCCTGTGGCCATTAGAGGAACTGTAGTTTTTGGCTTTTCCTTGTTGGCGTTGCCATTTGGTGCTTACGTGATCTTAGCGTGTGGTCGGGAGCTGGTGACCACCATGAGGAAGAGCTCGCCCTCTATCTTTGGGAGGTCATCGCAGTACACAGCCTCGCCTGTGGCCTGGCTGATGGCGGACCGATGCATCATGGGACGCCCTACTGCATCGTGGTTACTCTGGTCCTTTGAGACAGGCTGATGAGGAAGAGGAAGTAGTCGTGTTTATGAAGAAAGCACATCTGTTTTTGAGTTAAACCATTCTGAAAGCCATTTTGTAACCTGGAACTCCTGCAGGCCAGGTTGGATCTCTCTGGGTAAAGGTTGTATCTTCTCAGGGACCTCGTCTGTGATCACATTCTGTAAAAACACATTTAAGTCAGTTGGATTTACCACATTACCCTGCACTATTTCTTTAAAGTAGATCTCTTTTTACCATTGCTTTCAGCTTGTGCAGGACCTCCAGGTAGAATTTGAAGAGCAGACTAAGAGTCAGAGACCTACGAAACTCCACCTTCCCTCCTGGAGCTGAAGGAGGGAGGGCCAGCTCTTCCAGAAGGATGTCGTAGGCTTGGCCGAGGGTCTCGTCGTCCCACGGCCTGAAGGGAAGAAAAGCAAATCAGCACAAGGTGAGAAAGTAATGAAGTAAAGTAGAGAGCAGAAATTGAGGGGAAAACAAAGAGACCTCCTGATGATGGCCTGGCAGGTTTTGGCTGCACTGACTGTGGTCGGGCCCATCCCTCCGTAGTAAATACTGACATCCTGAACCACTCTGGAGCTCTCTGAGAACATCACCCTCATCCCGGCTGTCACGGTGGCGAAGGAGGCCTCCTTCCTCGGTGCGTGGCGTAAAGCCTGAACAAACTCCCCCTGCAGGTGAGACGAGGTGCAGCACTAGTAATCGTTTTCTCTTTAGCACATAATCTATGACAGACGCTCACAGCCACACAGTAAAATATGTGTCACCAGTGTGGAGGAGACGCAGCATGTTCTTACAAATAAAGAATAAAGTTGGTGTACCTTTCTGGAAAAGGGGATGAAAACGGAGACGACAATCTCCTCCGGCTGCAGGATGACTTTCCCAAATCCCACGAAGAAGTCCTGATTCAGGGGAACCTCTCGTCTTCCTCCTGGTGAATTCATAGAGTTCAAGTTGCAGTTTGTTTATTCATCACTCATCTTGATTTTTTTTTTTTTTTGGACTCACCGCTGGAAATCACGCTGACTTTGCAGTTGCCGGCAGCCAAAATGGGATTCAGGTCCGAGTTGGGGTACGCACTCACGATGTTTCCTCCCAGAGACTAAATGCAGACACATTAAACTTGTACTCAGAAACGAGAGGAGATTATAATCAGTTTAAGTTTTAATTCAAGGCTTTGAGTTCTAGTTTCTTTGAAGCCAGCCCTCTTTTTGTCTTACAGTGCCCCCTCATGTCCACAGCGAAGATATTTCTTCTTTGTCTAGCTGATTTTTTGCATGACGTCTGACCCATGAGGAAACGTTCACTATATTGCAGTAGTATTTCTCATCATCTGCAGTAGACCTTCACTGGCTGAGCTAGCATGAGAGCAGCTGTGCCCTCAGCTTTGGCCACTCAGGCACCATTTAAACAATGTTAGACCGATGCATGAAACGTAACATCTTAGGAGCTTTTTACTTTCAGTTCTATGGGAAATTTAAATGTGGTGTTGGTTTTTTGATGTTGTGCAGCAACTGTTTGACTGGTTATTGTTAACCGGTTCCTGACACCCCAGTCACAGCCGTGCGCGGCAGCTGCAGCCATTACAGATCGGCCCTGTAAAATGAGCAACGGGCTCAGAGTACCTTCTGGAATAAGTGCAGAGCACTACAGCTCAGCCAAAAAAAAAAAAAAAAAAAAAAAAAAAAAAAAAATGCTTATATGCAACAAAAGCAATACTTGCACCATCGCCTCACAGCAAGAAGGTCCTGCATTAGAATCTACAGTGGGGGTCTTTCTGCATGGAGTTTGCTTGTCCTTACCAAGTCTGTGTGGTTTCACTCCGACTCCCTCCCAGAGCCCCAAAAACATGCACGGTGTTCGGTTAACTGGTGATTCTAAAGATGTCAATGTGAGCATGAACGGTCGTCTACATGTTGGCCCTGTGACATTGAAAACAGATAGATGGGTACATACATGGGCGACCGTGGCTCAGGGGGTTGGGAATCGCATCTGTAACCGGAAGGTTGCCGGTTCGATCCCTGGGCTCTCTGTCCTGGTCGTTGTGTCCTTGGGCAAGACACTTTACCCTACTTGCCTACTGGTGTTGGCCAGAGGGGCCGATGGCGCGATATGGCAGCCTCGCTTCTGTCAGTCTGCCCCAGGGCAGCTGTGGCTACAACTGTAGCTGCCTCCACCAGTGTGTGAATGTGAGAGTGAATGAATAGTGGTATTGTAAAGCGCTTTGGGTGCCTTGAAAAGCGCTATATAAATCCAATCCATTATTATTATTATTATTACAGGCTTAAAAATCATTTAAAAATGGCTTCATTCTCATGCTTTAGTCAAGCTCAACTGGATGAACTCCAACAGGCTTCTGCACACAAGCCTTCATCAGGGAGTTTCATATTTCACAAAAACAATGAGCCTTTTCTGCTCGCCCTCGGCTAAAATGCAACATGTGGTGAGAGGAACGCACCAGCACTGATGCAGTGTCCACAAAGCAGCAGTCCACGTTATTCAAACTTAAGTCTATGTTCCATAAGCAAGAAACCACAGTGCCAGTTACAAATAATATGAATACATCTCAAACAAGATGTATTAAATGTTCAAATAAATATGAGCAAATATCAACTGAGGATCCTGCATCAGGATGATGTTAAAACAAAATCCTATGAATCTTTTAATTCTTGCTCTTTGTAATTAAAATTAAAATTAAATGGGACTCTTTCACAGCGGCTGGTTAGTGCTACAGCAAGGGTTAATTTAAGCGATGGAAACAGGATGTGGAGGAGGGGGGAAAATAAATCTAGAAATGAAGTAAAACACAAATAATAACAATCAATTGCACATGTGCGATTTCTCCTTACAGCGACGTTTCGGATCTGCACACTTCCCAGGTTCCCCAGCTGCCGGTTCAGTGCTCTGAACACCTCAGTCTTCTCCTCCGGGAACTGAGGAACCAGCTTCTCCAAGACAGAGTGAAGCTCAGACAAACTGCAGCCCGCTCCCACCCAAACGCCTGCAGAGAGGAAGCACATTAACCAACTTTATCTTTCCTTTAAATACCTCTTGCACACCCTAAAATAAACTCATTGCCTGTGCATGAACACCAACAGAAGGCTGGAGCCTCAGCTGAAGGTGTAGGTTACCCACCCTGTGGCGTCTGAGAGACCTCGAACAGCCCCTTCACTCTGGTTGGAGAGATGATCAGCGGATGTAGGATGCCTTTGAACTTCATGTCTGGACCTTCAGCACAAAGCAAATACAGCGGGTTAAAATGATACACTTTATAAAAGCAGGAGTCTAACCAGTAATTGATCTTGTTTAGAAACCTGAATTTGATCAAATAATGACAAAGAAAAATCTTTTCTCCATTTCCACTCTTTAAATCATGTTAGAAACACCTCAGAGGGTGTTTTCTGCTGACCTATGTTGGTGTTGCCCATGACCAGGGGAGCTTTGGGATGTTTGGCCTTGAGCTGGATCAGCTCCTCCAGAGAAACCGGAGACACCCAGGTGACCCTCTCCCCATGAAAGGTGAGTGTTTGAGGGCTCGTTGTATCTGCCATCAGCTGTAGTGAAAAGGGACATTACTGTAGCATCAATAGTTTAACTGGAGCTTTAGATACTCCTGCACCAAACCAGGATGTAAGTGTGAATTTTAAAGACCTTCCTCGTGTTGCCTTTGATGACTTACAATCAGCTCTGGAGGGAAGATCAGCTCCTGTGTTGGATCCAATGGCAGAAGATCCAGTTTGTCAAAGAGCTGAGGCTTTTCCTGCAGACAAGAAAACAGAAAGAAATAAACCCGGATTAACCCCCGTGTGCCCTCATGCACCCCTGACAACCTCAGCATGCTCCCAAAGAGACTGTGGTGGCTCAGGAACAATCTGTTCCAACTTCTGCAATCAGGCAGAAGGTTCCGCACCATCCAGGCAAGGACAAAGACTCAAGAGGAGCTTCTATCCCCAAGTCATGCGGGTCCTAAACCAGAACGTACAGCATTTTTACTTCATGTATATAATGTTCTCTCCCTTTTTGCACAGCGTGTCGTGATACATTTCACTGCATGCTTTGTCACATGTATAACTATGCATGTGCCAAAGAATCTTGAATCTCCTCTGAAACCTAGGCAAGGCCATCACTGAACTCCTGAATTGTCTGTGGCTCCACGTGGCAGTGTTTGAGGCACTGACTCATTAAGTCTCTGAGGTTCTCACGTGGCTTTTGGTCTGAGGAACGTGAAGGCCAATCAATGCTTCGTCCAGGAGCTGCCTACACACTCTGGCCACACAAAGCCGGGCTTTGTCCTGTACTCTGATGAATCAGGGTCCCCTCAGCATAAAGATGGACACTGATGTCCTTGAAGTTTAACTGACTGTTACACTGTTGATCAGGTGTTCAAGAGCAGTGCATAAAAAGAACAGCAACACCAAAGCTAATGGCTTGATTGAGCAGTTAAAGGTCAGAAGAATGTGCTTCATTAAAAGCAGCAGCAGTAAAATGAGAGGAAAACAAGAGAACCCCCCCCCCCCCCCCAAAAAAAACAAACAAACAAACAAACAAACCAAACAAAACAAAAAACTCAGGTTCACCTGCTCAGGTTCATCACCATTTTTCTCTCCATTGAGGCAGCAGTTTGCAGCACCATTGGCTTGGCAGCAGTTGGCTTCCTGTTGGCATCAACGTATCAATTTGTTTATACTCGTGTTCTCACATTTCTCTCTTTTTATATAAATGTGAAAAAAATTGCCTAAATTAGAGTGTACCTGACAGAAGGTCCTGCAGCCTTCCACAATGGGTCGATATCCGGTACACCGACACAGATTACCTGAAGAAACGCCACAGTGAGTTCATTTTACTTCGATGATAAATGTCATCAAAACATATCAAAGTTTTCCCCAACAAGAAGCCGTGAATTATAAAAACACGTGCGACTCCAGCTACTCTTTGCAACCTGGCTTTGTTCACTACCTGCAGATCACACATGAGGGTAGGAACATACATCAACTACAAGGCAGGCTCTCATGCAATTTTCCCACCCTCTCTCATATTACTGTATAAAACATTTTCCCTAACTGTGATGTCCAAGTGAGGTCTGACACAGATTTTCACCACAAGTTTTTAAGAGTAACTAGTTTGCTGTCCAGGCATGAAGCCGAAATGCCACGTTCACGGAGAGGAGAGGGCCTCAAGAACACCTGCAGATGCAACTCAAGACTTAACCCTTTAAGGCCCACCATAGAACCAAGTCCGCCAGAGCTCACTTTTTTTTTTTTTTTTTTTTTTTTTTTTTTTAAATAAACACACTGTAGTGTTTTTGGGAGCATTTCAAGTTGCTATACATCAATACAACCGTTATATCCCAAATTTCAAAAATATGTATGTATTAAGTCCATAGTAACTACATAAATTGCAAAAAAGTGCAATAAACTACAAAAAATAAATTGAGAATCATCTTTGTTTTATTTTGTTTGTTTTTCTACATATTTCTAGTTAGAGAAATTTCAGAGGTCTATCCCTCAAAACTGTAAATGCAAAAAGTTGCACAAAATAGTTTCCAACCACAGGAATTTATTTTGAGTGTTTTCATAGTTTCATTTTTGAGATACACCAATTTTTATATACTCCAGGAAAATAATTATTATAATGCAAATTTGCAAAAAAACCAAAAACAAAACAAAACCGCATGTGCATCAAAATAAACCATTTCCAGCAGTGCAATTTGAGTTCTAAGCATCCCAGGAACCATACAGAAAGGCATAAAGTCAAACATGACTTTTATAAACAACAATAAATCTTATTAAATTCCCTGTAGGGAAAAACTATGTTTCCCATGAAAATGACGTCACTTCTGGTTTTGGCAGTCGATGGCGGACATGTGATAGTTCGCGCTAACATTTACTCCAGCATAGGAAGTGTTCTGAACAGCTGATCGGATCGGCAAAGCGTGTTTCTGGAATATTATGTTTTTGTTGCTGCAAGTGCTTTTTATGCAATTTTTTGCAAAGCTATATGTGGAAGGAAATGACCTAGCGCAAGCTGAATGAATGAGATGCAAGTCCTCCGGTTTTATGCAAAAAAAAGAAAAAGAAAAAAAAATTATTCCGCTAGCTTATGTGGTTGCAATTCTACCGGGATTGAAAATAGTTATGCAAAACGGAGCGTGCCCGCTTCGACCGGCCTTTAATTAATCATCTTCAAATGTTTTTAAAAATAAATAAGCTTTACACAAAAAGTATTTGCGCAGGGATAGCAGCCTGGCACCTCCTCCTCATGCTGGTCACACACTAATGTGGAATGGCGTCCCATTCTCCAACCAGCATTTGTCAGCTCAGGGCTCGCAAAATCGCTAGCCCGACGTCCCGGGGCTAGCGATTTTTCCAGTTGGGCTACCAAAATCTATCTCTGCCCTGCCCTTTTGGCCTATCGTAGGAAGGAAAAATATATGGCAATGCTTTTGCATTCTTTCAGAAATGTAGCTGGGTAATTATGTCATTGGCATCGGTGAGCCACTGTCAATATGTGACATATTGAAATCGCGTTTGAATTTGCGCTTGTTTTTTTGCTTTCACTTTGCAATCATGCGAACTGTGTATAGAGAGTGACAGTACTGATCTGTGAGTGATGATAATTTGTGCACCAATTCCTCTGACATCGTCTTATCAATCGTTAGCTTACTACGCAAACATGACAAGTGAAATCTCCCGCAGCTTAAACATGTGAGAGGTTGATCGCGCAGAGAATCGCTGAGCTTATGTGAGTGCGTGTGTAAAAGCAGCAGGATATATATTTTAGTTCTGCTGAGCCAAATAAGACAGGTCAGGGTGAAGAAGTGACAGCCAAAGAAAAGCTTACCACAAAACGGAGAAGTTATGACAAATCAGACTATAAGGCAAAAAGAAAGTGCAGCTTTATGGTTTCATGGACAAAAGAATTTCTGTGGCTGCAATATGACGAGCTAAATAACCAGGGCTGCACATAAGTGGTCCGCAGGTGCGCATTCGCTGTCAAAATAAAAAACGCGCACAAGATAAGAAGTTGCAACGCGTGTTTGCGTACATAAGATTTTCTGGAGGAGGACAGACATTTGTTTAGAACTCTTAAAGATGTCGAAGAAGCTCCTTTAAGCGATTACTGTGATGTTCCTCCACCTCCAAAGAAATGTCAGAAGGAGTCCGAACCACAAAAGAAGCACATATTGCTCAGTCTGCAATACTGAGCAGTAATTGCAAATTACATACTTAAAATAAACCTGAAAATCAGTTTAAAACAGCGTACTATGTTGCAAAGAGTGAACTACCACTGGCACAATTTAGCAGTCTTTGCAAACTTCAAAAAGCAAATGGCCTCGATCTTGGTTCCACTTGCCTCTTACCTGTGACTTCAGTGGAAATTTCGAATTCAGGATCTGACACAGAGTGATTCATGTCCTACAGTTCTTACTAGGGCTGGGCGATATGGCCTAAAATCAATATCACGATAAATTGAGCAGTTGTCCATTTATCGTTATCGAGGTTGATAACCACCCCAAGTGCCAAAAACAAACATTTTTTTTCCATTTGATGGGGCTGTGGCAGGCATCATAGTTCCTCCAGTTATTTTGATAATATTATTCCCCCTAGACCTATTCATTGCAATTATATTATTACCACTTTAAAGGACTGTAAAATGTCACTGAAAATAAATGAAGACAATAGTAGCAAGTACTTTTAGTGGTTAAGATTTATTAACTGAACAAAAAAAGTGTAGGATACAAAATGTAACCATGCTCTCTAAAAAAAAAAAAAAATGTGTATCCCTTGTAAACAAAATAGTTTAATAATAAATATGTTTCACATTGGCTATTCACAAAGTAAACAATGATTGTGCAAATGTAATGCCATCATGGACAAAGGCCTCTCTGCTAAGGCCTTGAGGTACTATAACTTGTAAACAAATAATGTCAAACACAAATGTCAATTGAACACAGAAAAAACTATAATAAATACTAAACACTGCCATGTGACTAGTGAAAACTATAAACTCTTAAACAAAAACATTAAATAGTGCTGTTTGCAAAAAACTTCAATAGAACACTGATAGTTAAAATTAGGCAGGGCTTGAACAGGGCACTTCAACAAGGGGCAGCAGCAGACTTGGTATCCTGAGCGGTTCAGTCAAACTACTGTTGTAGATGTTTACCTGAGTAGTGTTTACTCCAGGTTCTTGCTAAGAAACACAAGCATATTGACCATGTCAGGTTTCAGGCAGGATCTGAGGCATGTCACAATGTTTCCTCCAGAACTGAAAACCCGCTTGACAGCTTTCACAATATTTGGGCCGTTGTCAGTTGTTATAGCAACAAGGTCCTCTTCACTGATGTTCCATGCAGACAGCATCGCTCTCAACCCCTGTCCAACCATCTCCCCCGTGTGATCAGATGGAAAATAGGCCGTCTCGAGCACTCTGGTACGCAGCTCTCATTTGTTGTCGATGTAATGAACTGTGAGACTAATATACGGCTCCATTGCACGGCTGGACCAGAGATCGGATGTGGCTGCAACGTGCTTAACGTATCTCAATTCAGCAGCAACCTTTTCCCTCTCTGTGCTGTACATGCTGGGAATGATAGTTTTTGAAAAATATTTTCGTGATGGGAGTTCATGAAAATAATTGACAAGAGATATGAAGTGTCTGAACCCGTTGCGTTCCACTGTAGCAATAGGAGCCATGTCTTTTGCTATGTGGTAGCCTATAGCATTTGTGATTTCTTGCCATCTTTTTGAAGTTCGCTCATATAGTTGAGTACTAGCAAATGCTTCGGTTATTGACCGCTGCCTGGTGGAGGAAGACGTTTTTGCTGGTCCTCCTACTCTCTTCTCGCTTTGAGCTTTTTTTATGTCTTCGAATTGAATCACATGGTTGTGCTGCATGGCGGAAGAGGTTGGTTGTGTTACCTTGACTTGACGCAACAGTCTTTTTGCAGAGTTTACATTTAACAATTTTTTTGATCAATATCATCCTTGTTGAATCCAAAATGTTGCCAAACGATTGATGATGCATTTTTTTTGTTAACAAGCATCTCCTCTTCCTCCTCCACCAGCTCTACCTCCGTCGCTGCTGCTTCAACATTTAAATCGTCCTCCATTTGTTCACCCGTGTCTCGTCTTGTTACAGGTAGTAGAGTCATGTGACTCCACCCCGTCAAGTCTGTAACGTAGCACAGCGTCTTAAAGGGACATGAACATCGCCAACCTGCACATGCCTTTTCTTTTTTTTTTCTTTTTTTTTTTTTAAATACCGAATTTACCGACATGGGCAAAATGACGTCGATGAGAGTCATAAATTTCGGTAACGATAAATTTTTGATATATCGCCCAGCCCTAGTTCTTACAAGTTCATAGAAATTTCTGTTCAATCAGAACCAAGTATTTGAGTTGATGATTGTAATTTTTATACAATGTTGTAATTTGCATTTCAACAATTTTTTGATTAATGTTTTGTTTCCTTTACAATATTATACATTAAAGTACAATATTGTAAAGGAAACAAAACAGGAAACAAATCAATCAAAAAATTGCTCTTTTTTTTTTTTTTAATTCAGGCTACTTAAATTTATTTTGGGCTACCAAAAACTGAAGAGTCCCTGCCTGAAGGGCTACCAGGGATTTTGAAATTTTGCGAGCCCTGCAGCTAGTGTGACCGAGTTAGTTATAAATAAACTTGACCTGCCAGCCAACACGCCTTACCTGACTCCTACAGTCTGGACATTTCTGTACTACAAATCTTTTTTTATTCATCTCAATAAATATTCCCATAATTAATACTGGATTTCTGATTTTCATTAACTACAAGCCATAATCTTCAAAATTCAAAAGAGCCCCCAAGAAAAAAGTAGAATATCTGAATGCTTTTAAGTCAGAGTGGTTACTCTCCTAAAAAAGTACTGTGTGTTCAGCTGACTGGAGAGAGTGACTGTACCATTTACTGACAGGAAGGACAAAAGTTGGGCAACACAACTATTCACCGTTACATGTGACAAACTATGACAGCAG
The DNA here is from genome assembly GCF_963969265.1 of Rhamphochromis sp. 'chilingali'. Classification (NCBI taxonomy): domain Eukaryota; kingdom Metazoa; phylum Chordata; class Actinopteri; order Cichliformes; family Cichlidae; genus Rhamphochromis; species Rhamphochromis sp. 'chilingali'. The sequence continues at coordinate 21,057,781 of NC_137931.1, forward strand.
AAAAACAAACAACTCAAATGAGAGTGAACACACCAGCCAGAGCCTGGGTGATGTCGTCCATGGTGGGCTGCGGTTTGTTCCTCAGCAGAGCGTACGTGGACATCACCATCCCCGGAGTGCAGAAGCCACACTGGGAGCCGTGAGCCTTGGCTATTCGCTCCTGGAAGGACATAACCACAAACCTAACAGTTTATCTTGTGTTTGCAGTTGTTTCCCCCCCCCCACTTGGTTTACAGTTTGTTTGCATGTAAATAAAGTTGGCCATTAAAATGTAATCACAGAATTAGCCAAACAACTCATCAGGAGGAATGTTTTGGAATAAAAGCGAACTTTCCAAATAAACGTAGATGACATAAATAACAGGGGTGTCCCTGGAACTGACCTGCACCGGGTGGATCCTGGTCTTGGTGCTGCCAATGCCCTCCACTGTGGTGACTGCGGCTCCGTGGAGCTGACAGAGCGGCAGCAGGCAGGCGTTGGCTGAGTAATGGCTGATGGTACAAGTAAAGGTGACTTAAGGCAAGTATTAGCAGATTAAGCAGTAATACCACTAAAACAACACTACATGCACCTGTACTGTTTTCTAAAGCTTCTTCTCTACAACTATCTCCACAAAGAAAAGACCTGCACAGAACACCCGAACTAGGGCTGCTCGATTATGGCAAAAATGATAATCACGATTATTTTCACTGAAATTGAGATCTCGATTATTTGACGATATTTATTTAACCCTTTAAGACCTACCATAGAACCAAGTCCGCCAGAGCTTATATTATATTTTTACATGCTGTAGTGCCATTTGTGGGAGCATTTCAAGTTGCTATACATCAATACAACTGTTATAGCCCATATTTTAATAATATATATATGCATTAAGTCCATAGTAACTACATTAATTGCAAAAAAGTGCAATAAACTACAAAAAAAAAGAAAAAAAAAAAAAAGAAAATCATTTGTTTTTTGTTTTTTTACATACATTTCTACTTGGAGAAATTTAAGAGGCTTATCCCTCAAAACTTTAAATAAAAAAAAAGTTGCAAAAAATAGTTTACAACAGTAAATTTATTTTGAGTGTCTTCATAGTTTTATTTTGGAGATACACCAATTTTTATATACTGCAGGAAAAACAAAAAAAACAATCCTATGATGCAAATAAAACAGCATGTGCATCAAAATAAACTATTTAAAGCAGTGCAATTCGAGTTCTAAGCATCCCAGAAACAAATTCAGAAAAGTCAAACATGACTTATAAAAGCACCAGTATAGGCTTTTAAGGCCTGCAAGTAAAAAAAAAAAAAAAAAAAAAAAAAAAAAAAAAACCACCAAAAACTTCATTTTCCGCGAAAATGACATCACTTCCCGTTTCGGGCAGGAAATGACGTACATGCGATAGTTCGCGTTGACGTCTTGTTCAATGTGGGAAGTGTTACGAACAGCTGATCGGATCGGCAAAGCGTGTTTCTGGAATATTATGTTTTTGTTCCTGCAAGCGCTTTTTATGCGATTTTTGCAAAGCTATATGTGGAAGGAAACCGTGACAGAGGACAAGCTGATGGCATCAGATGTAAGTACAACTCCTCTGGTTTCATATGCAAAACAAATTATTGCGCTAGCTTACAAAGTTCAGGTTCTACAGGGATTTAAAAATAGTTACGCAAAACGGAGCGTGCCGCTCTGACCGGCTTTAAAGGGTTAACAATAACAATGTATTGAATAATGACATTAAAAATAATATAAAATAGTGTGCAAATACTGATAACAGTGCAAATGTTTGCAATATAAAAAAATAAATGAAAAATGTAAACATCTATGTTTAGTGAACTTTGCAGTGTTGCTCTGTGGTGCAGCTACGACACCGTAGCAAAGTTTACACACTGTGTCTACTTGATCCACGTCTGACTCCGCCAACCCATAATGTTTCCACACCACTGAAGTTGTTTTTTTTTTTTTTTTGTTTTTTTTAACCTCTTTTCAACCAACGGCAGTCACTCCTCTCCAAATAAATTCTGCTTCCTCGGTCCTCTTAATTGTTGTGACGTGTGTTCGAAATGCAGAGAGGTGCGCTCGATTTGCCACACGGAGCAGCGCGAGAGTAAAGCACGAGGGAGGTGCTAATAATCGGCTCAGTCATTTTTAATGATCGTTGAAAGCCCAGATCGTAATCGTGATTAAAATTCGATTAATTGAGCAGCCCTAACCCGAACCCACATCTTCAGGACAAGCCAAATGTTACTGTCAACATCCCAACTGTGCATCCACAGGGAGGGGCTTCATCTGTTACAGTGCACACAGCTACTGTTAGACCTACTAGCAGTAAGTACAGCACCTTTTATTTTAAAGTGATGCAATGTGGACCAGTATTACCAGTGTTTCCACTGCCTGCTATCGTCTCAGCACCACCTGCACTAGTCACAGGAAAATATATTATAGTTTGTGATACTAAGTATAAACATAGCTGAGCCAAGTTCCAGCTAAACTAACTTTTGGATCCAAAACCGGAGCCAGAGCTGGTGGAAGGATTCTTTGACAGCTAGGACATGTTGTGAAACAAAACAAGCAGGGTGAAACGTTCAAGAATATAACCCCAAACTAATCCAGAGATTCTACTGGATGCAGGAACAGCCCTCGTGCGTGCCACGAAGGGAATTTTTCAGCCACAGTGAAGATAATGTGCGCAAGTAAAATACCAAAATGATACTCACCATGTCTGTTTTTTTTTAAAGATCTGGGCCCGTATCCCTAAAGATTCTGAGAATCCTCTCAGAGAGCTCCTAACTTAACCTAAAAATTCCTTGCCAGGAGTTTTAGCTTAGAAGTGATTCCAGAACATTTTCAGTGAACTCTGAGCAAGGAATGGATGGAAAATCCTATCTTAGTGAGGAGGTGTGGTTGACCCCGTTGCTAGGTATGAGTCATCATTTCAAAAGCCGTGATTGGTTGATCCTACAAGTTTGATGGAAATAAGCTTTTGGTGATAATGAGCAAAGGATGTACCCTCAAATCAATAAACATATTATATACTCTAATCTTATGCTGACTGTAATTGTAAATAATATTTCACATTCAAGAAAATATCTGGAAAATGAATAGTAAGCTGTAGGGGTTATAGCCATTAGAATCTAAAATATGTGAAAACTTAAAGTCATTACACCCTGTTCAAATAATGATTCGTGTCTTATTTGCTCATATAAATATCCTAGCTGGCATATTTTGTACTTTCACTCCCATATGGACCCCGTTGAAAACAAGATTGCCTATCTCAAGAGGCTGTCCTTAATGAAGTAGAAATCACAACGTTACAAGTCCAGTGTGGTCTTAACGAGGGTAACACGGCTCAGCTTTTAGCAATGTCTGTGATTGCAGACCCAAGTCATCACTGCTGCATTGTTGCATTTTCCCGGTTGCCAAATACCTCGGGGTTGTGATTACTTTCGTCTCCGGTGTAATAGCGTTGTGGCGTCGAGTTGGTGAAGTAATTGCATCTCTAAGGAGATCCACCACAAACATGATTCCTGCACGATCCAATCTGTAGCATCTCAATAATTCCCTGTCATCCAGTGTTTGTAGGACATCTCTCCTGCCTCTTCTGTTGGCCATTTTGTGCAGCTGCTTAGGGGAACTCCTAAGCCACTAAAAGTCCTCTTCCCTGCTCTTAGCAGATCTCGCCTTAGGAGCCCTTTTAAGCGCTAGGAATCTTGAGGAATAGCTTTTATATTAACTGGGATTGTCGTGTCACTTTTAGGGGAAATTCTAAGAAAACGTCATGACTCTGAGAATTTTCTTAGAATTTGGCCGCTAGGAGCCACTTTTTGCACAAAGATTCTTTAGGGATACGGGCCCTGGTGTGGTGCAACTCCAGGCCTCAAAGGCCGCTGTCCTGCAGGTTTTAGACGCGTCCTTGATCCAACAGAGCTGATTCAAATGGCTAAATTACCTCCTCAACATGTCTCGAAGTTTTCCAGAAGCTGGTAATGAACTAATCATTTGATTCAGGTGTGTTGACTCAGGGCGATACCTAAAACCTATAGGACACCGACCCTTGAGGCCTGGAGCTCCCCACCACTGCTTTAGACCGTGTAATAAGGCTGATTGTGGCAAAAAAAAAAAAAAAAAAAAAAATCCCCTAAACCTGACAGCTTTAAACTGTTTGGTGGTTTTGTCCTTCATTTTTAAAATCTCTGTTCAACATCGTTTCAGATTCCTCTCAGTGTGTGTCCCATTATCTCCTCCTCAGCTACAGGAAGGTGAATGAGTCAAACAGACTGTATTGTTTCATTGTCAGGGAGGGAAGTGACCATTAGCCAACAAGTTCAGTGTGGTCATCCATACCAGGCTTGCTCATTACAAGCCAACACTTACACTCTCTCCTGTTTTCTGCAAATCTAATTTCACTTAAAGAGGCTGAGAGACCAAACAAATTGATTTTTCCAGTCCTAAGGCTGACGTTGTGCCCAAGTGAAACATACACTGACAGCAGCAGATGTTCAACTGCACTGGCATCTTTTAGCTGCTCACATATTAATCATAAACAGTGTGAAGTTGGTTGACAGCACAGAACTCACACTTTTTCCCCCTCGATTATATATTTATGGACTCTTCTACAGTGGCATGATTCATAGTTCATGTATTTGATACTGGCGCATTAAGGAGTCCTTCAGTTCTTCCCCTGAAACAAGCCATTTAAACCCCTGTCTCTATGAGACCCTAAAAGGTCTAAAAACACTGAAAGCCAATGTGCAGATTAAAAAGTAGGAAAAAACTTGAGTATTTAGAGCAGTCTGAATCTTAAAGTTCATCTTAAACTTTGATATTTGCATTAAATATGCACAGACAGCCACAAAATGACCAAAAATGGGGAAAAAAAAACAAAAACAAAAAACCCCCAGCAGTATCAGGTGGTGTGACGTCATAAAGGATACATGATGGATTTCGTTGCAGGTTGGTAGCGCGACACCATAACTGTGCACGCTCCACAGCCTCCTCCGCCGCAGCCGTACTTGGTTCCAGTTAATTTCACTGAAGTCAACAGTCAAGGATAAAGACAAGTCCACCGAATGCTTACAACTAAGGTATTAACTAGGGCTGTCAGCATTAACACGGTCATCACGATTAATTTTTTTTTTTTTTTAAAAAAAACACACTCGACCCATCTGGAGCACAGAACGGACAAACTGCCTGAAATGCGTTGACAGACATTTCAGGGATTTTGAGTCAGTCTGCGCTCCAGATGGGTTAATTGTTAATCGCGTTAGTTGTGATGACAGCATTAACGCGTTTAAACCGCATTAACGCGTTAATGCCGAGTAACCCTTACACGGGCCCAATCTGCATTAACGCGGATTAGCCTGTTTTAACGCAGCTGACAGCACCAGTATTAACATTTAAACAGCGAAGGTGAACTGAAAACTGGTCTGAAGGATACTCTTCTGCCTGAGGAAGGGCAACAGCATCGTCTCCGGGTCGGCATGGTTCTCAGTCACCTGTTTTAACAGGACCAAAGAAAATTAGTTCTAACATCTGCATTTATTTTGCTTATACAGTGCTGGGCAAAAGTCTTGAGCCAGCCCTCATTTCTTTATACTTTGTCACCAAGCAGCCAGACTATCCTGTAATACTTTAAAGCACTCTTGATCAATATTTCTCCTGGCTCTCTAAAGGTCTTTCAAAGCTTTTCTTTGGACACTGACCGCTTTTTCACTCGACCTACTCCCAGTATGTTCTTTTGGTTGTTAAGCCACTTAACACCAGCCTACAAGTCATTCAAGCATTTAAAAAAATAAATAAATAAAATAAAACCCCACCAGAACCAAGACAATATGGCACCAGGAGAACACACCGAATCGTTTCTAAAATCTCCACTGGTAAGACTTCATAATCTGTGTGATTTGAATATTTTATTAACCATGTTCAAAGTCACATGTGGATCACTGCCTGCTATCTAAGTGATAGTTAAGAGATAGAAAACTCCATTTGTGTCGGACGAGAGGAGACAAAGGGCAGTTGTTACAGTGTATCTGATCAGAAACAAGCAACAAGTGAGGGCACGTAATCGGCACATCTGCCTGTGGAAGACGTGACGAGGTACGTCAAGCACTAAACAGATTGTGTGTTGAATGTACAGCACGTTTCTTCTGCTGCCTACAGCTTAGATGACGGTCAGTTTAATGTTAGAGTAGAGCTGGGCGATATAAGATTTTTTTCATATCGCGATATGTTTTTTTTTCGATAACGATATATATCACGATATAAGCCAAATAACTATACATGTAAGATTTAAATGTGCTGTTGCTCACAAGTACAATGTGAAATAATCAGCAGCTTGTTTTGATTTAAATATTTATTTCCCATAATAAGTTAAACAGGGCAGATGTACTTAAAATGAGGCTTCAGTTTAGGCAAAATAAAGGCAAATATTACAAACTACACAAAAGGTAGCCGCTAAAGCATTTAAGTTTCAAAATAGAACAAAACAGACTAAAGTGTCAGTTCCACTTAGAAATAAAATATTAATTCTAAAAATAAATCTTCGTTTATTTTACAGAAGAGACAAAATTGACTAACTTATATAATATTGCTTTGGAAGCGCTGTCTGAGAGAAATGTTTATGTCCAGGGAGTTGGTAACGAGGATCCAGTACCTTAATTAGCTGCTTGAATCCTTCCTTTTCGACCGTGTTTATTGGTATCATGTCTTTAGCAAGACAGTAAGCTATGGCATTCGTTATGTTGCTATGTCTCTTAGCTTTTATGTCATATGGTAAGACGCTGGAGAAAGCCGACTCAATTGACTGTTGCTGCTTCGCAGGGATTCCCCTGGTTGTTTTCGATGACGAATTAGCGCTTTCAGTCAGAGATTGAGCGTGCTTTAGTGGGTGGCACTGCTTCAGGTGATAAAAAAGGTTTGTTGTATTTCCAGACTTTGTGGGAACATGCTTTTGGGACAATTTACAGTGCGCGTTACTCTTTTTGTCAGACTTCAAATAGCCGAAATACCTCCACACTACAGAACTTCTCTGGCCTTTCCTTTCGACAATCTCTCCGGCATTGGAACCGTCATCGGTGTTCTCTTTGGTAACCTGGTCACCCAAGCTCTCGGTTGATTTTTCCTCTAGTCGGCACACTCATTTCCTCCATTACCCGGCCGGCATGGCGGCTGGCTGCTTCCCAAACAAATACACATGTGCGGCTTGGCACTTGAGCTGTACGTAACAAGTTACGTGACGTGACACTGCGGCTGTGATTGGTTCGGCTCTGCGCTACTTAATTTGTATTGGCTATTCATTTTTTTTTATAAGAGAGGAAGAGAGAGAGAGATGAGGTCTATCGCAATAGTTTCATTTTTCTATCGAGAAAAAGTTATTTCGCAATACATATCGTTCTGTCGCCCAGCTCTATGTTAGAGTTTTATCTCTAAGAAGAACAATAATATATAAGACAGGTGTAACATGGATGGATGGATGTAATCAGGGGCAACAGTAACTGTCAACTGCACCGATGACACTTTACTGTGAAAGTTTACATTTGACATTTAAATTAATGTGCATTTTTATGATTAAATAAAATTAATCACCAAGCTCCACTTGTTAAAAGTAGAATTAAAATCTAGTTATAGGCTAAACATTTAAGCTAACTTAGATATTTCTACAATTATCACTCAGTTTGCTTTCGTTTTTGAGCTATAAGGGGTCAGCATGATGTATTTTACTGTCACATGACTTCTTGCATTAAAAGCATTATAATGTTGCCATCATTAGTGAAAAACTATTCAGATTATTCACTTTATTGTTAGTATACAAGCACAAGGAAATCCGCACCACTAATTTATGGGCAACCCAACAGCAGCTCAGAGAAGTTATAGTTTTGCAATTTCTAATTAGTTTTCTTTACTTTTTTGTTTCTTTTTGAGTGTTTAAAAAAAGAATTTCATTTCATTTGTCCAAAGTCTACTGTGAGGATGAGTGGGGTCAGAGGTCATGCTACGTGAACACTGAATGAAACGTTTCAGGTGATGGCAGGCAGCTGGGTGCCAACAGTGCAGTCATCTGCTTTTACTACCTGCTGCAGAGCCCTTTGTTCAGGTGCAATACCACACTGGTGGTTACAATTAGGGCTGCCACAAACGATTATTTTGATAGTCGACTAGTCACAGATTATTTTTGCGAATTGGACGCACCAGCAGCATCTGCTCTTATATAACTATCATTAGCTTACAGCTTTAAGTGTTTAAGGTATGTGCTAACTAAAAATAAAGACATGATAGTTTATTAAATTTTACTGAAATTTGCAGATTGTTTCGGTGAAGTTTAATAAACTCCTTGCTATCTAAAATATAACAGGACACCGGAGTATATTCTCGAGCATCTCACACTTCTGATAATCAGCTGTCTGCTTGACGTTTATTCAGCTGTGTAAAAACTATAACTTTGACCTCAGCCAAACAGATTTACTCAGGAACAAATAAAATACTAAAAAAAAGCCAAACAATAACATTTTTAAGTTATCTAAGTGACACACACACATATGTGTATATATACATATATATATATACATATATATATATATACACATATACATATATATATATACATACATATATATATATACATACATACATACATACATACATACATACATACATATATATATATATATATATATATATATATATATACACATATATATACACATACATACATACACACACACACACACACACACACATATTTTTTTTTTTTTTTTTTTTTTAACCTGAGCAGCGAAAGACAGCGGTGTGTTTGAAAACGATCTGCCGGGAGTCCGGTGTTCTCACAGGCTGTAGTGAGCCTTGCCCCCGGCTAGCTATCGAGCTAGTGGGTAACAGACGTCTCTGAAAACGTCGGAGCGCTTTTGAAAATATGTGGTGTCTTGATAAACTGAGCAGATATTTGAGGTTTACACAGCTACATTCTCGCCTGAAAATATGTTAAACGTTTATTTTGTGACACAGAAAGAGTAATAAGAGTAATATTAAAACTAACTAGCTGCCGCCATTGTTGGAAACTGAGCTGGGCCACGCTATGAATTCTGGGACACAGCTGCTTCTTCGGGGTTTAACGGCAGCTGGCATCCTTTTATATGCAGTGCTGCCATCTTCTGTTTCAGTCCGTTATTACACTCTTAAATCCTACTACTTATTCCTGCCTCTTTTGTGATCTTACAAAGCTTCAAACGACGCCTCGACTATTAAATTAGTCGTCGACGATTTTGATAGTCAACGTAATCGTGACTAGTCGACTAATCGTGGCAGCCCTAGTTACAATAGAAGTCGGAGAGGTATTGACCTGTTACGACCTGTTCAGGAGGTGAATAGATTCAGGGACTTCTTTATCTTACAGGCGGTTTACAGAGACCTCGTCAGATCCTCAAGGATTTCCAAGCTTGTTACCTGCTCGACCTCAGCACCACTGATGAAGACGGCGTCCTGTCCACTTTTCTTGGACGTCCTGTAATCCACCATCAGAGTAAAGGTTGTTGGTAGAGCACCATGCCTTCTAATGTTGGATCTCCTCTCTGCAGGCCACCTCGTTACTTGCCAGTCGACCTACAACTGATGTTGGATGGGTGGATGTTGGGCACACCTGTCTAAATAAGAAGTGTGAACTGGACTTGACAACGTTGAAGAGCACCTGTGCTTTGGTTGCACATCCTTCCAGCTTGAGGTATGTTAGGGCGTTTTCAAACCTGTAGCTTGTTTACTCTGGTCCTAATCAGCTGATGAGTTTGTAAACTTGTAGCTTTTGGTTAATATTTTCTCTGTGTGAAAACAAAAGTGACCTCCAAGCCAACCAAATTGCGTCACTACAAACCACGTGAGAACACCGAGTCCGCTCATTGGCCGGATGGTTTTGGGGCAGGAGCAACGAAAGTGAGAACAGGATGAAGGCGCTGTGTGAGAAAACTGAGGATTTACGTTCCTTTCACAGCTGGTTGCTAGCCCGTATAGACCTTTGCACATCTAAAGCACCTCCATGCATTGAGAATACAACGCATATGGGACGTTTTTAGCTCACATGTGTAATGTACACCTAACGATTACTGTGTTCACACCTGCATAAATACACTGCAAGAGGTGGAAAAACGACTTGACACCGCACGTGTGAAAGCACCCTGAGCCATAAAGTCCTGCACCGAAATCTCAGGATCTTGTTTTGAGGCCAAGATGGAGAAGTTTGAACGGTGTGGTACACAAAGAAACTGTCGCTCAGCGTGAGTCAGCCAGGTGTTTTCTCTTTGATTTGCAGAACTTGGCCTGCTTTCAGTTTTTTTAATGCCCATTTTGTTTCTCTTTTACAAACTCGTAAGAATATGCGCAGTCCTGTGTGTGCTTGCACTTATTCTGCACCTTACCTTTTCAGAACCAATATAGATGACAGCTTTCTAAGGTCTTCTTCTTCCTGCATTTTTGTTCACTTCGCAACATGTGTGAAGGTCATTACACCTCCAACTTGCAAACGTTTTACTTTAACTCACCTGTGCTTGTCTAAAAATGATATTAAGAGTTTTGCTAACAGCAGCGCGAGGTAAAAAGTCACCTCGGAAATTGCTAACTGTGCAGATTTTATCTGTCAGAAAACAAAACGGTCGCTATGATAACATTAAAAAAACTCTAAACCTACCTTTTTCCCGTTGATAAAGAAGCACAGAGCGTCTCCTTGTTTTCCTGCAGACATCTTTCAAGTGCGTGACTAAAGACCGTGACGACGACTTTATCTCCAGGAGGTAGCTCAGTACCCCTTAGCGCTTCCGTCTGCCGACACTTTCAAAATAAGATGCTTTATTCTGGTTTCTTTGTGTAGCAACTCTCTCTTGGTACACTTCAAAGTGACGTGAAACCCAATTAATTAAACTTAATACAAATGAACTAAACTCAAATTAATTTGCATGTAATTACTTATGTTTACAATAGGACATAATAATTTTTTAGAAATAAAATTTCATCGTTTTGAGCTTTCTGGGTGTTTTGGTGAATTGCATAAGCAGTTGTGAAATTTTATTTAGTTTTTTTTCCTTTCTGGAAAACAAAAAAACATTTAAAAAGAATAACTCAAAGCTTTAAAATGAAATAAGACTTGACTTCTATTCCCAAAAAGTGGTGTTTTTCTGACCCATCGAGTTTCAACTTGCAGGACTGACTTGTAACTCCCGAAGTATTCCTTAATTGTTAAGTTTCTTATTTATTTATTTATTTATTTTTTACTATGAGCACCTTTTAAACACTTTCTCTTGCACATCCAGAGATGAAACACATGAATGAAATCTGATGGAAAGTAAACAAGGCTGTAAATCAAATATTTTCTTAGGGTTGCCTTGGACTCTGGTCATAAAATGAGAAAGCAAAAAACTGTATCAGAATTGAGCATGAGTCCAACACCAAACTAATAAAACAATCTGATACACATATAGCAGATTTACAAAAAAAATCTTTATAGCCATACAGCAATGACTGACAGTGGCAAATAAACATCAGGTGATTCGTGACCTATCCTTGGCCCTTACATTTATTTCTGTTTTTGTTAATCATTTATAGATTGGTCTTTTTGCACAGTCATTCATTGCTGTTAATACATTGTCATCGTTTCTCAGGAGGAGCAGATAAGAGAGGGAAAAACCTAGTGTTAGGTAAAGAGCCACAAGAGGGCGCTAGAGGTAAGGAAAACATTTAAAGAAAAGCTGCAGAGGAAAATCAAACGTGGACAAGCGGAAAGAAGAAGGTGAGTAATGATTGTACAGACATGTTTCTTTTCTGTGCCACACTGCTTCATTTATGTCTTAAAAGTGCCTCTGAAATGATGATTTGGGTTTCAGGTGGGCTTATGGGCTTCTTTCAAAACTTAGTTTTTGTTTTATTCCCCTCTCATTTCTTTTCATGAACCAGAAACAGCAAGACCCCAAGTCTGGTGCACCAAGCTGTATTTGTTCAACCCAAACGTCAGTCTGTATACAAATGCTTCCTTGGGTAAAGTCCAGACTTTCGTACAACAGTTTCAGCTCTAACACTTCCCAGATAACTGGCTAGAAAAGTTGAATTAAAATCAACTTTGGCAGCAGACAGAGCAACAGTCCAGGAAGAAAAGATCTCAAGTAGGAGGTGGGGATGGCTCAGGACACCCTGAGAAAGCCGACATCCAGCAACACAAAACAGTCCCTGACCTCGAGCCCTTGGGACACACATCAGCATAACAGGGATAGGATGGGCGATAAAGGCAACTCAGGACTGAGAGTGCTGAGGGGCAGCTGCCGATAGCCTCCGCTCCAGGAGGGGCAAGAGGCCTAACAACGTGATGAGATGTTATACTAACACTACCAGCATCAGTCTGCTGTAGGATGTCACAAGTCTTTATATTGTGTTTTTACCACCCTGCTTGCTTGCTGTCAGGCAAAGTACACTCTAAGAAAGCTACAAAGGACGACCCTTACTAGAAAGCTATAAAACAGTTCCTGTATAAGTACCCATAGTGAGACAGAAACAAAGCCAGTGATACAACTATCATGCCTGTAATCACATATTTGAAAATTTCACTATCTGAAAATTTAATTATTTCCTTTTATTTCCTAAGAATATTTTTTTGTAGATGTGATATTGTCCCACATTTCCACTCCAAACGTCTCCATTAATGGTGTTAAGCTAACTCTAAGGTACAGTGCAAAAATAAATTTCTGTGCTCATAAAGGAGCGCCTCACCTCAGTCTGAGCGTGAGAAAGCTATCCCTGCCCCTGTTTGATCGCTCTTAGCTTATTTACTCAGCTTTCACTCCAGGTTTAGCATACACAGCTCTACCTTTTTCTCACTGACTCAAGTTTCCTGACTCATGACAACAGGTAGGCCTTCAGAAGACAAACCAAACATGTGTTACTTTACAGCCCGGCTTTTCCACTGAGCCCCTGATCGGTGTGAGCCGAGGCCAATTTCTGCTTTGTGACCTCCAGACCTGGTGGGTTAATGTGCATATTTTCCTCAGTCTTGCAAACTGTTTCCACAGTTGGACTTGAACACATTCCTCCTGAGTCTGTCGGTGGGATTTGGTTTATTTACACAAATCACAGCATGTGTAGTTGTAAGATTTACAGCTTCAGACGGAGCAGCCGAGCCAAAGGCGTTGGGGCACCACAACACAAACAGGCACGCCCTCACAGAGCTGAACTTCAGTTTCCATGCTCTTAACTGCAGTGGTGTACTCACTGTGGAAAGTGTTTTCTACAGATATTCAACCGATCAAAGACAAATAAATCCAACAGAAAGAAGACAAATGGCTTAAAAATGTTGAGTTAAAAAAAATTGTGTTAAATGAATTAAATAGTTAATACAAAATAATTAGCCAATAAAATACATTTTTTAAAAACCTAAATACAGAGTTAAAACAATGGTAATTAAGAACTTAAAGTGATGAATAAGTCATTGTAATAGGCGTAGTAGATTAAAGCCAGTTGGTAGATAAATAATATTTTTATTAAGGAGAAATGGTTACAGTCCTGTTGTCATTAAAGAATGACAAAAAATGAATCTCTGTTCAATAAAATCCTTTAGTTTTCACTTGATACACCAACCAAGGAATGCAGAAGGGCATCTCTGAAGGGCTATAGGTGGGCTATAGCAGCAGAAGACCACACCGGGTGGCTCAGGAGATGGAGCAGTTCATCTGCTAACACAGACTCTAGTTCTCAGATACTGAATCCAGAGCTGCGTTAATCGGTTAAATTAAAGTTAAAAGTGCTTAAACACAGACAAAGATGCTTGTATTAATGTGTGAATGAGACTTGTAGTAAGAAAATACTTTCAGTGCTCAACTAGAGTAGAAAAGCATAAGTACCACTCCATTTAAACAACAAACTGAGGCTGCGATTAACACAGAGTAACCAGAATGTTGGAAAAGTATTGTCTGGTCTCATTTTTACTACATCATTCAGATGGAAGGGTAACAATTTGGTGTAGACAACATGAATGCATGGCGCACTTTGAGCCAAACTGAGCATTGTTTAAGCACCACAGCCTGCCTGAGTATTGTTGTTGACCATGTTAATCCCTTTATGACCAAAGTGTAGCATCTTGCTTCCAGCAGTATAACACACCGTGTCACAAAACTCAAAATCATCTCAAACTAGTTTCTTGAACATGACAATGAGTTCACTGTACTCAAACGGCCTCCACAGTCACCAGATCTCAATCCAACAAAGCACTTTTGGGACGTGGAGGAACCAGAGATTCACATCATGGATGTGCTGCTGACAAATTTGCAGCGACTGTAAAACTGTCATGTCAACATGGACCAAAATCTCTGAAGAATGTTTCCAGGACCTTGTTGAATCTGTGCCATTAGGAATTAAGACGGCTCTGAAGGCAAAAGGGAGTCCAACCCAGTACTAAGCAAGGTGCAACTAATGAAGTAGACGACATATAACATAGATACAAACTCTAAATAATTGATTTCTCAAACTAACTGGACAGGCCTGCATGTGAAAGTCAGGATTTGGAGCAGCATTATCTTCTTCATTTTGTTTTGTTGGCTGTCCAGTGAATGTACTCGTCTAGACCAAAGCTCTTTTTTTTTTTTTTTTTAGCTTTTACGGGAATTTGAGCCAAAAAACATTAAATGGCTCAAAGATAACCCCTACAGTTCTCACATTTTAAGGCTCATGCCACTTTTATTAAAAAGGCTCTTTCATTCAGGTATGAAAAGTTTTTAAGAAGATAAGTTTTGAAAGTTAATGGAAACAGCTCATACAAGTGGGCAGGGTTTTTTTTTTTGTTCTTCCAATTGTATACTGCTCGTACAAAGGCAGCATTGCAAGAAAGTGCTTCTGGTGCAAGAAGTTGTGCTGAAACAAAAAGAGACAGGCTAATTGGTCAGGCGTTTATGATCCAAATAATTAAAGGGAAGGAAATTAACATTTGGCTCCAGGAGCAGCACAACCAAACCACCGTGAAGCTGGTTAGTGATTTATTTTCAGAGTTTAGAAGGCATTTGTCTCTGTTAGTGGCACTAGGAAAATAGCAAAAAACATTAAAACATTACTGAGACAACCTGCGCTGACTTTTCTCTCTAATGAAATCTCCATTTTACACCCAAAATGCAATTATTAGGTTCACACCACAACTGAATCTTTTGTGGTTCCTTTAAAATAAAGACTTTTCTGTCATAAACTGATCCATCAAAGGTCCACACCGGTACATAAAGATCACCATAATTTAGAAAATGAATTGTGTGAAGTTCAAACTTATGTGGGTGAGGACCTCCTGCCTAATGTGTACCTTCAATTCTCAAACAAACCCTACATCATTTTAAATAAAGTGTTTATCTGTGAGTACTCTCTGATGTAAAAAACAAACCTAGACCTGCCATTCAGAACTTTTGGGGATTTTGTTTCCCATTCCCATCACATAAAGCTATTTAGGGTTACTGTCAGTTGACTATCTTCTCTCATCAGCTGAAAATAAACAAATCCCCAGTAGAAACGTTTTCTCCCATCCTCCTTTACTTCCTATTGCAGATCTGATTCCACTTCCTCAGCTCTCTATCACTCGGTTCATCTCCAGCTGAGGAAATCTGGCTTTTAGCCTCGCTGACCTCATATCACATGTCTCAGGAAGCTACTGCTGCTGGGTCAAAACCTAAAGTATAAACTTGCAGTTACAGTTTAGCTGGTAAACTCAAATTTGGCTGTGCTCATCGGCTCTGAGGTGTCATTATAGACTCTATGATATTTCAGTGGAAACGCTATCAAACAGGAAAGTGGGGAGTACAGTTAAAGAGTGCTGCCAGTGTTTTAGCCACACTTGATGCCTGCTGTGAGATCATTGCCCTACATAAGTACAGCTTACATGTTCCAACTGAGGAAACTACCACTTTTATTTACTTACTTGGCAATTAAGAAGTCAGAGCTTGAGGGCATGTGAGGAAGAAAAATGCTTGGAGTAATTGGAAAAAGTTGATGATCTGACCTAGTGCTAACACTCACAGGAAATGATATAAAACCTGGAATACTGAAATAAAGTATTCTGTGATATTTATGTAATGTTCCAGGTATTCTAATGGCATGTTAGCAGTGTTGTAAAGTCATATTTCTGTCAGTCTGTGAGGTTGAATAAACAGAGAGAAGGGGACTCTGCAGCTCTGCTCTGTTAGCGCACTTTAGGAGTCTACTTTTATGCCTGAGGTACATATGCTCCTTTTTGTACCATGAAACATTAGAAAAAACACAAATAACTTTTGGTTACAGGGTCCATTTTGTCATTATTTACGACCAAAATCACTTCAATGTATGACCCATTTACTACAACTGAAGTTCAGACTCACTGACTTGGATTAAAATGAAAGTTACATAAGAACATTCAAAGTTTCCAAAATCCTTTCAGCTCCATCTGGAGTCAAAATATCATGATAACAAAAGATGATGCACCGTTTAGCTTCATGACCTAAAAGTATGCTGCCAAACATGCAAAAACATACTCAAATCTAAAATTTGAGTATTCTTTGTACAGAAAGTCCTTATTAAGCTTTTAAGAACTAGTTTATAATGTGAAACAAGTGATTACTAAAGCATAATCTTCAGCTATGTTTTAGCTTATAGCACTGCTCAGCTAATTAACTGCATGCACCATAAATGGTAAGTTAGCATTAAGCTAGCTGCATAATAGCATAGCATAGCATCTTTATTTATAACTCACTTTACATCCAACAATGTTGACCAAAATGCTACAAATATAAAACAGAGAGGAAACAGGAGGAACAGACGGCAAGCCATACACATCGGCGCCATCTTGCAATGGGTTTTCTTTGGGTTTATACGTATACTAGAAGAATTGTAAAAACTACAATTTATAATGAACACAAAATACTCAGTTGTCAAGTTAACTGATGGTATTCAGCCAAAGCTAATGTTAGCATTTCAGTTACACCAGTTAGCCGCACATTTAAATGTTAAGGCCGTCCAGATGGTTCGTCATTAGAGGACATGATGGGCCTCAGCCTCAGCAGGGAGTGTTCGCCCAGGGCGCCAAACAGGCTAGGACCGCCACTGCTCACAGGGTCTACGAACTGAAAATCTTTCCCCTCTTGGAATACATACATACAGACTGCTTTTACTCAAAATAACTACAAAACCAATTCCAAGACCAATGCTGCCTGGCATCCCGTGCATGCTTTCAGTGTCTTACCTTCACATATTCTCCCAGTAACCTCTGGGAGATTCCCATTTTAGAGTGTCCCACCCTTTGGATTACAGAGGTGAGGTAAGATGTGTAATTTAACACGTCAATGACACGCTCCACCAAACAGCTGCCAGTAAAGTTATAAATCTGACGCCATTTCACATTTTTCCCCCAGACCTTCACCCCTCCATTTTCGGTCTTAACCTTAGATACAGTCAGCATTTAAATTCTGTTTCAGGGTTGCTTTTTGTCTTTCTGTCGTAGCCTCGTATGCCCTAATTTTTTGATATATAGTTATATTAATAGCAGCATGAGCATGAATAAAAGATTGAGATCGGGTGTAGGGTCTGACACAGAAAACAACCTGCTGCTTTTACACTGACCTGCAAATTTTTATTCACTGAATGAAAACTTATGATTTCTTCTTGAAACATGACCTGAAAGGACAATGCAAGCTGTCAGATTTGCATTTAAATAGCCTTATTGTGAATCCTCCAGCATGTGTGTGTTGGTGTGCTACATGTGAAATAATTTGCTTTGACAGCAGCAAAGAGAGAATCAGAGCTTGGATGCCACCTACACATATCTGAGCAGATTTCTGAGGTTTCTGAAGGAGCTGCTGCTTTTTTTTCGCACCAGAAATCAGGCTTCACACGATCGCTTTGCACGTGTTTGCATGATGACAGTTAGAAGTCCATGTACAAGAAATTATTGTTGGCGGGATCATCAATCTTAAATTATTTTTAATATGCAACTTTCCCTTTCTGCTGTAAGCAATTACTCAAGACGTATATTATGCTCCTCTGCCTCTGTGGGTCTCACTTTGTTCCCTTCACTCTCCTTGTAGACAAGGAGTTGCACACAAGCAGTGTGTATTATGGTAAAAAAGCTATGTTTTCTTTCAAAAGTCTTTTTATTAGACAAAGGTTTCAATGCAATGTATACAATAATACAAAGTGCTTCAAATTTTTTCAAAATTTTCAAATTCTTGTTCCCATCCTGACCATTAAACAACAAATAATTGGCAGCCTGCTGCCCAACTAAACCATCCATCCATCCACTTATCCTTTTCAGGGTCGCAGGGGGTGCTGGAGCCTGTCCCAGCTGTCATAGGGCGAGAGGCGGGGTACTCTCTGGACAGGCTAACACAGGGACAGACAACCATTTGCACTCACATTCACAACTATGGGCAATTTAGATTTTTCAATTAACCTATCCCCATAAAGTGCATGTCTTTGGACGGTGTGAGGAAGCTGGAATACCTGGGGAGAACCCATGCAAACTCAGGGAGAACATGCAAACTCCACACAGAAAGGACATTGTAGCTTTTAGCCATTGTGCATGTGAGGGGGGAGAAGAGTCTTTCCACTTCACACTTCAGCAAAATAGCTCGCCTGGCCAGCAGTAATGAAAAGTTTAATGCTCTAAGTCTGGAGTTGGACAGATTCAGATTCTGGACCACACGAAACATAGCATAGAGTGGCTCTGGTTCAGTTTGATGCTGCAGGACATCAGACAATGTATGGAAAACAGATTTCCAAAAGGTGATCAACAAAGGACAGGACCAGTACATATGAAACAATGTACCAGGAGCACACCCACACCTTCTACAGGCTGCGCCCACCCCTGGGTATATGTGTGCCAGCCTATCCCCAGACCAATGCCCCTGATGAACTAGCTTAAATTGGATAAGTGTATTTCGAGCACACATTGATATATTGTGAACCTGGCCAAGGATAGAGTCCCACAGTTCATCTGTAATATGAAGGGTAAGGTCCTGTTCCCATTTAGATTTGATAGCAGCTACTGAAGAGCATTGTAAATTGTAAATTAAATTATACAAGGCTGATATTATGCCCTTGAGGTTGGGTTGACCATTAAGAAATCGTCTACTGGATTGTGTGGAGGTATTTGGGAGAATTGTGCTGTCATAGTCTGCACGTAGTGTCTGGCCTGTAAGAAACGAAAAAACTGAGCTGCAGCAATGCCAAATTTGGTGGATATTTGAGAGAAACTTGCAAATTGTCCATCTACATATAAGTCTGCAAAAGTTTTTAGGCCCTTTCTATGCCAGATATGAAAAGCATTATCTGTCATTGAGGGAACAAATATGTGGTTTGCTGCAACTGGGCTTTGAAGTGAGAAAGCCCGGAGACCCAGAGTCGTCCTAAACTGAGACCAGATTCTAAGAGACTGCTGGACAACTCTATTGTTACTGGGTAGAGGCAATGCCAAAGGGAGTGATGAACCTAAAGTCGCAGGTGGAGAAATTTTCCCACTTGAATATGACTCCATGGCAACCCAAACTGGTGTTGACGTTTTTGGATGGTAGTGTCTCCAGTACAGCAAACACCTGATATTGGCGGCCCAATAATAGTACTGGAAATTAGGGAGGACTAAACCTCCAACCGGCTTGGGCCTTTGAAGAATAGATTTCTTCAATTTTGGATGTTTACCATTCCAAATAAATGAAGTGATTAGAGAATCTAGAGATTTAAAAAAGGATTTTGGAATCAGGATAGGGAGGGATTGAAAAACATATAGGAATTTTGGAAGTAGCATCATTTTCACTGAGTTAATCCTACCTATTAAAGATAAGGATAATGGGGACCATCTGGACAGCATATGCTTGCACTGTTCCAGCAGGGAGAGGAGATTCTTCTTAAACAAACAATTAAATTGCTTTGTGACACATATCCCAAGGTAATCAAAGTGGTCTGTGACTATTCTAAAGGGAACATTTACCAGTAGAAAAGCTATTTTGCAAAATCTATTTTTTTTTATAGTTCTTTGTGCGCTTTCCATATCTGTACAATCTCAGAGAACATATTAAATAAACAACGAAC
Source organism: Rhamphochromis sp. 'chilingali' (assembly GCF_963969265.1). Taxonomy (NCBI): domain Eukaryota; kingdom Metazoa; phylum Chordata; class Actinopteri; order Cichliformes; family Cichlidae; genus Rhamphochromis; species Rhamphochromis sp. 'chilingali'. Next base: position 21,077,812 of record NC_137931.1, read on the forward strand.
AGAATGACATTGTTCAGTTGGTACTAAAGAGCCCAAAGTGAGCCAAGACAATACTCATTACAAAACTTTCATGTTGTTTACACCAAATTCTGAAATCAAGTCCTCAGATACTGAAAATCAAGACTCAGACCAGGCAACTTTATTTTTCCAGTCTTCTATTGTCTAGTTTTGCTTAACTGTAGCCTCAATTTCTTATTCTAAACTGACAAGAGTGGCACCTGGTGTGGTCTTCTGCTGCTGCTGAGATGCTCTTCTGCAGTTGTAACGAGTGGTTATTTGAGTTACTGTTTCTCTCCTCAGGTTGGCCATTCTCTTCTGAGCTACGTCTCACTGGATATTTTCTTTATTTGGTACATTCTCTGTCAACACTAGAGAGGGTTATGAGGGGAAAAGCTCAATAGATTAGTATCCCATTCTGATGCTCAGTTTAGAGGCACTGGGCTGCTGTCACGTGATTTGCTGATTAGATATTTGCATTAATGAGCTGCTGAACACATATAGCTAATAAAATGATTGTAGACTCTGTGCGTATAAAAAAATGGACGCAGCCTCAGAATTGCATCAAATCTGCATTCTTTCTATTGGCCAGCAAGGGGCGACTGTTTTTGATGGTATTAATATCGAATTACCCTACTTCTCACTTAGGTTTATTTTATAAGTTATGATCCCATTTAGAGTAAAACAGATACAAACACAATGAGACTACTTCCATATTTTAACTGTCTTACTCTATGGTATATTAAAATATTTAATTTCTGATTTGCTCTTGCCCAATCCGAAAGCAGATTTCATATGTCGTCTGCATTTCACTGCTTAATTTGATATTAAATGACTTGCTGATGGCTCTCTTACTCTCTCTCTTTCTCAGACTCCAAGCCTGTAATTAAAATGATAATGAGCGTTGTTGCAAATAAAGGCTCAGTCGTGACGTAAGCAGTGACTCTTGTTTCACCCGGCTTGGTGCTGTGCAGGTGGAAACGCTGCCGGATTAGCCTCCTCTTGAACCGGCTCATGGCTTCACAAAAACCCAAACACGGTGAATGAGGGATGATTGAGAACCGGCTGCAACAGCAGCGCATAGGCGGAATTTGCATTTTAATAGCAAGAGCTCATCTCCAGTGTGCTATTGATCCATTTTGAACAGAAGGATAGAAATTATGATGTGCCGAGAGAGAACCAGATGTGATGAATGGTGGAAATTCCTCCTGCATTCTTCCGTAATTTGGGACAATGTTGAGGTGCAGAACATGATGACTGGGTTTCTTTAAGGTTTTTATAGAGCCCTAAGTTAGAGCCTAGATTTGTGGCACTTTGATGATGATGATGATGATGATGATGATGATGATGATGATCATCATCATCATCATCATCATCATCATCATCATAATAATAATAATAATGTTTTTTTTTTTGTAGTCAGGGTCAAGATTTTATTTGTATTTATATACAATTCACATATTTTTTTTCAACTAATGTTTGCTAATAAATGATGCATTTTTCTCCACTTCAGATGTAGAAACTGTGAAATGGTTTTTGATTCAACATGAAAAAAAAAGACCATTCAAAAGGATGTTTCAGGATGATGAGATTGTAAATTACAGAAAAAAAGTAGTTGTTCTTCATAGCTTAGCTCAGCTAGCATCTGTGCAAAAGTTAAAAGAATGGTAAATGGTAAATGGCCTGTATTTATATAGTGCTTTTCTAGTCCCTAAGGACCCCAAAGCACTTTACACATCCAGTCATCCACCCATTCACACACACATTCACACACTGGTGATGGCAAACTACATTGAAAGAAAGAAAACATGCCCGAAAATATTTTTAAGACCACATTTAAGCGAGCAAAGTGAAGCAAGCAGAACATGGGCTTTAATAAACTAAGCTTAAGATTTTTGCACAAAAGTCCTAAGGTACCTCTCATCTCTTTATATTTTGTTTCCAAGGAGCAACAGATTTTCGTATGTTTTTAAAGTGGTCTTGAACAATATGTAATAAAATCATACCCGGATAGAAAAACACACAGTGGAGCACTATCAGTCATGGATCGGCCTCCCCAGAGCCCGGACCTCAACATTATTGAAGCAGTGTGGGATCATGTGGACAGAGAACAGAACAAAAGGCAGAAACATCCAAGAAGAGCTTTAAATGTCCTTCAAGAAGCCTTATGCACAGTGTGTGCTGTATGATTTTCATATCAGACTGAGATACAGCGCACACTTAATGGACAAAAGTATTGGCCCACACTTTCTAATCCTTGAATTTAGGTGTCTTCAGTCCTATGGCTGCAGGTGTATTCAGATGGGAGATAAAACTAAAGGCTAAGAGACCAAATTAGGAACAGCACAAATGTATTGTATATAAAATTGGGCAAAGCCACATTTAGAAGCCTCAGCTTTAGCAATTTGGATGCCGTTAAGTAGATTTTTGGAGCCAGAAATGACTATATTTAAAACGGTGGGAAGAGCACTAATTGATGACCCAATGCAAGCTGCATCCCTGAATCGTAACACTGCAATGCACTAACACAGATACTAGATATCGGATATCATTACTAGCTTTCCTTTTGCCTTGGCAGTTACTACTGAACTGGGAGTTAGTTAAGTGCATTCCAGTGGTAGTTGCTGTAAATATTGCTGAATGTAAATTTATTTATTTTTTTGGTTAAAAAAAAGACAGCTGCAGTATGTTCATCGATAGAATCTGGTCATAGTTTTGGAAATCAGGACTTCGTATTTTCCACTTCAAATGGCACGCACCATTAATGCTGAGTAACAAATGAATATAGTGCTACAATTTCAGTCACCTAAGGTAAAGTGGAAACTTTATCAAAGAATGCTCCATATGTCCTCTGATACTTTGCCACAAAGCAGATAATGTTTCCTTCTGTCCGCTGATACATATATGTGCAGTTCATGTATTCTATACCATCTATGGATATTTATGTTAAAAGGATAGATCTGGTTTATGCCTGAGATTTGATCAGAAAAACTGATGAAGACAGATTTGACATCTTTGGCTGAGCAAGAAGATTTTACAACCAATGGACTCAAAAGACCGAAAAAGATCAAGGCCTGAAGTCGCAGACCTGCAGCTCAGAGGAGAAAGAGGACTAAAAGGCCAGACTAAAGTCAGCTTTAGTGTTTCAACAGCTTTCTACTTGATCATCAGAACAAGTAAAACCTCTAAGCCTGTGTTGTCTCAACAGCAGCTAACCCTAACAACATTCAACAATAAATCACACAACAACTGATTCTGTCTGTGGCAGATTGGACACCAGTGAAGGAAGATTTAAAGACATATTGAGAAAACTTCCCCACACTGATTAATTAAAGAATTCTTTTAATCCTATTTTTGAAGTTTTGAAATTGTTTGATGACCTGCAGTGTTTATGCAGAAAACACAAATTGGCTCTAAGCCCTTGGAGACAAACTATGGGTGTTTCATTTTACAGCAGGAGACATTTCAGTAGCAGTCAAAGGTTGTAATTGAAAATACCAGCTGTGGCTGATTCAGTGTGAAACCAACACAGTTGAAAAATGAAGCCAAAAAGCTGCAGTCACTCATGTGCCCACTAGAGTCTGGCTCCTAAATCGAATCAGTCCCCATAGACTTCCATGTTAACATGTCCAGCTGTACAACAGAAATAAACATGTTTACAGCCTGCTTCAAGTCTCTACAGTTAACTACTTCATATTTCTCATAATACACGAAGAGGAGGTGAACTTCTTATAAAGTTATGCATTATTAAGGTGCTTTGATTGACAGAGCTGTCTCTGCTAGGCTTCAGAATCTGAATCACTGAACGGTTGACTGTAACTGGTTTGCTGTGTGATACCGTCCAAGAGGTTTGTGCTGCATATTTGCTGAAAAAAATCCTAGTATTTTATTTGTATATTATTTACTTATTAACTTGCTGTGGCCTTAGTCACACAAACATACAGACCAATCAGTGAACCCCTGGTAAACACCATACATGAGGTAGAAATATGCATTTGTAACATGAGCTGGTGAGGGTGGAGAAGCTAGCAATGTTAGCTATTAGCACTAGTGATTACCAGATTAGCTTAGAGAGACACATAGCACATTTATTTGGCAGAACTTAACAAAGACTTTATGGTACCAGTTCTTCATTGCACTATATTAACTTTTCACACATGACAGTAAGGTGTAGATAACAGCCTGCACCAACTTTTTACAAAATAGAGCCAGAGAAGTACACACTTGCACCACCTTGCAGTCTCATTCATTACTGCATCCATATTCATATCCACAGAGTCCAGCTGTTACATATTCTCCGACCACTTGTAAGTGGTAGTTGGAGGTTGGTGAAATTTGCTGGGTGCAATTGGTTGCAAAAAGTGATAACTTTCTTGTGATTGTTTGGTTGCTAGCATGTTTCTGCAGTGGCCCATTGTTTGTATCAGTCTATTTGCAAATGCTCACCGACTGGTCACCAAGCTGCAGTGAAACTAAAATATTCGATACAAGCTTAAAAGGAACACCGTTCACCTTCAAAGTAAAGGTTGTACTTGTATAAATATGTTTGTTAGTAAGGCGTAAGTTTAACTTTAAAAGTCAAAGTTTTCCGTTTCTGGTTTGTGTTGCACTCTCTTGAGTTTCATTGCCGCTCAGCAGTTAGTTGGCAAGTCTTTACAGACACGTAAGTGTCTTTCATGCAAAATGTGTTCAACTGAGGTAATCCCTTAGATATCAAAGCAATTGCAAGTAGGTTTTTGTAATGCACTTTTTTGGGAACAGTCAGAAAACTCCAGCAACCACTCGCCAACCGATTGGTGAATACACATTTTTCCCCAACAACCAGTGGCCAACCATGGCTATAATGCTCAAGTCAAGGATTTAATAGAGTTTACAAACCAATGCTTTCTATGTAAACATTTAATATTGATATAAACAGGCAGCTATATAAATTGTTTCTGCAAAGCTGCTTCAATTTTAAACTGAAAATTTAAAAAATTTATAATTTAATTGGGAGTGCTTGATATGGCCTTTACAGCCCTGTATTTGTATAGCTTTTTCCCATATAATTGTTTGTTGTTGTTGTTGTTGTTTTAAGAACTCTAATCCTTGGTGATTTGCAGTAACTCAACTACATGCTGTAATTCAAGCGCATGTTTAGACAAACGGTTTGAACTGTCAACAAAAATCTGACAACACAACATTGGCAATACTTTAAATACATAAAATAATCCCACCCGTGCACATTCAGCACCATTTTTAAGCATGTTAACGTTGGCGTTCAAAGCTTTCGCATGCAAAGCAAAAATGTCACGGCCATCAATTTTGGACGGCGAGGGTGGAAGTGTGGAGGATTATCAGCATGCACAGTTAAAACATGAAATCCCCTTGATGGCCCACCAACAGAAACATGCAGAAAAGGAAGCAGGAAAACAAGACAGATAAATACAAACCGGGCTGGAACCTCTTTGCTCTGTCAACAGTTTGAACGGAGACATGACAGAATCCTATTTGACTGAGCATAGAAGAGGGAGATTTGTGAAGTAGAAAAAGCAATGAATGAGTAGAGGGGAATAAATATGGCCATTCCAAACACTGACTTTAAGGCTCATTAGAATTTTACAAACTCTTTTTTTCCTTATATACTGCATGCTGTGTTTGCACTAGTAAAACATGAATAAATGAGGACTGGATTAAGCCTTTCGCGCAGCGCTGTATTTTATCATAAAGTTTGAAAGTTAGTTGTTAGTTGATCCGACTGAGAAACAGAGGGACACTGCACAGTAAAAAGCAATGTCCGATGCTGACCCACACATCAACCCCAACCTCCTCCCTGTGCTGATTTTGGAGCTCTTAACTGTCCTTTTCACCTTTTCTCCTGTTATAATTACTATGGACACTTGAGGACAATCATTTAAACAGAAATATTAAGAACTACAGTTTTTTTTTTAACTGTTTTTAGCAAGGAGGACTAAATGTGCAAACTAGTTGTCCTATTTGTGTAGTTCTTTTAGCAGTAAGAGAACTTCTGTTAACTTCTTCATTAAGAGAAGCTCCACGAGCTCCATGAGAATAAAATGCATCATCATCCATTACTCACATGTGTTGTTATAGGCTTGTTTTTAAATCCTCAGAGATCCAATCAAAGCTTAAAATATCTGTTTGCGTATACGGGCACTGGATTCCCATGCCTGTCTGCGACTTGAAACAGTGACCTTTTGCCTCCCAGTTCTCCTCTTAGCTCAGATACAGCATGTCTGATACTCAGATAAACCACTGAATACATTCTTCTTCCTCCAGACAGTTTAACCAAAGTCGAGAGATAACAACCGTCTCATTTCAGGAGCACAGTGTGTGTGTTGCAATTACACTGAGTTACATGAGTGACACAAACCATAATAATAAGACGGGAAGCCATTTGGCTGTAAACACGATGACTGGAGGAAGGTATATTTGGCACTAGACAGAAAGCGAATCAACAAAAAGAAGGAAAACAAGCACTTTGATTGTGCTCTATCCTTGGACATGGCATTTCAGCCTGCTTTCAGAGCTTCCTATTCATAATCCCTAAACATAAAATGCCACAAGTTAAATGGAGGAAGCAAAACCCATACAGTACACAATATTTTGTTTTTTAAACATGGCAGCTTAAGGTAACAATTTATTTCTCAGTGTATGAGAGAGTTTATTGGCCTTAATTATAGAGTGGGGTAATCCAGCTGACTTGGCAAACCTTCAGCTATTAACAATATTCATATAGTGTAAATTAATTGGTGCAACAACCTCTAAGCACATGGCCTCAGTCTTTTCAATTAACAATATGGCACTTTAATCGATAGACCAATTCATTTTTGTTGAGTTGCATGCCATAGCAGCATGTACTACAATAAAACAGATTATATATACTGTTGCTACTGTGTAGCAGAACAGCATATATTCACCAACTATTTCATTAGGTACACCTTGCCAATACTGAGTTGGACCTGCTTTTGTCCCCAGAACTGTTTAATTCTTCATGGCATAGATTCCTTTAAGAGTTTGGTCCATATTGGCATGACAGCATCACACTTGCTGATCTGGTGACTGTGGATGCCATTTGAGTGCAAAGAACTCACTGTCAAGCTCAAGAAACCAGAGTGAGATGATCTGAGCTTTGTGACACGGTGTGTTATCCTGCTGGACGCAGCCACAGAAGATGGCACACTGTGGTCATAAAGGGATGGTTGTGGTCAGCAACAATACTCAGGCTGTGGTGTTTAAAGCTGTTGAATTGTTGGTGTTGACTTCAGTTCTGCCTTTGATCCTGGATAAACTAGCACTGAAGCTCCTGGGACACCTGGAACTGTCCACGTCACTGCATTCTTATGACTGTCTAATGACAGGAAAGAATTTTTAAATATACTGATACTGAGGAGGCCAAATTATGTCAAAGAAAATATCTCTCAGTCCATTACACCATCATGTTTTCATGTTGTTTACACCAAATTCTGAGCCTGCCATCTGAATGCTGCAGCAGAAATCGAGACTCATCAGACCAAACAATGTTTTTACAATCTTGTCCAGTTTTGGTGAATTGTAGCATCAGTTTTCTGTTCTTAGCTGACAGCAGTGGCAGTGTGCACTTTTACTGCTGTTGAGATGCTCTCCTGCAAACCTTGATTGTAACAAGTGTTTATTTTAGTTACTGTTGCCCTCCTAACAGCTCAAAGCACCCTGGCCATTCTCCTCTGACCTCTGAAATCAACAGCACATTTACACCCAGAGAACTACTGTTCACTGGACTTTTTCTCTCTGTTTTGGACCATTCTGTGTAAATTCTTTAGGCGATTGTGTGGGGAAATCACAGTAGATCAGCAGTTGCTAAATACATGCAAGTTTACCTACTGAAGTGGCCAATGAGTGTTGTTTTTGTTGACTTTATAGTTTATTTATATTTTTAAATTTACACACCATTAGCATTGTTAGTAGTAAAAAGGTAAAAACCTCGAAACAATATCAGGCTGCTCAAAAAGAGAGCAACTACCTAAATCTGAGTTTAAATCAGGAAGCACAACAGCAGTGAAACGTGCAAAGGCCATGAAGTTTTACTGCAGATATACAGCCTTTAAATTATATTTTTTAGCTGGGAGCTGCTGGGATTTTCCCACCCTGATTAAAACTTTGGAAACCAAACACAAGTCAAACAACACACAAGTTGAATTACAAAGAGTTTAATCCCAAAAATACTTTTTCCTTTTTTCCTGTTTTGGCTTGTAATACATAGTTTGGTCTTGCTGTATCGTGGCTGTAACGCTATAGTACTGTATCATTTACATTGTCTGAAGTAGTGGCTGTCATGCAATGTTGGACACAGCTCGACTTAGCAGAAAGATGCCACGTTCACATCAGAAATCCTGACTGTAAAGAAAAAGAAAGAAAGAAAGAAAGAAAAAAAGTTAACATTCATGTCTTCCCACTTGAGCTACAGGTATGACAACACAGTCACCTCTACAGTGTGACTAAGGTTCGACAGTTTGTTTACTTTGTAGACATCAAGCTGCAGCACAATAATGCTGCTTCATCTCTTCTTGTCTTTCATCGTGAATGTGGCATCAGAGAACAGTCTGTACAAGACATTCAACAGTCTTGTCATTTAAGACCAAATGCTAATGTCAGTGACTTTTTATGGGCTCCTCAGCAAGTTGGCTTTCAGGTATGTGAAACATTATGTTGATGTTAAGCTTTATGGTTATTTCTCACTCTGTAAAATATTTTATGAGCAGCTGAACAGGTTCCAGCCTGTTGGTTTGTTTCACTTCTTCACTGTGACAGGAAGACACTCGGCTTCTCGACTGTCCACCCATTGTCACCCCAGGGAATTTTGACAAAGCTGCTAGCATCACACAGGTTGTCCTCTGCAAAAGCCAACAGTGCTGTTCAACAGAGGTTTATCAAACTTTGTGGTTTTTTGGTTAGTTTGGCTTTTTATCATTTCCTGTTTTTTTTTTGTTTTTTTTATTTTACATGGCATTTGGTGACTAAAAATAATATTGATTTGGGATGAAATATCACATCTCAATTAGGACTGTTTGACTACGGGGGAAAACAATTCCAGATCAGCAGAGCTGAGTTACCTCAAAATGTCAAGTTATTTCCACAGTTTTGAGTTATTTAAGTTTTAGTTTTGAGTTATTATATTTGAGTTAAAATTTTGACTTTGTATGGCTGTTATTAGTATCGCTGTTATTTAAAACAACAACATTGGGACTTTTAAAACATTCTGCGCTTGAGGAACAAAAATTGTATTTGCTGTTTTTTCCAAACAGCTGACTAAAAATATCCATTCCTGTGATATCAATGCCAAATTGTGGCATCTCCAAAATACCAGCAGCTTTGACAAGATGTAGATTTTTGGCACCTTGGAGATGAAAACAGGTTCTGAACACGTGTCCTTTCACTGCCAGGAGGTTGAATCAGTCTGGGATGCACTCATAACACTTCTCAAGCACTCTGAGGGGCAGCTGGTTTGCTTTAGAGCAACTAAAGGAGCTAAAAATGACTCTATATGCTGATGACTATGTCATGTTTTGGTGTAAGATTTCTGATGGTAGTTTGATTAATTGGTTGTGTGATTTCCCTTCCATTCAGCATTATTAGCTATAACTAAATTTAAGTTTGAGAATTTAAGAGAGAATTTTGTGTGAAAAGTAAGAGTAGATGGATGCACAAATAATATAATCAGTGTTTGCTGTATTTATCAGCCAACACTAACAAGAGTTATATTAATCTGCAATGTCCAGTTTTTATTAGGTAAAATTAATCTTGAACTATAGCCAACATTACATGTAATGGCTTAAATGGACCCACAGTGTCCATGTGCAACTCTTGTACCATCAAGCCGTATTATTCTTGCGGCAATATTGCATTAAATACATAAAACAGTTGCATATATAGCTGAAAAAAGTTGAACTGTTAAAAATAGGGGGAAAAAAAAGATGCAGCATTTGTAAAATTCTCCAAAACAGATCAAATCAGCTTGTCACAGAGCAGAAGGCCTTCAATTTGACTTCCAGAGGAGGGATAATCAAAGGTGGTTCCACTGAGGAAGACACAGAAAATGAGCAAGATGAGGGATGAGGAAGAACTGATTTCAGATAGCTCAAATTAGGGCTGCTCAATTAATCGAATCACGATCTGGGCTTTCAACGATCATTAAAAATGACTGAGCTGATTATTAGCCCCTCCCTCGTGCTTTACTCTCACGCTGCTCCGTGTGGCAAATCGAGCGCACCTCTCTGCATTTCGAACACGTGTCACAACAATTAAGAGCAGCGGTCCCCAACCTTTTTTGCGCCACGGACCAGTTTATGCCCGACAATATTTTCATGGACCGGCCTTTAAGGTGTCGTGGATAAATACAACAAAATAAAACTAGTACCGGTACCGAAAAAAAAGAAATTTATTCAAAACGATAACAAAATAACGCTGAAAACCGATAAAAACCCTGAAAACTATACATTTCACACCTGAGCCTCAACTCTCGCGGCCCGGTACCAAACGACTCACGGACCGGTACCGGTCCGAGGCCCGGGGGTTGGGGACCGTTGATTAAGAGGACCCGAGGGAAGCTCGGAAAGCTAAGCAGAAGTTATTTGGAGAGGAGAGTGACTGCCGTTGGTTGAAAAGAGAGGTAAAAAAAACTTCAGTGGTGTGGAAACATTACGTGGATCAATTAGACATATTGTGTAAACTTTGCTACAGTGTCATAGCTGCACCACAGAGCAACACTGCAAAGTTCACTGAACATAGATGTTTACATTTTTCATTTATTTTTTATATTGCAAACATTTGCACTGTTATCAGTATTTGCACACTATTTTATATTATTTTTTGACAATCTTTAAAGTCATTATTCAATACATTGTTATTGTTAAATAAATATCGTCAAATAATCGAGATCTCAATTTCAGTGAAAATAATCGTGATTATCATTTTTGCCATAATTGAGCAGCCCTAGCTCAAATGCATTCTATATAACATAGTTTATTTAATTTTTTTACTCCTAAGCCAGTCATACCAGGTATATATATATCTCAGTTTGGCAGGGAAGGCTGTAAAAAACAACAACAACAAAAAACCCCACCAAAGCAGAGTTTCTGTGTCATCTCTTGGGAATCATCTTTGGTGTAACACCACCTCGCAGCTCTAAACACTGATCTGTGCATGAGTGCATCCCTAATCACATTTACAGCTGCCTTCTCACATCTGTGCACAGCACAGCAACAGGGAGCTCTGCCAGTGGATCAATACACTTTATAAAACATCTCCGCTACAATACACACATCCCCAATGAAACAGTCCTATTAATACTCCTCCATCAGGGAGAGTGCAGCGAGAGCCACAGTGTGCACAGACACAACTGCCTGTGAAGAACATTAAAACAGTCATCTACCAAGGTAAACAATCAATATTCTTCCCATGAATCTGACTTTAATATGACTTTTTTTTTTTTTTTTTAGAATTTATGCTATTCATGAATATACTATATAGATTTCATCTGCAAATACGCATTCCTACAGGAAAGTATGGATGCTAATGAGTTTATATGATATGCATTTTCAGCTCATTTTGCATCTCTATGAGTATATTTTCCTCCTATATGGAGACTTGCAGTATTTCTGTGGTGTTTTTTCTTCTTTCTTTTTTTTGTTTAATCCATTCTGTTTCTATAGATGGGATACGTCATAGTTTATTAGCCATCATCCAGCCAAAGCCTGGCATCACTGCTTCTTTTTCTTCTGCTTCAGTGACTTCCTCCTCTTCACGATCATCTCGTACAGCTTGTCCATGCCCTCGTCCAGTCCCTCTCCGATGATGGCGCAGGCCGGCTGGACGTGGTACGGTGTTGAGGGGCTCAGCTCCGCCAGAGCGAGCTGCCTCTCGATCTCCCCGACGTCCAGAGCCCGGGGCAGGTCCTGCTTGTTGGCGATGACCAGCAGCGGGGTCCCCTGGTTCTCGGCGAACCGGGTGATCTTGTGCAGCTCGGTGCGAGCCTCCTCCAGCCTCTCGGTGTCCACAGAGTCTACCACGTACACGATGCCGTCCGTGCAGCGGCTGTAAGGCTTCCACAGGGGCCGCAGCTTCTCCTGGCCCCCGACGTCCCAAAAGTGACAGCTGATGCCCCTTGAGGCCCCCGCGCCTCCCAGCCGAATCCTCTCCGTGTTGAAGCCGATGGTGGGCACCGTGTTGACGAACTCGTTGAATTTGAGCCGGTAGAGAACGGTGGTTTTGCCCGCAGAGTCCAAGCCGAGCATGACTATGTGCAGGGACTGGAAGGCAGCCAGATTGGAGAAACTATTCCCCATGTCTGCAGGCTGGGGAGGAGAGACAGCGTGCACTCCCACAGCCCCACAGCAGCGAGCGAGATCACCGCAGGGGACGCTTAAAGGTCCCGGGAGTGATCCATCGTGGGTTATTAAAACGCGTAAAAATTAAAACGGCTTCTCCTCTCTCAGCAGAAGTTGGGGGCACAGCCCCTCGTTGCGCGGCGGCACTCCGGCAGCAAGAAACGCCGCAGCATCCCTGGACTCACTCCAACTGCATCTGCCCTCCACAAATTGTCAAATCACAGCACGTACAGCGGCTGCATGCACTCTCGCGCACCACACTCGTCTCCGCATCTGGCCGCTTGTCTCCGAGCAGCTGCCTTCATGTAGTGGCACACAACACAAGCACGAAGCGATGAAGCGTGACGCGTGGATCAGCCACTGAACGCTGCCATGGAGAGACGCGTCAAGTCAGACGGGAAAAACACAATAAAATCTGGCTTCCGGTTACGCGAAAGGGCTTTAAAAAATAAAAGCCTTTCACATTCGTGAGAGCAAACCTGCCAGCGGGGTGGATAAAGGATCTTAATATGAAAGGTGTTCAGTCGCCTTTCCTCTGCGCAGGGAGGCGTCCTCAGCTGTGAGACTCTGACACCTGCTGGTAAAAATGCGCAACTACAAGCAGCTGTGACTTTATGAGTGCAGATATAAAGATACACTAATTGTAAGATAGTATATATAAATATAAATACATATCAAAAATGGTTTCCCCCAGCCTGCAGTCAGTAATTTAAGTGACTGCCTCTGGCGCCATAAAACAAAAGAAAGAAGAAGGCAAATAAAGCCTGGGATTAGATGGAAAGGATGGAGAGTGAGTCAATATCGACCAAATATTACCCAGCACAGCTTGAAGTCATGAAACATGGCCCTTAAATTTGGAAACATGTAGAATGAAGCACCAGCTGGCCCCAACAGACGGACTCACAGAGAAGCAGCTAAAAGTTATTCCAAGCAGTCAGTAATTAGTTTCAACCAAAAGCAACACTCACATGGAGCAGGATTCATCTTCACTGTGCATTTCAGCAGTGGTTCCAAACAGGTGTTCAACTCATTTCTTTATATGTTTCTAGGAAAACGGAAAATAGGTGGAGCAACTTATTGAAAAATGTGCAAATATACATGGAAACACAGCATACTAGGCAATTCTAACATGTTTGAAAGTCAATATTTGGTATGATCACCTTTAGTCTCCTGCCAGATGTAGATGACCAACTTCTTTAGTACATTAGCAAGGAAAGCTGCGTCGATGATGGAGAGGTGATGTCAGTGCTAACCATCTAATAAAACAGTGACGCTGACCAGATGCCGGCTCAGCAGCAATTTCAGATTAGCATCTGTGACAATGACTGAATGTAATATGTTCAGCCAGCTGTTTTGCTTTTTTTAAAAAAAATCAAAAAGCAGGCCTGTTTTCTTTAAAAATTCAGAGATACGTGGTCCTCACAGGACAGCCACTACAAATGTAAGTAACGGAATATAGAGTACTTAAAACGAGATCCACCTTTAACTTATGCAGCAGTTACAGTAAAACATTTAAATAAATAAATAATTTAACAGTGATGATGAAGATTGTTCTGCAGAATTATTATTATAATTTTTTTTACTCTATGCACAAATTTTCCAATAAATAAATCCAAAGTTTCATTGATTATTTTTTGTTGAAATGCTGAGTGACATACAGATGTGTAGTGTTCAATATAGAGTTATAGTTATGGAAGGAAAAATTCACCAAAAATGTTCCAAAACAGTTTCCTCTCTCTTTTTGTTTATGTATATCAGCTGTTAACTAAATCATAAACTATGGTTTAATAAAAAAAAAAAAAACAACTAAAAGCAAAATTAATGTAATTTCATCATTTAGATGTAATTTTCTTTATACACGTTACTACGCAAAATAAAATCATCAATCATTGCAAAGAATATTGGGACGTTGATAAGGTTTTTTCTCAGATTTAAATATTGGAAATCCAAACGTGAACACTGCACTGCATGTTCTGGCGTCTTAAAAATATAGAGGTTGAAAACTGCCAAAATAATATTAATAATAATAAAAAACAAAGAATCAATGCTATTAAATGCATTAAAATAAAAAAATAAAAATAAAATAACTGTAAACAAGAGTTATTCTATATGTCTCTGTTTTCTTTCTTTCTTTTATCTGCGTCTGTATTGATTGTTTCATTTATTAATTCTGAGTGATTTATTTGTTTAGTTCCTTGTTTATTTAATTGTTTACATTTTTCAATTTTGGCAGCTTTGGTATTCCATAAGAAAATACAAGACGCACCTCATCAAACAACATAAACATGCCTTGTCAGATTGCTTAACACGATTCTGAAATTTTTGTGGTTTGCAGGTAAAATTATTTTTACATTGTTCATGTTGGAGGGAATGCAGACTCTGACTCAGATTCTGGTTTGGAGCAGGTCTGGGATCTGTAACAGAACTGACACCTGATTGGTTTACACTAATGATCTAACTGATCTATGCTGTCTTTAATTCATCTGTAAAACTAAATGAACATTAAAAGTCATCTCAGGATAACAGAAAATAATAATGTGCCTTTTAAGCAACAATAATCCAGAATTAATGCTCCTTTAATATTCTCCTGTCTTCATTTCATATGGAGATCATTACATTTTGGCTTTTTTATGCTATAGAATAAACCCATTGTTCCCATAAACTTTGTTACATACATGTGTTGCTGGTGTTAAAAGTATAAGGCATGTGATCATTTAACATGTGTACCACTAGATGGCGGCAGAGTTTCTCCTTGGAGTACCAGCAGTTTTCTGTAGTCAGAGGAAAAGTTTGCAAACACACACACACACACACAAAAAAATCAAACTGCTGTTCTTTTTCTTCACGATCAGTCCAAATCTAAGCTGCTTTTTTTCAGGAAAAAGATGTAAACTTAGCAAAGTTAATTCACATAAAAAAATCTTATCCTCCATTCAAAGCTTCTAACAAACACTCACTCAGACTGACATCGTGCTAGTGACGCATCTTTTCAAAGCTCAAAAAGAGTCCCCAAACTTGTTGATCTTAATTTTCATAGTCTAAAGTTTTTACGTATCATGGTCAGTATTGTGACAGCCCTATATGTGATGGACTCAACTCGACTAAATAAGAAGCATTAACAGTCCATTGTTACTTTAAGATGTAAAGGTTAATTTGTTTGGGTAAATTAAAAGCTTCCTCGAGTGCAGCTGGAAAAGCCATCGAACGCTCTGATGAAAGTGGCTCCCTCAGAGGGCCGCCTCCGGAAAAGAGCATCAAGAACTGGAGTTCATCAGAGTTACCAGCTTCAGAAAATCACCATCATCAATCCCCGACTAACAGCATCTAAGATTAGAGTCCACATCGAAGCCCAGAGTTCAAGCAGCAGATAGCTCTCAAGATCCATCCATCGGTCCATGTGCCCATTTTCTGCTGCTGTTAGGAGGAGACGGTGTGAATCAGGCCTTCATGGTAGCCAACTGCAGCCAAGGAACAACTACAGAGGGAGTCCAAGAAGCACAAGGAGTGGCCGTCAGAACAGTACAAACATGGATTATGATGAGTCCAAACCTACATCCAGGATGAGGGAGAACTACATCTATCTATCTATCTATCTATCTATACGAGAGCACAGCATAGCACAGCATCCCTCCAGATATAAATGACTATACGTTTGCTTTGTCATGACTGACACTCATTCTTCAGTTTGACTGCAACAACAATCGCTCACATTGCATCTTTACAGCACCTGTCATACCTGCTGCTGATCGGATATGATCTGATAACAGCTCTCATTGTGAGCCTTCATTAAATTCCACCCCGGGCACAAATAATTCATCTAATTAGCCAGAAGAAGTGAAAGCAAGTGTGTGTGTGCAGCAGCAGTGTTAGCAGAGGGGAAAGAAAGCCAGTCCCTAAACGACAACACAACCTGAGTCATCAAGACCCGACTAATTGTCCTCGCTGTCCTCCTCCTTTATTGATTTCCCTTTTATTACTGCATTCAAGATCAATAAAACGAATTATAAACAGGGTGTGGACACGCCCGCGTGCGCACACACACACATGCACACAGCTTAACTTTATAAGACCACAACTCACTCTAATTGCGCTCCTCTCTCTCTTCCTCTCTCTAACTAGGCTGGATGTCTCTCGCCCACCGCCCACGCCGCCTTCTCATCCATAAAACAAAAGTCTCCCTCTCTGATTTACTTCTCATTTATTCCACCGTCTCCTCCATGTTCCACAGGTAACAGATGACGAGCTGCAGACAGATGCTGAGAGAGCCTCAAACAAGCTGTTTAACTATCAACTGCCAACTTTCAGAAGAAAAAGAGAAAAAACACATCTATAACTCAGATGATGTAAAATTAATTAGATACATAGGCTGAAGTGATCTACATCTCAGAGGATTTTGAGTCCTTGCAAAAAAGATTTCCTTAAAAAAGTACCACCAAATTAAAGTACTACCAAGGTAAAATATGTAAACATGATAAAACTAGGATGCATTGTGGGCACATCAAACCTGATCTCTTTAGGCTGCACTGGGAGGCTTTTAGGTTACCCATGACCCAGCAGTGTGAACGTGGCCCTGACCACACTGTAGGACTGCCAACTCAAATGATGTAAACCACTTACACTATACTAGAGATGGACCGATCCGATATTACGTATCGGTATCGGTCCGATACTGACCTAAATTACTGGATCGGATATCGGAGAAAAATAAAAAATGTAATCCGATCCATTAAATATCACGAAAGCACCTCACAAAACTTGCAACACGCTGTAACTCACCTCAGAACGTCGGAGCAGTATGCATCACGTGATAGAGCGGCTGTGGCATGCGGGACCTGTCGGTGGTCTGGATAGCATTTGGAGCTTCGCTAGCAACCCGGCATTTCATCTCCGACAAAGTTATCCCGAGAGAAGTAAAGCAAGTGTGTAAGTCCATCTCTGAATGTTTGTAAAGCATTCCTGCATTAAGCTTAACAAACGATATATGGAGCGACTGCCTCTTCTTGCTGCTACTTCAATCATGAAACTGCTTAACGATCAGCTGATCAGCTTTTCTGTCATGAGTCCGTGTCTCTAGTTTGCTTTTGGCCCACTTTGCACCAGAAAGAGGAAACCAGTGGCTGAACAACAGCAGCACGTTTAAGCTTGATCAGCTGTTGTTAGAATTTATTTATTATTACTTTCTACTCGAGGATCTTTTTCTACAGCTGACGCTGGTAACTGTGCAGGGGCGGATCTAGCAAAGTTTAGCCAGGAGGGCCGATAGGGCATTAACAGGGAAAAGGGGGCACAAAGACATACTTTTCTTTCTTATTCTCGTTTAAAATGTCGAGCTTTTAATAAATAATTATCTGACACCCAAAGTTTTAATTTGATGCAAAATAAATAGAAGTCCATTACTGTATATAGTAACTATTAAGTCTAATATATATACCCTAGTAAGCTATAGTACTTTTTCCTTTGGGAAGGTACCATCTGTGCAGTCTGCAATTTTGTTGAAGAAAGATGTTGAATCTATTTAATATTTCTTGAAAAATAATTGATTTCTGTGCATTTTTTTTTTCACACTGCATCAAATTAAGGTTGGTTACGTCGATTAAGCATCATGAGGTGGAGCGTGAGGGGTGGTTCCCTATTTTTTATTTATTTATTTTTGTTGTTGCTGGGAGTTGGAACCCTATTAGTTAGGTTGCTTAATATTTATGCTAAGTACTCTTTAAAATACCAGAATAGTGAGGATGGTGTAGGTTTAAGTTTATTAGATTGATCAGTATTGCTGAACTATGAAATATTTTTTTTTGCATACAGGTATAACAGAATAGCTTTAGTGTAGTTGTTGTTTTAAACTTGAGTATGAACTTATACAAAATGCAGCAAGATATTTAAAAAAAAACAGTTTTGTTGATTAAAAAACACTATATCGGATTCATATCGGTATCGGCAGATATCCAAATTTATGATATCGGTATCGGTATCGGACATAAAAAAGTGGTATCGTGCCATCTCTACACTATACTGCCCAAAGTATTCAGTCACACACCTGAAGGATTGAATTCAGGTGTTGCAATCACTTCCATGGCCACAGGTGTATGAAATGAAGCACTTAAGGCATGCAGATCACTTCTAGGAACATATGTGAAAGAATGGGTTACTTGAGTTCATCGAGGTTAGCGGGCATTCATTTATTCACAGCTCTCTTAAGGTCCTACCACAGTAATAGTCAGGTTCAGGTCTGGACTTTGACTGGGTCATTGTTCTGTTTCATGCCCAGGCCAAGCTTTACAAGTCAGACAGATGTCCTCACATTTGACTCTAGAATACTTTGGTATACAGAGGAGTTCATGGTTGACTCAGTGACCTCAAGGTGCCCAAATCATGAGCTCTCCACCACTGTGCTGACAGCTGGTACGAGGTGTTTGTGCTGATATGTTGAGTTTGGTTTTCCATGATGACCAAACATCTCCACTTTGGTCTCGTCTGTCCAAAGGACATCATTCCTGATGTCTTGTGTTTTGTTCAGATGCAGCATTACAAACCGAGCTGCCGTGTTCTTTTTAAATAGAAGCGGCTTTCTCCTGCCACCCTTTCAAACAAGCCAAACTTGTTCAGTCCACATTTAATTGTGATGTCATGAACTTTAACATGTAACATGCTAACTCAGGCCTGTAGAGTCTGCAGTTTTTCTGAGGGTGAGTTTTCTGTGATGTCCACTCCGGGGAAGATTGTGATATTGTGTTAACAGACACCTAAATGCTCCAGAGCAGCACACTGCCAAAACGTTTGCTTTTACAGATACCCTCTTATAGTTTTGTTTACATATTCGACAAATGAGCTGGTAGATAATATCCTCACCAGGAGTAAAATCTGGTAATTTTAAAGGACAAAAGGGAGCTGTTATAGTCAGTAAAAAGACATCTTTCCTCTTTCCTACCAAGCCTTATTTTCCTTCACATAAAATAACATGGAGCTGTTGCTGCTGACCACTGCTGCTTTCATCTCCTCTTCACTCAGAGGAAAAAAGGTACCTGTTTTTGCTGTATGAAGTGGATAAGGTGGTAGGTTACAGGCTTTAAAGCAGGTAGCTACGGCAAAACCACTCCCCCCAAAAAAGACCATGACATGTAAAATTGACATGTATATGGAGATAAGCAGCTAGTAGATGGATTTTTCAGACGTATTCTTTGTAGCAGATTTTTCTTATCTACAATAATTACACTTAACCTTGTAAATTATAAATTATAGTTCCTTATTATTCTGTCTCTCAGGTGTAGAGGGTCCACCTTACAAACATGTGTGCACTTCCTTAAAAGTGAAGTCCTGTGAGTTTGTGTTTATAGAAAGGAGTCGAGCTGCTCTAGTTTTCAGCACCCAGGTGCCAAAATGTACATGCAATCAAGATTTTCATCTGCTACTTTGATAAAGAGGAAGGCCCCTTTTTACTCTTTGCTTCAGCCTGAAAGAAAAGAAGGGGCACAGCTCTGTTTATCTTTAGCTTGATAAGTTCTTACAGCTAGCAGCACATCAGAGACACTGAAACTCTGATGATCACCGCCGAGGCTTCTACATCTGCAGCTCCCCTGCATCCAGCGTGCAGCCAAAGGCCCAAGACGTGAGAAAGAGCAGATGAAGGGAGTTTTGCTTTGCGTTTCTCTTTATCTTTCAAGGGCTCTTTATGTTCGTCAGGCCCACGAGGTGAAACCAGCCTGGCCTGTTTCCCCACATCCTCCAGAAACCTCCGAAAAGGAAAGGCAGATGAAACAGAGCGGCGGCTCGTCCCTGAGCTTTTCATCTCGCCACCTGTTCTGCATTTTCAAAAGCTGCTCCAAGCAGGCCAATTTGTCTGGAATTAACAAAGGGAAGAGAAGATCTCTTGCTTACTGCGTACATCTCTGTTCCTCTGTTTTTCCAGACCAGGGCAATAACACCGGCTTCTAAACCTCTCAGGATGATGGCAGATTATTGTTTAGGATATGTTTCAGGTGATAGAAACACTCTGATCTGCATTCATTTCCTTGAAGAAGATTAAGTTTTTACATTTAAGCTTATCTCCCTCCAAACGTGTCTTTGCACAAAGGCGATGTAGAAACATTATCGCACAGATTCAGGTTAAATTTGCACTTTTTAATAAGCAGTTCAGACTGTACATGGTACGAGCACATGGATTCAGGGCATGAACAGTGTGCTGCATAAATAAGGTTAGTCACTAGAGCATTACTTATCTTGTACTGTGCCTTGTATGCAGCCTTCCAGTTCAACCATTAATGTATATACAGTATATACATTTAGCACACACACACACACACACACACACACACACACACACACACACACACACACACACACATACATATATATATATATATATATATATATATATATATATATATATATGTGTGTGTGCGCGTGTGTGCGTGCGTGTGTGTGTGTGAGAGTCTGTGTGTCTGGGTGTGTGCACACACACACAACAGGATAAGAGTCTTAACTTTTCTAATACCACTGTATCAATTATTCATGTACTCTAAATAGAATTATTAGCTACATCTGCAGCATCTCTGATCCTTACAGACATTTATATATCATTTTAATACATTTCTTTGGTTGCCCAGCAACAGTTGTACTGCTTTATGTCATTTTTGTCCACAGCTGCCTGCAACTGAGAGACAAAATCTTGCAAAATGCCACCACATACATTTGCTCAGCAGCAAATTGATATCGTGAGGGACTAGCTAGTAAGTATAGGAAACCTAAAGAAGTTGATATTTCCTTTAGAAGTTTAGTGGAAACCAAAAACACAGGAAGGAAAGTGTATTTACAAAGTAATTTTCCAGTACAAAAGTCACAAAATATATGTAAATATAAAATAAATTAAAAGGCAAAAAGACAACAATTAAAACAGTTTAAATGAAGTTTAAAGCTAACTAAAAGCTAACTTACCCAGGTGGGTATTAAGCTTCTTTTTCAAGGTAGCAACAGACAACTTAGCAAAGAACAGTTTTTAAATTGTGTCTTTAGCCACTTTGGTATTAGCAGCCTGTTGCAAAAATAAATAATTTGCTCCAATTTCTTTAGTTGAATCTGTGAAAAATACCAAATATAGCACAGTTTGACAGACATAAAATAATATATTTACACTAATAAGGGGATTCCCAAAGAGATATTAGCTAAAAACTCACCATATCTCAGCATGGTGTGTAGTTTGTCCTTAAAAAAAAACTAAGGAAACTGGACAAGTGCAGGGCATTATCTAAAAGTTATGACCTAAAGAAACAGGAACAAATCCCGCAAAGACCTGACACAGGACCTAAGAGATCCATCTGGACCTCTGCAATGGTTTGGTGCTGCATTTCAGCCAGTGGTATTGGACCGGACATTGTTCAACACAGAAAAGTACTATCAGATTTTGATCCACCATGAAATATCTGGAAAGCATCTGGTTGGCAATAACTTCATCTTTCATCAACAATGATCCCAAACACACTGCCAATGCAGCAAAATCATACCTGTATAGAAAAACACACAGTGGAGCAGTATCAGTCATGGATTGGCCTCCCCAATCCTCAACAGGGCATCAACATTATTGAAGCAGTGTGGGATCATGCTGACAGAGAACAGAAGGCAGAAACATCCAAAGACGAGCTTTGAATGTCCTTCAAGAAGCCTTATGCACATTATTGTATGATGATTTCCATATCAGATTGAGATACAATGCACAAATGGACAAAGGTACTGGCCCACACCTCTTAATCATTGAATTCAGGCGTCTTTAGTCTCATGGCTACAGGTGTATAAAATCAAGCCGCTACCCATGCAGTCGGCCTTCACAAACACTTGTAAAAGGATGGGTCGCTTTAAAAACCTCACTGAAGTTCAATGGTTGTACTATAATGGGACGACACTATTACAGCAAGTCAGTTTGTTAAATTTTTTGCCTGCTAGAAAAGTACCATCAGAGTGGTTTTACTGCAAAGTGGAAGTCTTTACGAACCACAGCAACTCAGTCACATAAAGTTACAGACTGCTGAGAGCTGAGGTGTATTAAAGTCACCAATGCTCTGCTGACTCAGTAACTGCACAGCTTCAAAACTCCTCTGGCATAACATCAGGCCCAAGAGGGTTGCTTATATAGTGTTTTTAACACCATCTATCTTCAGAAAAAAGTAAACATCAAGATTTAGGCTCATTGCGTGGTTAATTAAACCAATGCAGATTAAGGAAAACTGCTGAGTGAGTAAAAAGCTCAAATTTTAATTAAAAAGATTTGGTTGGTTTCAAATAAAACAAATAACACAAAATAGTCCCTATAATGCCAAATGAATCCTAGGTTACTTTCTACTACTCCAGCACATAAGAGCCAGATGTTGTAACAACTAGCAGACAACCTGTGAGCCAATCAGATGGCAGCAGCATTGCAATAAAAGCGGATTTCCTTGCAGGCAAAAATGCATTGCTGTGTGTTTTCCCTAAAACACACAGCAAGAGCATTTTACAGTCTATTCTTCTCTCCTGTGGTACTTTCAGATTTTGATCCACCATGAAAAACTAATTAAACTTTTTATTTTTTATTCTTAGATAAAACAGGACAAAAAGCGCACACATGTACACACACATATTCATGGCCTTGTTGTGAGTTTCGACTTGTATCCAGGAGACGGGTAGGAATGTGAAGGGTGAGTCAGTGAGAGGCAAAGGACGAGACTGTCAAGGTGGCCGGTCCTCTGAGGGAGAATAATTATCTGCTTTAATTAAGTACATTAAACTGTGTGTGTCTGTGTGTGTGTCTAAGGCGGATTATGCTTGGGTGGGTTAAAAGAGCGTGCTCAGAAAGACGTATGCATTCACGTGCAGTGCTTGAGCATGCATGCATCCAGCGTGTGCATCCATGTGTGATATCTGAATGTGTTTTTCTGTGTGTGTGTGTGTGTGTGTTTACACGCTGTAATCTGCTGCATTGTCTTTGTGGGCTTCATGATGACAGCGTCACGCAACACTCAACACAATAAACTTTGCATTGCAATGAGAGCTCATGCGCAGAGAGAATCCCAATTGGGGCCGGGTGCAGAAATTCATGAATTCTTTGGTGCATCGCTACAGAATCTCACATTAAAGGTATATTGAAGTATTTTGGGAAAAAAGTTGGAAAAGAAAATAAATGTTGGGTCTTGCGTGTGTTTAATGTCATGGAAAGAGAGAAAAGCACGAGGTCTGACAGCCCTAAATCTGCCCATGTTTTGAAATCATGTCTTCTCTGTATGTGTATGTATGTATGTGTATTTAAGAGATAAAAATAGAGTATTATACTGTCTTTTTCTATTTTTCAGCCTTATGTGTCAATCAGCGTGAGCCATAAGCTCAGGCTTCAGACTGCCGTGAATATTCAGTTTCCAAAGATTCTTCTTCTCACCGTCACCTGCTACAGCCACAGAAATCCCACAATGTCGAGACAACTCACAAGCACTAGGTGCTGCCCCTCAGCTGGCTTCCAGAAAGTGATGAATCAGAGGAAAGTGGGCTGTTAGGTAGGGAAGCCTTACAGAGACAGGAGCTAAAAGAACTAGAGAAGTTAGAGGACTACACGCCTACTGAAAGGTACAGCACAGAATAACACTCAACACTCATAAAGTAACAAAATAACAAATAAAGGCAATCAACTCTGATCGACACCACTTCCTACCCTATTGACGGCACAGTGATATCACTGGGCAGATCCTTCACTGCTGTGTCTGAAGTAGAGATCTAGGTCCTTCATTCTTGTTCTGGTCAAAACTGCTCTCAGTAAATCAAACAATAAAACACTGACATAACTGCACTTGTGAAATAATATGTCTTATACTGTGAAATAACTACCACCTCATGTAATAATAATGGATTGGATTTATATAGCGCTTTTCAAGGCACCCAAAGCGCTTTACAATGCCACTATTCATTCACTCTCACATTCATACACTGGTGGAGGCAGCTACAGTTGTAGCCACAGCTGCCCTGGGGCAGACTGACAGAAGCGAGGCTGCCATATCGCGCCATCGGCCCCTCTGGCCAACACCAGTAGGCAAGTAGGGTAAAGTGTCTTGCCCAAGGACACAACGACCAGGACAGAGAGCCCAGGGATCGAACTGGCGACCTTCCGGTTACAGATGCGATTCCCAACCCCCTGAGCCACGGTCGCCCTTGTAAGCAGTGTTAGCCATTATTAAACAGTCTTTCTGTCTATCTTTAATGTTTTTTAGGTTTTTCCTTGTTTTAAATATTTTTTTACTGGTTATTATGATCTTTTTCTATTTAGGTATGTCTTTTTTATATTGCTAGGTTGCTACACATCTCTTTGCTGCCATAACATTCAAAATCTTCTAGTTATGCGACAAACAAATTATCTTAACTCTGGAATAAGAAAAAATGCACTTGACGTGCAGTTTATAGAGCTTGTTGATGTGATTGAGATCCATAACAGTGGCCACATCTATAAAAGCAGATATTTTGGAAGTTTCAGGTGTGTTAACACAAAGCCACAATCTTCGTGATTGAGAAGTATCTACTGAACACTGCATACACTCAATTAGCAAAAAAAAGTTGACAGTACAATTAGAAAAAGACTGTTCACATGTGGCTTCTTTTGAACTTGTTTTGACTTCTGAAACAATGTCCTTTGGAAATATAAAAAACCAAAGTGGAAATGTTTGTCCATAATCCAAAGGACCACAGGATATCAGCATAAACATATTCATACCAACTGTCAGGACAGTGGTGGAGGGGTGATGAGTTTGCAGTTACAGAGGAGTTCCTGGTTTTGCAGTCATTGAGTCCACCAGGAACTCCTTTGTAAACCAAAGTATTCTAGAGTCTAAGTCTGAGGTAATCTGTCTGACAGCTAAAGCTTGGCCCAAACTGCGTCATGCAATCCCAAGCACAGCAGCAAATCTGCAACAAAATGAATGATAAACAATCAAGGTGCTGCAATAGCCCAGTAAAAGTCCAAACCTCAAGCCTAAAGAGCGAACTTTAGTTATGTCTAAATGCTGTTTTCAGTCTTGCAGAAATCATTTGTGCACACATGAATATAAGTGTAAGTAGAATAACTGTAAGCGTATAAGACTTTCATATGTTTTTTGGTTTTATTGATACTGAACAGAAACACTGAACAGATCTGCAAATTCTCACATGTGATAAAGCATCACTTACAAATGTGTCAATACTCAGTCGGTGTTTGGTACAAATATATAAACTTGAAAATTTTCTGCTCGGAAAACGTTCATATTCTAAACATTGCAGCGGTCACAAAAACTTAATGGAGATAAACAACAAAAGCACAAAACCCCGCCAAAAAGCATCAAAGTGGATTGATTATTCGTGCTGAAAGTCACAGAATCAAGAACATCTGAAAAGACAAAAAAAAACTAACAAAAACTAAATAAAAGCTTTAAAAAGATATTTCTGATGGTTTAGTTTGTCTAGTTCTTTTAATGAAAACAAACACATTTGACATTTTTGTGTAACTAATAAAGAGTATGGGGTTAGGACGTGAGAATGCACTGAAACATTTTCAGCCATCTGAAAAAAAAAGCATACATTTTGAAAATACATATAAGTATTCTGGATTTCAGTAAGGTTAACAAATAAAGGAAAATGCATTTCACTTTATTTTCAAGTCTCAATTAATGAAACTATTTGTATTTGCAGCCATGTTACATGTTGAAAACTGAATTTGCTAATCTATGCTAGCTAGCAAGCAAACTAATGCTATCTGCTGAAATGACTAGAGCTCCAAAACAAAATTCAGCTGTCATTCTTGGCCCCTAAGCCTTTTTCTTTTTCAATTAGTGTACTTGTAGTAGTGTTAGTAGTGTTTAAGTTAGAGAACAGTGTAAGTTTCATCTTGCATCGTCCCTGTGGTAAATTAGCTTAACGTTGGCTCTGTAAGTAACATATAATTCTGTCAACTAGCCAAACTTTACTAACCCTCCAAACATTTCTGGTATTTAGTTTTCTTTTATTGTTAAGGTCAATAGCCATAGCAGTTCAGTTTTTTAAAAGAAATACTTCAGTCAGAACATGATATAACGTCTCCAGATAGCAACTAGCCAGCTAGCTAACTTTCTCTTATATCTTCCAGTTCCAGTAAACTTTGCATCTTCTTCATGGATGCCTAGTAATGAAAACCTAACTACCACACATGGGAAAACAGTCCCACTGAGTACTGGAGCTGAAAGTAATTGGATGTCTTTAACTCTCAATGCTGCTTAAGCATTTGGACCAAAAAATAGCTGACCAAAAAATAGCTGGTGATGTGAGAGTAAACAAACAGATACTGTTTCCCAATTGACTGGATTTTAACACTGAAACATTGCAATTTGGTTTTGGAATTCAAAATTAATAATGGATCCCTTTGTCAACATGCAGCATGCTAACATTGTTAGCTAACTGTATTGGCGAATGATTGCTGGAGGTTGCCGGCAATCATTAGGTGAAATTAGCTACAAAGATGTAAACAGTGCTTCACCAAAAAATCTCCTTGTCATTGCTTTGGTTACTAGCTGTTGTACACAACTACTGTTGTGTCTTTGTCTAGTTTGGATGGAAGATATTGGATTGTCTTTACTCGACAAGTGCCAGCAAAACTGTGAAAAGTATCATACAAACTAGAAATAGAGACCTTTGTAATATGTTGGCTTGCTCAGTAAATCTTTTACTTTGGGAAGTGTTTGCAGACAGGTAGGTGTCTACCATGCAAACTACAGGTGACTGCTGTAGTGACCAAAGCAATTTCAAGGAGTTTTTTGTACAGTATGCTCTTTGGGATCAATTTCATCTAGGGATATTGAGCAACTAAATCTTTAGTTTGTTATGTAAGTGGAGTCCACCAAGAATAAATCCAAACTAAGAAAAACAAATGTTTATGTAAGTATAAAAATTACTTGCATTAACAGATGTACTGCAGCTTTACTACATAGACAGTCCCTGTCAGCAAGCTAATAGTTTTTGGCAAGCTAATCACTGGCAATTCTTGTACTGTTTTAATATATGAAAGTTTTTCTCATTTATTTTGATTAAAGAACTTTTTTTATAATTAAAAATGCTTGTGAGATACAGTCAAATGAACAAAATAACAACATATAAGGAGGTGGAAATGTCACTGTACTGCAGCGATGAGGAGTGATGCTGTCCTGAGGGTCAAGCAAGGAAATACACAGTGACAGAAAAACATTAGGACAGAAGCCTGAAAATGCCATTTACTGAAGCATAAGGGGAAGCTGAGAGGAACACAGAAAAAAGCAGCATGTAATTCTGAAAGCCATCAAAACGTAGTTGAAAGGACAAAGTGTGAGGTAGAAAAGAGATTAAGAAGAATATAGGAAAGAAAAGCGGAAACAACATAAGAGGTAGAGACCACAAGAAAGGGATAGAAAGGGACAACATGATGCTTAAAAAACACAAAGAGCCAGATTATCTATTTTCACAATGTATTTTGAGCCAGAAAGTGGCGTTGCTACTTCTGGTGTGTAACTAATCAAAAACCAATCAGTGCTGCTATGATGTGGATACGAGAGTCCAGACAAGACAGCAGGATGTGCACAGTAGACCTGATGGTCTAGATTCTTCACACTGCCCTAAAACTACACGTTTTCTTTTTCTTTCAAAGAAAATATCCACTCCAGACATGTTGTGAGTACCATTCTTTCGACAACTTCCGTTCACGAGTCAACAAAACTCTGGACACAAATCCCAGAATTGAGCTTTAGTTACTATACCAGCCATCAAATCTTCTGTCACACATTTCACACAGCAAAATCTCCATATCCTGTAGGACAGAAGGCCGCACTGCGAAGGGTATCGAGGCAGTTGACAAGTATAAGTGTGCCCGTTAGGTGCTTCCACCTCTTGGTGATGGGGTTCCTCATCTTGTCCAGGCCAAGGTGGAGCTCCTGGATCACATCTCGGTAGCTATCCCCAACATGGGCAGCCCACGTCAGCAGGAAGTCATAGGCTGGTTTCCACATAGACTAAAGGGTTCAGGGTGGGGATCATGGGAAGTGAAAGAAAATGTCTTTTTAAGAACAAAAGGCAAGAGTTTGCCAAAGACTTACACAAAAGAGGTTCATGTAGGGACGGAAATCTCAAACCCATTTAGACTGAACTTTAGCAGGTCTTTGTACTAAAGAGCTGACAGGTTAAAGATGATCTATGTTACTCCTTTCCATAAACCACACCTAGTATAGTATTTCGAAGGCTGCCGTGAGCTACTTGTTAGCATTTTGACCTAATTCTCCTGAAATTCTGAAATGTTTTGAGTAGTATTGTGTTTTCTTGAAGAGTTTCTACCCAAGCACAGTAACTTGGACAAATATACTGTTTGTGGATCACAGGGCAGTTTGATATAAAGACATTTAATATAAAATAGTTTATATATATATTTAAGTGATGTGAGTGTAGAATAAATATGGTCAGGAGCTAGAGGCCATGAGATGCATAGTGATAATTACTGTACCATAAACCTTAAAACATCTTGTATATAAGTCATATAACTTAAAATTCAAGTGTACAAACATGACATGCAAATTTTTAGACACAGTTTAACTCATACAGCATGTAAATTGTGAATAAAAGCTAATAATACATTTGATAAATCAAAGAAATAAGAAACAAACTTAAAAGTTATCTTTGGTGTTAAAGTAATTCATGTATTGTTGTTGGTACATCCAGGTATACGTCAAGCCAAAACTCCTAAATTCTAATTCAGCAAGCTTTTAATGCTTTGCCCAAAACACAAAAAAACTGGTTGTAGTACATGTGTTAACTTATTGACTTCATGACGTGATCCACAGCATTGACAGTGTCCAGTTGTCCGGTAAATAGTAACACTGACTAAAGGCCTCTCACCTCGTTATCCAATAGACCATTCTTGTCTCGATGTGGAGCCTCATAAGCCTCCATTTGCTGTTTGGAGACTCGGGCCAGCTTCTCAGCAAGCTCCCTCCACCGGGATGCCACCTCTACTGCTGTAGTCAACAAGACAAAATCCAGGACCAACCTGGCAACCAGACCCTGGCAGTCCATCTTCAGCAATGCCTGATGGGTTAAAGAAATGGTCAGTCAGCATGAGCAAGGAGCAAAGAAAGAAATATCTGCATGTTGACTTGGATGAGATTGGAAGGAATGCATCAATTTAAAATCACTATGTATGCAAAATTTATATGGAGAAAGAATAGGAATGAGAATTTATATCCATATTTATGTAAATCGTGAAAGTGTTCTGGTAATAATACATTCACAGCACAAATCACTTAACCACTTCAGTATTGTTTCACCGATTGAAAGAAATTTGAGACTTGGCTCTGTCCTGTGAAACAGCAACATCTGTCAAATCAAGCGACATTTCATAGTGTTTTCCATATTCAAGGACCCTGTTGGCAGGGTAACCATTTTCAAGATCAGTCATTACTGGATAAACACAACCACACTACATAGTTCCACTTGTAGTTCGAGCATAAACATGTTTTAAAATTTCAAGGTTAGAGGACACATGTCGGGTTTATTCCACTGGAGGTGTTCTGGACACATCCAATCGGCAAGAGATATTCTGTAGAGATTATCTAATCTATCCTGAGATAATCTCGAGGAGCAGATGGAGAACAAACCGGTAAAAGGACATCTGGACTATTTGTGTAGTGTGCTGCTATAAAGACCCAACTCTAGATAAGTGATAGAATAGGTCTAAAAATTTGGATAAGACCTTTAAAAAACCTGTGAAAAGCCATAGGATCATGCATAAAAGCAAGCCATAGGTACCATGTCGTGGCCCACTGATTAGGAAAGTTTTCAGTGGCACCATTTCTGAAACCAGAATGTCACAAGTTATGGCTGAAAAACTGAGAGAAATTCAACTCAATTCAGTTTTATTTATATAGTGCCAAATCACAGCAACAGTTACCTCAAGGAGATTAATATTGTAAGGTAAACACCCTACAATAAAACCCCAACAATCAGACGACCCCCTATGAGCAAGCACTTTGGCGACATTGGGAAGGAAAAACTCTTTTAAGAGGAAGAAACCTCCGGAAGACCCAGTCTTGGGAAGGGGCAGCCATCTAGTGTGACCGGTTGGGGGCGAGGAGAGGGAGATATGCATGTATGCTTATGGCTTGTAAGCTGCACGTCCCTCTGGAAAATGACTTTCCAAAACGAGTATTAAAACACTGTATTAAATAAGACTTGAAACAAGCAATTAAGACCATAATCAGATCATCAGGACAGTGTTTTCTGCAGTGGACATCAAACTTTGAGGTTCAAGGCACTTCCACATTGGCTTCAGATCCATCTTTTTTACACAATCTATGTGGAAAACCTACCCAAAGCCAATGTGTCTTCAGTTGACTTGTTTTAGAAACTGTCAAGGTCTATAATGATCTTTATTATCGTCATAGTTTTGCAGACATCCTATCCATTTCCTTTTCCCTTTCCAACACAGAATCTCCTTTTTTTCCCTTTGGAACAATACATATCTACACTCAGACTTGTTTTCCACAATGTTTTAGAGAGGTATTGATGTAACTCTGATCCTTTTGGAGGCTGCTGAAAGGTAATGCAATTTATAGAGAGGTGTTTCTGTAATACTAACTACACTGAACAAAAATATAAACGCAACACTTTTGTTTTTGCTCCCATTCCCCATGGGATGGACGTAGAGACCTAAAATTCATTCCAGATACACAATATAACCATCCCTCCCAAACAGTGGTCACAAATCAGTCCAAATGTGTGGTAGTGGGCACATCTGCTATATTGAGATAATCCATCCCACCTCACAGGTGTGCCACATCAGGATGCTGATCTGACATCATGAGTAGTGCACAGGTGTACCTCAGACTGCCCACAACAAAAGGCCACCCTGGAATGTGCAGTTTTGTCTCACAGCAAAATGCCACAGATGCCACAGCAATGAGGGAGCGTGCAATTGGCATGCTGACAGCAGGAATGTCAACCAGATCTGTCGCCCGTGCATTGAATGTTAATTTCTCAACCATAAGCCGTCTCCACAGGCGTTTCAGAGAATATGGCAGCACATCCAACCGGCCTCACAACCGCAGACCTCGTGTAACCACACCAGCCCAGGACCTCCACATCCAGCAGGTTCACCTCCAAGATCGTCTGAGACCAGCCACCCAGACAGCTGCTGGAACAATTGGTTTGCACAACCAAACAATTTCTGCACAAACTGTCAGAAACCGTCTCAGGGACGCTCAACTGCATGCCCGTCGTCCTCATCGGGGTCTTGACCTGACTCCAGCTCGTCGCCGTAACAGACTTGTGTGGGCAAATGCTCACATTCGATGGCGTCTGGCACGTTGGAGAGGTGTGCGCTTCACGGATGAATCATGGTTCACATTGTTCAGGGCAGATGGCAGCTGAGAATGTCCCAGTTCTTGCATGGCCAGCATACTCACCGGACATGTCACCCATTGAGCATGTTCGGGATGTGCTTGACCGGCGTTTACGACAGCGTGTACCAGTTCCCACGAATATCCAACAACCTCGCACAGCCATTGAAGTGGAGTGGACCAACATTCCACAGGCCACAATTGACAATCTGATAGACTCCATGCGACGATGTGTAGCACTGCATGAGGCAAATGGTGGTCACACCAGATACTGACCGGTTCTGGGTCCCCAGACCCCCAATAGCGCAAAAAACTGCACATTCCAGGGTGGCCTTTTGTTGTGGGCAGTCTGAGGTACACCTGTGCACTACTCATGATGTCAGATCAGCATCCTGATGTGGCACACCTGTGAGGTGGGATGGATTATCTCAATATGGCAGATGTGCCCACTACCACACATTTGGACTGATTTGTGACCACTGTTTGGGAGGGATGGTTATATTGTGTATCTGGAATGAATTTTAGGTCTCTACGTCCATCCCATGGGGAATGGGAGCAAAAACAAAAGTGTTGCGTTTATATTTTTGTTCAGTATAAGATTTAACCTTCAGGAGGTGTGATTTATTGCAGGGCTGTTGCGTTAGACTGCATTCTTTGTTCTCCATTTAAAAGTATTTTTCAGTCTTCAAGACCTCAAACAAATTAGATTGTAGAGGACTAAAGCGGTGAATCCATTGTGTCATGGGAAAAGAGGGAAAGATAACAGAAGTCAGGAATATGTAGAACAAATAAGGTTTTTTTTGTTGTTGTTTTTTAAGATTTGTGAGCTGAAGAGTAAAAACAAAAGCTGAAAATAGTTACAGGGCTTTCTGTATAAATATAATCTGTTACCATCCTCTTAGTAATCCTGTCCCTGAGGGCTCCTGCTGCTGTAAATACATTCTAACTCAGCTAACCCAGTTAAATGAGGGTTAAAATGTATTGAGTTTTAATGAACGCAGCTGACTGGAAAATTTGCTCCAGGGGAGATTTTCTTTTTGTTTCCTGAAAAGAGGCACAATAGCCAAAAAGACTATTTCTGTTTTAATGACACACACCCAAAAAAAACCCAGCAGTGTGTGCATGTGTGTTTATTTCAAGACAAAGCTCCGGGCATCAAAGTGAGGCACTGTCCCGTGGTGATACCTTTCAGGTTCTTTGTAGGAAGTTTTATTTTTTCTCCTTTGCTGGGAGCCCCAGAAAAAGAACAACCTAGTGGAAATGTGTGGAGG
Source organism: Rhamphochromis sp. 'chilingali' (assembly GCF_963969265.1). Classification (NCBI taxonomy): domain Eukaryota; kingdom Metazoa; phylum Chordata; class Actinopteri; order Cichliformes; family Cichlidae; genus Rhamphochromis; species Rhamphochromis sp. 'chilingali'. Next base: position 21,110,809 of record NC_137931.1, read on the forward strand.
TATTTACGGTTTTGTGTTTTCCGCTATGACTTTAATGAGTAACAGCAGGAATGTAATGCACACATCTTTAGGATTTTCACATGAAGATATTTCCGTGCATAAAGATACATTTTAGTTCAAAAAGAATTTAATGTGAACTACTCCTTGAAAGCTGCCATACAAGCATTCATGGGAACGTGCAGTTATTATTTAAACGGAAGCACCACCGGGGGGTTGTCACAATACTAGAATTTCAAACTCAGTGCAGAAAATACTCAAAATTATTTTCAACAACAAGGGAAAGAAAATCATTAAAGATTATTAAAATTTCAAAATATTTTTAAGAATGTAACAATATCATTTAGGACAACATTATTACTAATGATGACATAGCGCCAGGTGGTGCAACGATACACAAAATTCACGGTTCAGTTCGTTTCGATACTTTGGTGTCACGGTTTGATATTTTTCGATACAAAAAAATGTTCATGCCTTTTTTAAGCTATTAAAATTACAAATATTTCTTTTAACTCAAAAGTACAGTTTTTAAATTAAATGTTGCTGAAACAATCAAATAATTTAAAAAAGAAATGTATCTGATGGAGAAATCACTAATCTGTGGAAAAGAGAGTTTATTACAGAGAAATGGCTCCGACCGATATAACTGAGCATTGCGTGGCACATCCGACATACTGTTGTACTTTTGTCCATGACGCGCTTAAGTAGGGTCATACTTCACATGAAAACAAAAATAGTTCCAAACACCAGATCTGAAGTACGGTGGATGAGGTTCAATTTTGGGTAGCGTTGAGGCAGTTGCCATGCTAACTTGAGTGAATGCATATGGGCGGCACTCATACTTCGATTACTCCGCCTTGGCTGCATTGTCGAGCGCAGATCCACTGAGTTCTCAACACAGACAGCATCGTCAGGAGAAAAGTTGATCAAATAAATTAAAAATTTTGTATCGTTCAATAGGGCTGGGCTATATCATACCGTTCACGGTAATACCGGTGTAATTTTGGGCAACGATAGGAAAATGAAATATCGCGATAGAATATGGGTAAAACGCGCATGCGCAGTGCCTTTGTTTACATACAGGATGTTTACGACACAGGATGAGAAGAGCGAAAGCGGTTCGTTGAATGTAACGGATGAACCAGAATTGGTTTGTAAAAATGCTGCAACTTCAGTGGTGTGGAACTGGTTTAGCTTTGGTCGGTCAGATACACAGATTTTTCTGAATATCGACAGTGCCCCTCATATCCTGGTGCGCCTTATGTATGAATTCTGGTTGTGCTTACTGACCTCGAACCGATTTTATGTGGTACCCTGCTCAAAAATCTGTCAAAAATGTTTGAGTACGACTTTGCTAAGCTACAAAGCCGCACCGCTTGATGGCTTGTCAGAGCACTACGGTTATCGTAGGCAGGCGCCTCGTGGAGTGATACGTACTGCGCTTCAACATAATATTACCGTATTGTGTGTGTATAAGCTCTTTAAGTTTTGTGGATATTATACATGGTTATGCTGAGGATATGTCGGCCATTTTCCACTGGAAATGCCTTTTGGTTAGACTGTCAGCAAGGAATTTGCACTGTTACGTTTTTATACAACTTTAATGCACATAAAAAACAGCTGCTTGTTTAAGTGAAAATACATTGATGGGGTTTTTTGCACTAATAAAGTTGTGGAGTTGTAAAGTATTTTGTCTAGCGTCAATTATATCGTCAGTTATATCGTTATCGCAAATTTTCAAATGTATATCGTGATAAATATTTTTGGTCATATCGCCCTGCTCTATCGTTCAATACATATGTGTACCGAACCAAAAGCACTGTATCGAACGGTTCAATACAGATACATGTATTGTTGCACCCCTAGTGTGTGTGTGTGTGTGTGTGTATATATATATATATATATATATATATATATATATATATATATATATATACACCCAGCACGCCCCTGCGGGCGGTTTATCCTTCAAGCTCGGGTCCTCTACCAGAGGCCTGGGAGCTTGAGGGTCCTGCGCAGTATCTTAGCTGTTCCCAGGACTGCGCTCTTCTGGACAGAGATCTCCGATGTTGTTCCCGGGATCTGCTGGAGCCACTCGCCTAGCTTGGGAGTCACCGCACCTAGTGCTCCGATTACCACGGGGACCACCGTTACCTTCACCCTCCACATCCTCTCGAGCTCTTCTCTGAGCCCTTGGTATTTCTCCAGCTTCTCGTGTTCCTTCTTCCTGATATTGCTGTCATTCGGAACCGCTACATCGATCACTACGGCCGTCTTCTTCTGTTTGTCTACCACCACTATGTCCGGTTGGTTAGCCACCACCATTTTGTCCGTCTGTATCTGGAAGTCCCACAGGATCTTAGCTCGGTCATTCTCCACCACCCTTGGGGGCATCTCCCATTTTGACCTCGGGACTTCCAGATTATACTCGGCACAGATGTTCCTGTACACTATGCCGGCCACTTGGTTATGGCGTTCCATGTATGCCTTGCCTGCTAGCATCTTGCACCCTGCTGTTATGTGCTGGATTGTCTCTGGGGCATCTTTACACAGCCTGCACCTGGGGTCTTGCCTGGTGTGATAGACCCCAGCCTCTATGGATCTTGTGCTCAGAGCTTGTTCTTGTGCTGCCATGATTAGTGCCTCTGTGCTGTCTTTCAGTCCAGCTTTGTCCAGCCACTGGTAGGATTTCTGGATATCAGCCACCTCCTCTATCTGCCGGTGGTACATACCGTGCAGGGGCCTGTCCTTCCATGATGGTTCCTCGTCTCCCTCCTCTTTCTTGGGTTTCTGCTGCCTGAGGTATTCACTGAGCACTCGGTCAGTTGGGGCCATCTTCCCAATGTATTCTTGGATGTTCGTTGTCTCATCCTGGACTGTGGTGCTGACACTCACCAGTCCCCGGCCCCCTTCCTTCCGCTTAGCGTACAGCCTCAGGGTGCTGAGGCTGTACGCTATAGCTATATATATATATATATATATATATATATATATATATATATAATCTTAGATAGCGCTAAAAAGCCCAAAAAAGAAAATATTTTTAGGCTGCCTGAGGCAGTGCTGTGATTCTGGTGACTTGGCACCACATGTCATTGCTAATGAAATAAGAATTGGTAAGGTAGGCAACCAATGTGTTTGGTAGACTAGTTTCTTGTCACGGCTGGGGCAGCAGTCGTGTTGTGGAATGAAAAGGACCCAAAATGCAGGCAGCTGACTGATGAAGAGTGTGACGTTTATTTACAAGGTGGGATAGTGGCAAGCAAGCAAAATAACTGAAGAAACCTAAACTGGGAGAACTAAATAACAAACCTGAGAGCATACAAAAGGGGTGCGGGGCAGAGCGACGCAGAGACAGGAACGAAACACCATGGAACACAGAGAAATGCAGACGAACGCAGACGAGCCGGCAACGAACACAGAACGACACCCACTAAATATACACACACAAGGTAATCGGGTAATCACACACAGAAGGGAAGAACAGCTGATCCTAATACACATGATGACTGGAGGACACAAGCTGAACACAGTGACAACAGACAGAGACCTTCAGAATAAAACAGGAAATCTAGAACACGAACCGGACACAAGGGGGGAGGACACAGAATACCAAAATCAGAATAACTAGAACAGAGGAAAATAATTATAAAACACAAAACGCTGGGTCAACGACCCCGCACCATGACATTTCTGGTATTTTCTCAGGTTCAATCTGGGACTTTAAGAGAAACACTTTATACACACAAATAATTATTATCTTCTTTAAAAAAGCCAGGAGTGATAATGGTTGCTGCCTAACTCCACAAAATTAATGTTATAAGTCTATTATTAGCTCTAGGTGGCAGCTGGTATCCACAGATGACATAAAACATGGACAAGTCATAAAAATGAAGGCCACCAGATGGCAACAGCTGTGGCTGCAAAAACACTTACAGTCCTCAAGAAGTCTATAGGAAAGCAGCTCGCCATCCTGACAAAAAACGCCCAACTCGAGGGTTCAAAACAAGACTTCAGAAACCAGCGTAGCTACGAACATCTGCTATAGTGCCTATGCCACAACCCGAATAATAATAAGATGGCTAATGTGGTAATTGCTAGTAGCTAAACAGCTAACGTTAAAATATGTGCCACCCAGGTTACTATCTATGATAACTTTTTAACTATTACCTAAGTAATAACCATTTATTTAACAGGAACTTCACTGGGAAATGTTTTTAGGAAATGAACTGTAAAATATGGGGCTCATTAATCAAATGGGATTAGCTAAAAGGAAATATTAAAGTTAAACAGAAGCATGCACTTTTAAAACTTTTTTCTGTTAACTTCTTGCTTTATGTTGTATTTTATTGTTGTATTACATTACAATGATATGCTATACTTTTATTTCCTGTGTTTAATCTGTGAAAAATGCCAAATAAGTAAATACATTTTACTTACTTAAAACATTGCTACCTTGTTATTAATGTATATTTAATAATATACATCTAATATTATTACATGCTACAAATAGTAAATACAAAAGTACCTTTGATAATAAAAGCATGTAACCCAAATAAAACTTTATTATTCAAACAAATCTGTTTTTAATTTATGCTCAATCTTTACTTTAAATGTAAACAATATCAGATTTTGAACATCATTTGTACATTTTAAAAAGATTCTTGACCCACTATCTTGAATAAAACCATTTTGATACCTTTTCTACGACATCTGTTATCATATCTGTGCCTCATATTGTAAAGTGATTTCAAGTTTTGTGCTGTTATGCAAGCCGTTTCAAAGAAAAGAGCTTTGTAATTGAGAACTATCCAGCCAAAAAAAAATAATTATTTCAGTTTGTTAGGAGAAAACCTCGAACACAAGAGCATCACAAAATTTGATAAAGCTTTCTCTACTGCCTGCCTGTCAGTCAGCTGCAGCTTCAAAGCTTTACACACACACACACACACACACACACACACACACACACACACACACACACACACACACACACACACACACACACAGTCTCCAGCCACCAAAACACTCTAATCTGAATCAAAAAGATCAAATTTCTTTCTCTCATTCTCTCCCTGTCGCTCGCATTCAGATTCAAGATAAGCAACAGCCTGCTGCCACATTATCTGACTTGCACTCACTCTGCTGTAACACTAAAGCATTGACTTTATGTGATACACAATAAACTACCAAAACAACATGACAGGAGTGAGAGGTTGTGCAGTTTCTTTCCCATTTACTGACGGTCACATTAAAAACAACACATACAACACATTGCGTACCTGGTTTTCAAAGGTTTTTGTAAAAATCGGATCATTTGGAGAACTGTGTAAACCTGTGGTTGGCCGTGTGGTTCTCACACCGGACCATCACATGTGTTTTGGAGCAGAGTGAAGCTGACCCCCCACCCACTTGAAACGTAAAGGCAAATAGGCGGAGCGGTTAGTGCTACGTTTGTGCAGATTTGTGCAGGTAAAATTAGCGTTTGTGCTGCTACGGTTTCCGAGATATTAAACTTTATTTTATAGGTCATTCAAAGGTCACCATCCCCCCAGACTGCTCCAAAACGGGCCAAAATGGTCTACTTTTTTAGTGCTACGTTTGTGCTGGTTTGTGCTGCAAAGATTTTCGTTTGTGCTGCTATCATTTTAAAGATATTAATAACAATTTCTAGAGGTCATCAGAGGTCAACCAGCCCCCCCACATTAATTAAATCAAACAAAATGGGTGTCAATCAACTGTGCTATGTTTGTGCTGGTTTGTGCTGCTAAAATTTTCGTTTGTGCTGCTTCTGTTTTAAAGATATTAATGAAAATGTAAAGGTCAAAAGGTCAACCAGCCCCCCCACATTACCCAAATCCAACAAAAGTGGTATCAAACGTTTGTGCTACGTTTGTGCTGGTTTGTGCTGCAGAAATTTTTGTTTGTGCCGTTATTATTTTATCAGTTGTGTTTGCTTTTGGAACTGTCTTAATTCCACCTATTTTGCATAAGGGTCAGTACAGGCAGAAATCTAGGTGTGCCATGGGTTCCCACAGGCCCCTGGTCAAAGTCACCAAACCAGTTCGTAAGCAGGTACAGGTGTGGCCAGAAGGGTCCTCAGAGGCACTGCTTTTCCACCACAGGCCGCCACACACGACAACACCACAGACTTTCAGGAATATACAGAAACTGTCACTGCCTACATCCCAAAATGCATCGATGATGTCACAGAGACCAGGACTATCACTGTCTGGGCCAATCAGAAACCATGGCTCACAGGTCAGGTTTAAATGCTCCTAAAGTTGAAAAATGCAAGCCTTCAGAGCCGGGAATTAGGTGAGTCTAAGAACAGCAAGGGCAAACCTGTCACGTGGCATCAGCTACAGCAAAGCTTCAGCGACAGCAGAGATACTTGGAGGCAGTGGCAAGGAATACAAACCATCACAGACTACAAGCCCACTCTACAGACCGTGGTGACACAATCCCCAGACAGTGTGTGGAGATCCCTCCACCATCATTACTGAACCCAAGAAGTCATCTATCTCCTGCTTTAAGGACTACCGTCCTGTCAAACTCACCTCCATCATTATTAAGTTAAGTGCTTTGAACGGTTAGTCATGCATCAAATCAAATTATTGCTTTCCCCCAACCTGGATCCATTTCAGTTCGCATACCGGTCAAAACGCTCAACCGATGATGGAATTTCAACTGCCCCTCACTCAGCCCTCACACATCTGAACACTAGAGACTCATATGTCAGAGTGCTGTTCATAGACTTCAGTTCAGCATTCAACACCATCATTCCCCAGCAACTCATTCACAAACTGGATCTGCTGGGGATCAGCACCTTGCTGTATAACGGGCTGCTAGATTTCTTGACAGGAAGACAGCAGACAGTACGGGTCAACAGCAACACCTCCAGCCCAAGAACACGGAATACGGGGGCTCCCCAAGGATGTGTGTTGAGCTCCCTTCTCTTCACTCTGCTGACCCACGACGAGATCTACTACAGGGGTGAAGTTAACCATCTGCCAGAGTGGTACAGCAACAACAACCTGTCCCTGAATGTGGAGAAGACCAACAGTGACTCTACTTCCTCTGCAAACTGAGAAGCACAAGAGATTCAACCCCCATTATGAGCACCTTTTACAGAGGCACAGTTGAGAGTATCCTCACCAGCTGCATCACTGTGTGGTATGACTCCTGCATTGGGTTCTGCAGGAAAAAATGACAACGGGTAGTGAGAGCAGCCGAGAGCATTGTGGGGACCTCTCTTGCCTCCCTCCCCAGGAGATCTACTGCACCTGCCTCATCTGGAAGGTCGTCTCCATTACAGGTGACTCCACTCATCCCTTCAACAGCGTCTTCAGTTTGCTGCCATCAGGAAGGATACTGAAGAGCCTCCGGGCCAGAACCAGCAGACTGAGAGACAGCTTCGTCCATCGGGCTGTCAGGATGCTGACCATCTCTGGATCGAGAAGGGGGGCCCAAGGGTACATCTTTCGCCATCCTACAATGCTGTGATTGTAGCCATTCCCCACTTTCTGTGAATGGTACTCATGGCCATTGATCAATAGGCTTTGATTAGTTGTCATTGATCAATGGTCATAAGAATTTGCATACTAACAATCATGGAATTAACCCCCCGGCACATTGTTCATTCAGTGGCGCTAGTTTCCTTCACTATGCAAATGTACTGTTTATATGGTTGGGGAAACCTACAGTCAGCTGAGACTGAAGAAGTCACTTGGATGAGTGACGAAACGTTTCTCCAACTGAAAATGTCCAGATGAACAGAATCAACCTTTTGGGATTTACTTACCTGGATGATTAAGCACGCATCAAGACGTTATTTTATTAAACATTTTAAAATGTTAGCAGCACAAACAAACATTTTTGCAGCACAAACGTTTGACATCCATTTTGTTTGATTCCATTAATATGGGGGGGCTGGTTGACCTCTAGAAATTTTTGTTAATATCTTTAAAATAATAACGGCACAAACAAAAATTTCTGCAGCACAAACCAGCACAAACGTAGCACAAACGTTTGATACCACTTTTGTTGGATTTGGGTAATGTGGGGGGGCTGGTTGACCTTTTGACCTTTACATTTTCATTAATATCTTTAAAACAGAAGCAGCACAAACGAAAATTTTAGCAGCACAAACCAGCACAAACGTAGCACAGTTGATTGACACCCATTTTGTTTGATTTAATTAATGTGGGGGGGCTGGTTGACCTCTGATGACCTCTAGAAATTGTTATTAATATCTTTAAAATGATAGCAGCACAAACGAAAATCTTTGCAGCACAAACCAGCACAAACGTAGCACTAAAAAAGTAGACCATTTTGGCCCGTTTTGGAGCAGTCTGGGGGGATGGTGACCTTTGAATGACCTATAAAATAAAGTTTAATATCTCGGAAACCGTAGCAGCACAAACGCTAATTTTACCTGCACAAATCTGCACAAACGTAGCACTAACCGCTCCGCCTATTTGCCTTTACGTTTCAAGTGGGTGGGGGGTCAGCTTCACTCTGCTGTGTTTTGGTGCTGCAATATTGGCTGACACATGAAGATGTGCCAATGCAGAATCACCAAGTAACCACACTGCATGTCTTTTGGAAGAAGCTAGAGTTTCTAGAGAAATCGCATGGAAGCACAGAGTAAGGATGCAAACTACAGTCTAAGGAGCTTGGAAAGAAAAGCAGCTGGACTTCTTTAAGTTGCTTGAAGATGTTTTCAAGCAACTTAAAAAAAAAAGTCCAGATGCTTTTCTTTCCAAGCTCCCTAGACTACGATCCTTCACAGACATATGCAAACTACAGTCACAGAATACCAAGGGATTTGAACCCAGGACCTTCTTGCTGTGAGGTGTCAGTGCTAACTACTGCACCACCAGGTCTAACAACTGGGGAGCAGTTCTATCAAAATAAAGGAAGAAAAGTTAAACTGGAGTTTTATGACAGCAAAGGGGGAGAGAGAGGATGAATGTTACAGTCCAGGCAAGTAAGTTCACCACACAACACAGTGAATCCAAATTTACATGCATGCAAATAATGTAACAAATACAGTATCTGGAAATTTAATAGGACGTCTGGTAATACTAATAATGTTCTCCTCAGGGACTGTATATAAAATATCCACTGGTTTTGGCTAACTCCTGTATCCAAATGGATGACTTATAAAAATACCAGCCTCAAGTGGCCACTAGAAGAGCTGAGGTTGCAGCTTGGTGGGTATTTGATCACTGACACTGAATAGCCACCTAGATTACCAATCAAACGTGCTCTTGCTTTTCAACTGCAATTATAAAATACTTCTTTCATTGGAGGAAACAGTGTGACATTGATTTTTCACGTCTGCTGGATATTTATATTATAGAAATTAAATGATTGATCAGAAATGAAAACAACTTTTAGCTGTGGAGTACAAACACTGTTACTTACACCACCAAAACTAATTAGATGTACAAGTCAGCCATTTAAATAACATTTTAAATGAAATACAACACATCAGCTGCCTGTTTTTACCCCAAGAAATGACCATCCTTTGTATATCTGTGTACTGATATCAGATCAAAGCCTTTGAAGTCTAAGCATCTTTTTTTTTTTTTTTTTCTTTTTTTTCTAAATGACATCAGAAACAGCAGTATGCGACATTACGTGATGGCAGAGCTTCAGTTCATCCTTTGTCATTTTTTTTTTTTTTTTAAAATAAATAGGACAGGGGGAATGAATGAGAGAAAGAGGGGGAGAGAAAGAAAGAAAACCAAAGGGGAGAAGAGACGGTGAGAAGGGGGGGGAAGAGAGAGAAAAAAAAAAAAGAACTCCTGGGTCACCTGTATGGAGAAAAAAAAAAAAAAACAAACAAAAAAAACAAACAGAGGAGACAGCAAACAACAAAGAGCAACATAATAATAGAGAAAACAAAGCACCATCACAATAAACTAGCTAGTCATAGATATCAATATTTACTAAATAATAAACGATATTGTGCAGCACACAAGATAGACAGCGCACAGTGTGCTTTGAGGCAGCAGCCAAGAAAGCTTTAGTCCGCGTCTGTGAATACCCATGTGTGCATACCTGTGTGGATGCTTGCATTCCAAAGGTTTCTCCATGTAATGATCTGCTAGGGAGTGTGGGGGGGCCACAGCCCCGTCCTCCAGGGTGTGAAGCGGGTATGGAGGAGATCAAAACTCCAGACATCCAGAGGCCCCCAGAACACAAGAGACCATGGAAGACCAACAGAGGGGCAGCCGCGCCACTGTTCCAGTAAGAGCTGAGGAGAGTCCCAGATGAGGGCTCGCCCAGCAGCCGCGGAGCAGAAGTCAGGGGGAGTTGCAGTGACGCGCCCGTGAGCTCCGCCGGCCCCCAGCTGTGCCTGAGTGACCGAGCCCCAGGCCGAGAGGCCGGGGGCACCCCACCTCCAAAGGGGCCCGAGCGAGCCCCAGGCCCCAGGCCCCAACAAGCGGCCGCCAAGGAGTGAGCCGGTGTGTACCCGGACGCCCACCCCCAGACACAAAGAACCACCAACACACCGACACCTGAGGGAGTCCGCCACCGGCAGGGGAAGTGGTGGTGGGTGGAGATAGGCCTCCAAACCTTGGAGGGCCTGAGGTGTCCCCAGAGAGGTGGCGTCTGATACCCAACCTGACATATAGACACAGACATACAGGCACACACAGACACAAACATCCATTCCCACCCTCATGCTCTCATATGCACTCACTCCACACTCAACCAACGTGGAGACAGACATAAAGAGACGCTGTACACACAATCACACTCCCCAAGCGTACTCTACAAACCGGGTCTAGGTACCCTTGCCCCTGGAGGGGGGAATTGCACCCAGACCCAGGTGGTGTTACCCTTTTCCCTGCGGTGGGGAGAGGCAGACCGCCCCGACTCCGCAGCAGCAGGGAGGCCCCACACCCCAGACCGCAGTTGGACGGCCAACTCCTCCTACTAGCCCTCCCGCTCCAGCAGGCCGCAGAGAATGGGGGTGGGAGAAGACTCCAAACCTCCCTCCACCCGCTCATTGTAGTGTTGATGCATATGTGTTCTAAGGTGCAATTAAAACCCAGGAGGGCATGGAGCTACCTGCCAAGGAGCAGCAGGTAAGCGCATAGTCCCTCCTGCTAGCCCTCAATGACTAAGTGTATTTAAAATTGAGAGGTGGGCAATGACGTCAGGGGTGAGGTATACACCCTGATGGTAATTTGGACTCCGTGATTGTGCCCACCCCCAAGATCCTATATGTATGTGTAATGAGAGTGTGAATAATGTGAATGTCTAAGTTGTGGGATAAAATTGAGGCAGAGGCAGCCAGAAGGGGACAGGGGGGGGGTAGCCTCCTCTGTACCCTGGTGACATACCCCCACTCCAAGGCCCTGCATGTGTGGGTGGTTGTGGAGGAGCGGGAAGAGGGAGGCAGCTGGAGATGGGGAGGGAAGGAAGGGAGGGGCAGGTAACCCCTACCTGGGGCCAGCTCCCCCGCTGACCCCAGTAGGCACTCCCATCCTTCGCGACCCGCCAGGGAAGGGGGGCCCAGGCCCATCAGACCGGGGCCCAGTGCAGTAGCGCCCTCCGGCTCCACAGAGCCCTGGACAGTCCACCCAACCCCACCACAGAGAAAACTGCACCCACCCCACCATCCACACATCTTCCAGACTACATAAGACGGTAAACGCCCAGGCTGAGATCTTCCTCCACCTCTCCTGTATCTCCCCCTCCTGCAGAGAGTTCCTGAAGAGAAGAAAGCTCCTGCAAGATGTGACCATCCCCCCCACCAGTTGAAGAGCCCCCCAGGCGGCTCGACGCACCGGCGGCACCCTGCTCCAGGGCCGGGCCCCCATGCACCCACCCGCCCACAACCCCGGCAACACACCAACCAGGACCAGGCATCTTCCTTGGGGGGCTCAACCCGGGGTAGCGGTCACGTCCGGTTGGGGGCTTTGTTGGCTCTCAGGTGACTGTTTCCTCGCGGCTGCGTGCAGCGGGGCTAGGGGAGGGTCTGTGCTGACGGACGTGGGTTACTGACCTGGCAACCTGGCTGCCCCTGGGTGGGTCCGGGATGGGCGTGAGGTTCTGGGGGCGCTCCGTCTCTGGGCTGGGGCCCGGGCCGGGCCTCGGGGGCTTGGGTCCTGGAAGTCTAAGCATCTTAATACCTTAGCCAAAAGAGAAGGGTTGTAGTCTCTAGACAACTAGCCCCCCCCCCCCCCCCCCCCCCCACGCACACACACACCCCAACCCAAAAAATCAAATGTGTTGCTATTGGTTTTTAATTCAATATATGAGCGTGCATATAGCATTTAATTTGTGCATTTCTAACTGCGGATAAAAACTGTCAGTTCTGTTTCATAAATCGGGTATTTCAGAGGGTCAGGGAGTGAAAAACAGGGGAAATGATGAGATGAGGAACTGCAGGAGCTTCACTTCAGCTCAGATGAAACCAAACCTCCGACATGTAATCAGGGTAAAGTAAAACCTCTCACTGTGCTGCTACTGGAAAGTGGTTTCCATTGAAAACCACTGAACTAATTCATTATTCATTTCTTACGAGTAATTGATTAATAATTGATATCAAATGCTAGAAGACAGCCCAGAGGCTTCATTTTACAGGTCTTATAGCTTTCTGCAATTTCTGACATTTAATGATACGGAGCTAACATGAAAGACGAGATGTTTTTTACTATAGATATATAAACAGTTTTTATTTGTGCACTTCCTACTATTTCATGGTGCAACAAGAGTCAGCTCTACTGGTTGTGGCACACTCCATCTCACCCCGATGGTCATGAGCTCTGGGTAATGACCGAAAGAATGAGACTGGGAATACCAGCAGCCAAAATGAGCTTCTTCAGCCATGGTTCATTTTCCATTTGGACCTCTGTGTTTTGCACTTTGTTTAACCTTTTCACTCACTGTTTAGTTTAGTTTTCGCTTTTATGTTTGCTTTCACCCACTGTTTAACATTAAGGACCAACAATGAATCGATTGGGTTTAGCCACTGAAAAGCCTCAGTTAGGTTTAGGTGGTAACAAGCTCTTGGTCAGGGTCAGGGTCAGGGTTGGGCTCTAAAAACACCCCAGTGAAGTTTAGGTACGATAAACTACTTGGGAAGTGTTTTTCCTGTTGACAGTTATAGGTTATAGTTATCATCTCTGTTAGATTTGTATTGTTGATTGTCATTTATGCTTAGAAATATTTACTTATATATGCTTAGAGTTTTGTAATTAGTTGTAGATTGGTAGAGGTTTTGATCCTTGATAGTCTGCAAACTTTGTGTGTATTAGACAGCACTTTGGGAGCATGAGAGGTCATACCGTGTCTTATTATTTTATGGTAGGATTAACGTAGTTGCGTCTGTTCTAGTCTAAGTGCTCTTTGTTTAGATGAACTGCAGGACTTCCTCACCGTGTTATCTAGGATGAACCATCTAGGGTGAGGGGGAGGCTACCCTCTTCCTGACCAAGGATGTTTGACCCTTTGATCAGCAGTCCACACACACACACACACACACACACACACAGGCAAGGTACTCTTTGTTTGTATGTAGACGTCATATGTTAATGAACTTATGCATATTCATGTAACCTCAATAAAAGGACAGTGTATGGGAGAACGGACGAGACCAACTGGAGTCAAGCGGTTGTCCAGTTCTCTCCCGTGCACGAGTAACATGAAGAACTTTGCCTATTTGTGTCTTGCTTAGCAGTGTAATTATATTGTCTTAACGTTCCAGCGAATAGGTTTATGCTACAAACCTAACATTAATTGGTCCTTCGATGCCGGAGCCCTGGAATTGCATTCACCGAGGGGAGGAGAGGCACGCTGAAAGCCTGACGTCAGCCGGGAAGTTCCTGTGGATTCGCGGTCTGTCTTTTCTCCTCGATGAATGACGGTCGGCGGGATTCGGGCTGATATTACACTCTAAGCAACGCCAAGTAAGTTGAGAAGAGGCCGACTCTATAACCGTGTCGTTGTGCAGTCTCCGCCACTGTGTGAGGCGTTGAGAAGAGGCCGACTCTATAACCGTGTCGTTGTGCAGTCTCCGCCACTGTGTGAGGCGTTGAGAAGTTCGCTACTTTGTGTAGCGATACCCGGGTTCCTTGCTACTTTGTGGAGCAAGAGGTTCCTCGCTACTTTGTGTGGCTAGAGGTGAGTTCTCCGCCGCTTTGTGGGGCGTTGAGAAGTTCCGCGGGGTCCAGATTGTGCTGGACGATAGGCCTATTTTGTGTTGTTGTTGTTGTTGTTGTTGTTGTTGTTGTTGTTGTTGTGTGAGTGTGTGCGGAGCAGAACATGTGGTCTGTGACACCGACTGTTGTTGTTATCATGGGTTTCTAAGCAACCAAGAGTGAGTCGGAGGGAGACAGACGTTTGTGCTGGACTTTGCTCCTGGCAGCACAAAGTATTTATGTAAAAAAGAGAGGGAGCGACGGCTCCACAGCTGCGCGGGTTCACGCGAGCGCGGTCACGCGGGTTTCACGCGGACCTGAGCCGTGCGGTTAATCGCAGGCTTAAAAATGGAAGAGATTAAAATGTTAGAAGTTTTCAGAAAACACACCAGCCTTGAAGAGCGTGTGGAGAAGGCCAGCCCACATCAGCAGCTATGCTCTGGTGGGTGGCTGTCCCCCCACCCCTTGCTGACACAAAACATTAACTCTTCAGCCTGTGTGCCAGACCATAGACGTAATTGAGGTGGATAGTTGTTAAAAGTCATCTACATTACGCTTGTGGTTGCTTAAATTCAGTACGATGACATGTGAGGTGAAGTGATATAGATAAATATTTAAACTACTGAAGTGCATAGAGGCACTTGACCTGTGTGGAAGACTGTCGTCTTATTATGAACCATTGTTGAGATATACAGCACACCTGTGAAAACAACTAATATGCTGAACCCTGTATGAAACATCTAAAAGTACATGATGGAGAAGCTGAGTTGAATATGAAAGTGTAAGACTTTGCCACTGTGGGCAGAGCAACTACTGTGTGATGTTGCGTTGCAGTTTTTTTTTTTCTTCTGAGCTGATGAGCAGGCTACACATTATCAGATCGAGAGCTGTCTGAGAACTACTCTAAGAGAGGGAAACAGCGCTATGATAACTGTGATAACTGGAGTGTGCAACGTTTCCATGAGCAGTTTTCCTGCATCTTGACTTGTGTGTAGAGTGTTCATAACATCAGCATCATGTTTTTGATTATTTGTTTTGTTGGGTTGAAAAATAGTTAAATAAACTGGTGATCATATTTACGGATCACCATGGCACATATCATCAGCCATGTGATTTATTTTTGCAGATGACAAAGTGAGTGTGAATGTGTCTGACATCACAGTGTTTTTGTGCGCTGTGTAAGAGTAATTGCCTTTGATTGTGAGTGACAGCGGTGATTTTGCAGGTCACCAGCTATTGTAAATAAAAAAAAAAAAAAAAAAAAAAAAGAGTGAATAAGAGGGAGAATTTATATTGTAGGAAAAAATAATAGGAAAAAATAATCATAGGAAAAAGGTTTTGTGTTGATCAACCAAAAAAAACAACTATAATTTCATTTTCTGCTTTTAAGAAAAGACTGTTCACAAAAACACAGAGCGAGAGAGAGAGAGAGATATGTGTTGATTAAGCAGTGATGATAATAATGAAATGTCTTAGTTTGTCACTTTCAGGTGAAAAGCAGACCTGAATCAATTTTCCACATGCAGCGGTCGGAAGAAAGTTATAGTTTAACATCATTGGAAACATGCAGGCCAAGTTTCTGGCTGACTTATTTACAGTGCCATGTGTTTCTCAACCTCACAAGCGATCTCACTCCTCCCTGAAGATAAGGAATGCAGCTCCATGATAAAGAGACAGCAGCAAGTCCTGAGCACAAAAAGTCCCAGCAAAGCAGCAGCAATGTGGATAAACAGCAGCAGAAGAAAGCAAACCCATCTTCCTGTCTGATTGGATGAATTCCACGGAGGGGCGAGCAAGATGGCGGTGGCAGCATGTTGAAATGCTCAAAAAGGACTGAGTGACTCGGGCAAGCCACATGCAGCTAGCATGCTGGCTAGCGACATGAAAGAAATGGACCCTTCGTGATGCGTTCAACGTGCCAGCGCTGTGGTGGGAAAGGCTCCATCATAAACACGCCCTGCGCCGAGGTTCAGGCCAAGAAGAAGAAGACGATGACTTCCAAGCCCAAGAAGGTCGGCCTCAGCGTGGGCGAGCTGATTGTGAAAGCCGTGGCCGCTCTCAAGAAGGCTCTGGCTGCCGGAGGCTACGATGTGGACAAGAACAAGGCCCGTGTCAAGACCGCCATCAAGAGTCTGGTGGCGAAGGGCACTCTGGTGCAGACCAAGGGCACCGGGGCCTCCGGATCCTTCAAGATGAACAGGGTTACTGAGACCAAAGCTAAGACGCCCGCCGCGGCCAAAGCCAAGAAACCGGCAGCAGCTGCTAAGAAGTCGCCCAGGAAGGCAGCAGCAGCAGCACTTCAGCCACTAGCACGAAGTCAACCGCATCAGAGGACAATAGTGAGAGTGGCTGTGACTTCACTGTGCATGTGAAGAAAACGTTTGAGGAGAACTGAACAGTTGGAGTTTGACATTTGCCACCTGTGGAGTAAAATGGCAAGAAGAGACAGTGGGACACAGGACAAAGCTGAAGGAGAACTGCCGGCTGTTGGACTGTTGAAGTGGGAGAGGACAATAGAGTGAGAAGACTAGGTGAGAACACATAGGAATTATTTAATGTGGGAAATCAAAATTTGGGTTAGCAAACCTGGGGAAAAACAAAACTGACTGCTTAAGTTGGAAAATTGAGACGGAGTCTGAAACATTGCGAAAATAGAAACATATACAAAATCACACACACACAAGCAGAACATGCATTAACCCTACTAACAATTCCAAACACAAAATGACTCATGAAGACTCATAGCACATTAGTTAAGAAATGATTAAATAATAGCAGAGAAGTGTGTAGGAAAGGCAGCTTTAAGAACATGCTCTGCTGGAGATGCAGCTCCACAGACATGCATTAGACCTGCCTAATAACACAAACACATGTAATGAAAATTAGCTTGTTATCTTTCATCAGTGTTAAAATAGTGTCAATTTAGCAGACACTTGTTATTAAATACTGAATTTATCTAATGCAAAAAATTGACTCTCCAGGTTGCAGGACAACAGTTTAACTTTTGTGGGAAAAAAGATCCTGGTTTGACCAACCAGTGATCAGACAATAAATTTAGTTGTTAAAATGGTAAATTGGGAGAAGCTTCCTGCTTGATTGAGGCAGCACATGTAATTTACTGTATGAGGGAAATTGTCTTTTGTGATACTATTTTGAACATGCTTTTCTGTCGTCCTGTCAACTTAGTGGGTTAATAGTTGATATGCAAATTAGTGATCGGTTTTAGATTAATGAAAGGTGATTGAATTCTAGCACGAGTGAATGAGATGTGTTGGAGTTGTTGTGTGTTGAGTGGAGACTCTAAAACACTGAGTTTCCTGCTTTGATGTGCGAGTGAATCCTGTATTTAGATACACAACTCTGAATACGTCAGAACAGACTGTTTTGTGAAGTGCATGACAGCATGTCACATGTTTTATGATGAAGGGAAAAGGAAAATTGAATAAAATAGATCTGTGGCCTAAATGAGTGAAGAGCACAGACCTGGTAATTAAACTCATAGCTAATAAGACATTAGGATTATGTTGTGTGTTGTGCAGCTGATGGTTGATTTGGAGTGAATCTAGCTGATGATTTTTCTTTTGTTGTGAAGTTGAGCCTGCCGATTAGTATGATGGTATGATGAACCATGCTAATGGTATGATTTACCTGAGATGAGGAGTTTGTGTCATGACTTAACAAGGCCTTTTTATTTTGATACTTTCACAGTGCACTGAAAGTTTTGTTTGATAATCTCTGTTATTTTTCATTTTTATCTTTTGAATAGGCACTGATTTTGTTTGTCTATTTTCTTTTCTTTAAGCAGATCTGCACGTCGGGAATTAAAAATGCTACACGTCGTCGAGAAAATTGTGCCAAGTGAGTTCTCCACATTTAAATGGACTCTGGAGAAAGCCACTTATTTGGGACAATTATTAAATGACAGTCCCAGTCCAAAAGGATTCAGCGATGTAATCCAAACTAAAGTTCTTCTTTTTCTTTTTGAAATGACGTCATTTTGCTGAGAGTGGAAACTAAATGCGACGATAGGTTCCACTATCAGCAAAGAAAGAAAGAATGAATGCATGAATGAGTGAGTGAAAGGAAAACAAACTGACTGACTGGTAAAAGCTGACAAAAGCTGACAAGACTTTACTGATGTAACACGACTGTGTGAAGTTGACCCCCGCCTGGCAGGGGTGCAGATGAGTCTGTGTGTGCTTCCCTTTACAGGAGCAGAAAGATGACAGCAACACTCGAGGTTGCATGATGATTTAACCTTTTAAATGCCATTTTCTGTGTCTGTGCATTTATCAGGTGTGTTATTCATAGGCTTGAGTTGCTCACAGAGATATCTGTGACAAAGTATGCATACGCCTGCGCAAGCGTTAATATTTGCATTTTCTTTTCTTACAGCATGCCAGTTCTTCATGTGAATTGATGATGCGATTTATACCAGGACAACTGGTTGATGTTTTTTCCTACTACAGGATTTCTGGGTTTATGTGTGAGGAAAACTGTGTTTACAGGTTATGAGTGGTGATGCTGTTGCATTGTGTTGATGGGAAAATGTGAAGGTTACTTTGATAATGTGAATAACATGTGTGAAATTTCCTGTGTTGAGAACTGGTGTTACTTCTTTCCACAGCTAGGGTTGACTTTATGGTGTTTTTATGGCACCTCTGGAACCTGTTGACCTGTGTCTGACCTCTGTCTGACTACAGTCAATGTGTATTGCTAATGTTAGTTTCTTTGAGAATGCTGTGGAAGATTCAGCTGAAACGGACAAGTGACATGAGTAAAACAAATAAGAGATACAGTGTTTCTGGGGTAGTTTGATATGGGCTCATTAGCTGGCCACTTTTGAGCCCATAGTCATATATAAGTGGAGTGACTTTGCTTAAGAGCAGTCACCGATTACATTAATGTTGCCTGAGTACATGGGATGATCCATGTCTGAGGTGACTTATGAAAATAATTGTAGTTTGCTGATTTGAGAAAACCTGCACATGACACTTGTCTTGCTGATGTTGAATGCTTCTTGTCCTTATGATACAATTGTTTACAGGTATGGAGTTTGATTTTACTTCCAGATTTTGTTTTCCAGGCCATGATGGTGTGTATGCAGGCTCCTGGGAGAGCCAGGTGTTAAGCAAACTTAATATGCAAAGCACACTAACATTTTCATTGCAGGATTATAGGTCCAGGGTGGTGCTGCTCCAGGGGAGGAGATGCCCTGATGTTGCCTGGGATATGATCTAGCTAATCTTTTTCTTTAAGACAGGAATCCAGGTTTGATGAGTTGACTCATGGGTGTGTCCATGCGTCAAGAGGAGGGGTCCAAGGATTAACATTAAACAATGTTTTTTATTATTGTTGCAGTGATTTGTGTGATTAGCCGTTTTATTTACAAATATTAAACCTATGCAAGTGGTGCACCCATGTTCAGATGAGGCTTTGATGGCCTATAAGTGAAGTTCACTGAACTAAAGAATGTGGTTTGATGATTGTTGACATACTCTCCAAATAGTTTGTCTTCCTAGCAAGGAAATACAGGTGCAGCAGTAATCTCCTGAGAAATCTTCAGAGGCCCAGTGAGAAGCGCATAGCTGACAGGACCAGGCAGTGGTTGAGGTCAAAGATCAAGCTGGTTGGGGCCCATCATGAAATCAGACCTTGGAGCCACAGCAAGGACCATGAAACTGCCTGCAAAATAGAGGAGAGGATCGTCCACAAGATGGGAGAGAGGCTTCAGGAGGATCAGAGATCATCTTCAGCACAGCAGACAGGACACAGAGAGCTGTGCTACTAAGCTTCCAGGAAATCAAGAGGAGACTTCCCACAGCAAGATTTTAAATAAAATGAAAGATTCAATATTGACGCTGAGGAAGACAACTAAGGTGTACGACGTGCTCTGCCTTAAACCTTCAGCAGCGTTGGAACATGAAAACTCGTGGGATGAGGGGAGCGTGCCAAGCTCCATCGACAGCGCAGAAGGAGTTCGAGGATGACATCATGATTCTGTGAAAGCACAGGAACCAGAAGCTATGGTGGTGATGACAGCAGTTTCCTATGAACATCACCTAATGCTGTGCCACTATACTGTGCATACGATGACACTCTGAAGGCTGCTGGGATCATAACAGCAGTAAGACAAGAGAACCCTGCACCCTTTCCACAGAGGTGTTTCTCTGCAGAGCGTGGACAATGAAGGAGTCATAAATATCCCCCTCGCAGGATGAAGGCCTGAAGTGAGGTAATGGGAGGCCATAAAACTAGAGTGCTGAGAGGTCTGCAGCTCTGGAAATAGCTGAGAACCATGTTGACAAACAACAAAACTAACTGGTATGTTTGAATGTTTATTCTACATACGTTTGGACTCTGGTCCTATGGACAACGATGGAAACAACTGGAAGAGACATTCATGACGCCCTGCAGAACTCAAACCACTCTGCAGAGAGACATGTGATGTGCACACCTGGAGGAAGCATTACCAAGCTGAGATGTTTTTGAAAATGTTACTTTTTTATTTTCACTATTAAATTAACAATTTCTTTGTTTGCTCGTAAGATGCAGTTTGCCATGAGATGAGCTCAATGAATGGGATAACTGCTAATACATTTGTTAAACTGTGTACCTTTTCAGTAATTTAGGGTGATTTGACATATGCTGAGTATAAAAAGGTTTGCATTGAAACTGTCAGACATGAGGTATTCATACCTGGGAACTTTTCAGGCATAAAGGTCAAAAAGGGGGGAAATGTTAGATTTGTATTGTTGATTGTCATTTATGCTTAGAAATATTTACTTATATATGCTTAGAGTTTTGTAATTAGTTGTAGATTGGTAGAGGTTTTGATCCTTGATAGTCTGCAAACTTTGTGTGTATTAGACAGCACTTTGGGAGCATGAGAGGTCATACCGTGTCTTATTATTTTATGGTAGGATTAACGTAGTTGCGTCTGTTCTA
This sequence comes from Rhamphochromis sp. 'chilingali', assembly GCF_963969265.1. Lineage (NCBI taxonomy): Eukaryota > Metazoa > Chordata > Actinopteri > Cichliformes > Cichlidae > Rhamphochromis > Rhamphochromis sp. 'chilingali'. The sequence goes on from NC_137931.1 coordinate 21,131,919, forward strand.
GTCTAAGTGCTCTTTGTTTAGATGAACTGCAGGACTTCCTCACCGTGTTATCTAGGATGAACCATCTAGGGTGAGGGGGAGGCTACCCTCTTCCTGACCAAGGATGTTTGACCCTTTGATCAGCAGTCCACACACACACACACACACACACACACACAGGCAAGGTACTCTTTGTTTGTATGTAGACGTCATATGTTAATGAACTTATGCATATTCATGTAACCTCAATAAAAGGACAGTGTATGGGAGAACGGACGAGACCAACTGGAGTCAAGCGGTTGTCCAGTTCTCTCCCGTGCACGAGTAACATGAAGAACTTTGCCTATTTGTGTCTTGCTTAGCAGTGTAATTATATTGTCTTAACGTTCCAGCGAATAGGTTTATGCTACAAACCTAACAATCTCTTCCCTGTGTTCCCTGCATCTTATTGTCAAATTTCTGTTTGTGGACCTGGGCTGTTTTGTTACTTCCTGTTTTATTTTGATAGTCTTTTGTCGCTTATGCTTTGTGTTTAGTTTTACTTCCTGTACCTTGTGTCACTTGAGTTATGCTTGCTTGTTTACCCACCTGCTCCTAATTTCCCTTATCAACTTGGCTGTATGTCTGGCCTCAGTTTTCGCCTTGTCTTTTATTGTGATGTCTTTAACTCTTCCTGTTTTTATCCACAGTATAACTTCTATTTATGTTGGTGGGCTTTGTTTTATTTAGCTTTTTTGGATTTCCTCTATACCAAAATAAAGATTTTTTTGCTTTGTTAGTCTCAAGAGTCTCCATTTGGGTCCATTATCTACACTCTATGACAGGTTTAGGCAACAGCTACTAAAACTAATTGACTGCAGCAACAACTACTTGGTTAAATTTTGGAACTAAAAGGTGCTTCATTGTGTTTAGAAAAAGATGATTGTTTAGGTTAAAATATAACTGAATAACCATCCGTATTGATAAATGACAGTTTGGGGTTATGATCACTTCCAACAAACGAGTCCTTGTGCATAAGATATATACCAACAGCTTATTACACATCTCAGCTTCCCAGTGAACACATCAATAAATTGTTGCTGAGAGAAAGATATTTGAAATATTACACTTAGATGTGGTTTAGCTTTGATGGACAATAAAGTTTCCATATAAATGCACTGCTCAAAAATTAAATAAATAAAAGGAACACTTTATAGCAGCGACACTGAGCCTATAGCAGTGTAGGGTCAGTGTCACTACTTGTAACATGATGTCATACTTGGACTCTACAGAGGTTGCCTGTATTTGTATAGCGCTTTTCTAGTCCCTAAGGACCCCAAAGCGCTATACACAACATGTCATCCACCCATTCACACACTGGTGATGGCAAGCTACATTGTAACCACAGCCACCCTGGGGCGCACTGACAGAGGTGAGGCTGCCGGACACTGGCGCCACCGGGCCCTCTGACCACCACCAGTAGGCAACGGGTGAAGTGTCTTGCCCAAGGACACAACCACCGAGACTGTCCAAGCCGGGGCTCGAACCGGTAACCTTCTAATTACAAGGCGAACTCCCAACTCTTGAGCCACTATTGAGCCACTATTATTGTTCTTGTTGGAAATTATTGTTGTAAACAGCTGCAAAAATGTGAGCATAAAGGTTAATAAAATTCATGCCCTTTAGAAATAACTGCAGGTCTAATTCTCCCTGCTGGTTTAACCTTTAAGAAAGCAGTTAAATATAACAAATACCAAAGTCCTTGATTTAATTTGGTGAACCCAGAAAAAGCCTTGTTTTTGTTTACTATAATAATCCATCTGATTTATTTTACAGCTTGTGCAAAACCAAAATACTTAATCCTTTAACCTTATAATTCCAGAACCATGTAACTTCCAGTAATTACAATAACCTAGTTTAACCTCCTAAGACCTGAACTCTTTCATGGCATGCATTTTAAATTTTTCTTTGCTATTTGGGTTGATTGGGACCTGAGGAATGTAAAAACAAAGAATTACCAAATTTTTTCTTTTTACCTAATTTTTGTTTCGGAGTCAAAGGAGATCCACGTATGAGGACATTGTTTTTAAATTTTGATAGAACGGTGGCAGTATAATGTCCTCGTAAGTGGCCTTTGTAGAGAAAAATTAAGTATTTTCGTCTAGACATCCCAAAATGTGATGTCCACATATGTGGACGCCAGGTCCTAGGAGGTTAAACTTCTTTACCTCCTCCGTCTTTCCTAATGCAGATTACAGGCCTGCCATAAGATTAATTAACCTGAATCACCTACAATGTTCAGGTCAGTCTTTTCAAACCAAACTGAGATGTTAATTTATTTTCTCTCTAACACCTGCCTGATGAGTACTTTGGCCTTTCACTGTGACGTCCTCCATCTGCTGACTCAGGCTTCACGCAGGTCTCAGCCTAAATATAGTGCCGGTCAGGCCAGGCTATCCAAACATGTCAGGTGCTGTCTAGAAATGGCATGATGTGTTTGAATGCAAGGCTGGAGCTCCTACAAATGTAGGAGAGGTGTGTTATTTTAAGCCAGAAAGGATTAAAGCAGGAAGGACCTGGTGGTTCATGAGATCATAAGAAAACTGGGAAACCAGTGAGTGCAACAGGCATCTTAAAAGGAATTAGGCAGTCCTGGATTTTTTTGGTTTCTGGAAAGAGATAATAGTCATCCAACTCTCAGATATGTACCACATGCTCAGTGTGCACCAGATGGAGGTGAGGGGTCAGTGTCTTGCTCAAGGACACTGTCAGCTGTTGTTTCAGCACCAGCTGGAGTCATTTACATTTCACTACCTTCTCTATTTTGTCTTTGGGGACATTTTTTGTTTTCTGGACTTAATTCTACTAAATAATGCTGCTTTGTATTTTTATTTTATCGCTAATAAAAATGCCTATAATAAAGAAAAACATCAGTTTTAATGTACTACTTTGACTGATACAGCTATGTCAGTTAATAAAAACAACTAAAATCATAAAAGCAGGAAGGAAGTCATACAGTATTTAAAGAGCCTACCTTGTATGACGTTTACAAACTAAAATATGCACAATACCAATATTAAGTTTAAACATTTTGGTAAAATTACATCTGAGGAATTGTACCATTTCATGGTACTGATAACATAAAAATTAGAGGACCACGACGGGATCCTTGAGGAACTCCACTACTGATAGCAAAACAGCAGCAAAGTCTACAAAGCTACAAAATAACTGATGCATCATTCCTTCATCCAATTCCAATGTCGAGCTTGGTTTTTCCAGCTTATTAACTAACAACGTGTTTATGAACCAAAAATAGAAAACGTTCTGCTCCACGAGTGACTGAAGCACTGAAACTGTAGGAGATAGTAGCGGGCTGCAGGAAGACCCCGGAGCAGACGGACAGACGGAGCTGACAGCTGACCGAGCGGCTGTCAGATAAATGAGCTCCACTTCCAAAAGCTTTGACAGGAGAGCGGCAGGGAAAGAGGGGGTGAGCACGAGCAGGGCGGATGATAATACTGACAGGTAGCAAAGAGAGCCAGACAGAGAAAATGAATACAAGGCAGGCAGATGAGAACAGAAATACAAACAGAAAAAGCTGAAGGACAACAGTATCTCAGACAGATGAGCAAACAGACAAATGTTGTTTTTTGCCCAATTTTGTCATTTTTATCATAAAATGACATTAAATTTAATAAACATTCAGCCAAAACCATTAAATGTCCTCATATTAAAAGAGCAAAAGCAGCTTTTGCCAACACAAAGATTACTTTATGATCAATAGTGAGCTTTACCCTGAATAGAAGGTTAGGTTTAATTTTTAAATGTGAACTGAGAAATTAGTTTCTGTTTAAAACACAAAAATTAAAACTGAACTGATAAACTTGTTTCATGACATTTCTCAATATTTTATATATTTTAATTTATCACTTTGGTCATATAATCCCAGTATGTCAAAGTGGCTGGCCTAACTCTTATCAACATTACAGATGAGGCCCCCTGGGCATCATACTTTAAATCAATGAGTAATTTTTTATATACAGGGCTGATGTGATTAAGAGGTTTCAAATTAACCCAAATCACAATCTTTTCTTAAAGTTAGGTGAACAGCTCTTGGTGCCAAACCTGAAAGTAAAACAAGAAGCTCCTAACCGAGACATGAACTGAGGTATCCTAACTTACAAAGTTCACTTGGTCTACTACATACAGTACCAACCCTTCAACCTATTAATGTGGGCTCAAAAAGAAAAAAAGAGACCATTATATCGTAAGATCTAACACTGACAAAGCACACCTTGTGTGAGAGATAAAATGGCAAATTAAAACAAATGAAATACCAGCAATTGCTATCACCTGGCAACTTGCCAGGGGATGAATGACCAATCCCTGGGATTGTGCCACTGAGTCCTAAAGCTTGGCTACCTCTGCGTAGTTCTCAAGAAACCCTGTGGGTGTTAAGAGGTTGAAGAAGAAGCCTCTAGCTGATTCCCCAACAGGAATTAAAGTTACTTTATTAGACTCATCAAGAACTTGGATCTTTTCTCTTTGCAGGGTCCTTAGCACAAACTGGCCAGGATTTATTTGGAAAAAAACACTCTTTGTTTGTGTGGAGGTGAGGTTCTTAGCTGCAGAGGATCTAATGTTTCTCAAACACATTTCTCTTTTGAGGTCCAACAAACCTGCTGCAGCCTGTTCTGGTTAATCAGTCTGTTCAAATATTCATCGCTTAATTAACATGCTGATTTTTACTGGCTGTCACAGGGGAAGGAAGAGAATGTGCATGTATGAAGAAGCCTAATTTTTCTGAGCTGTGGTGCCATTGCTCTTTAGTTTAATGGCCTTGGTTTCAGTTCGGAGGATTGATTACGTCCCCTTCTGGAGTGATTCTCCCCGCCTCCATGCACGGATCTATTATTAAAAGACGGCCTCCTGGCCTTTGAGCTACTCTGCCCTGCTGACAAGAATAAGGGGCGGCTTTCTCATATCGTCCTTTGCCTTTGCAACTCGATACAGGGCGTTAAAAAGATCTGCCGGGTTGGTGTCAGGTGCTCCCAAGCCCTCCAGCTCCATCCTGATCAATGCCTGTGCTCGCATTTCACATGGGAACACCTGTCGGCCAGTGGAGGAGAGGGCTGCTGTAAATCCTGAACCAAGAGTGCTTATTCTGCAGGAATATTCTCCCTTTTTAGGGAGCTGGGAAATTAGAGCAGAAATCTCTGACTTTCTTAAAGACAAAAAGTTCTAGTGTTTTTTTGCCATATTCCCCCCTTTTAGTTTGCAGCTTGTTGCTTCTCTGGTGTAATTTTCTCCCTGTCTTGCATTAAACTGATTACTTGAACACATGTGCGGTCATGCTGGAGACTAAAGACGGCAAGATTAGCAGGGCTTTGTTTGTGCAGCTATTGTTCAATGAAAACTGTCTAAGATAATAAAAAGATTTGGATATATTTTAAGCGATTACCGTATTTCCCGGACTACAAAGCGCACCTGAATATTAGCCGCACAAGCTAAAATCAGGGGAAAATCCTGTTTTGTACATACATTAGCCGCACCTGACCAAAAGCCGCAGGTGTTTCAATGTTGACTTATCATATGTAAGAGAATGTGCACAAAGGGAATTGTCAGGAAAGAGATGGCTGTTTGGAGACACACCCCTTTTATTAATATTTTGAAAAACAAGTTATGGGTACATATTTGCATAACTTTTTAGGTATATGTACAAGTAGCGGTAATTACAAGTACGAAACATGCACTGTGCTTCATAAATGAGTAACAAATGTAGTACATAACAATAACCTACAGCACACCAGAAAAATAGATTCAGACTACCTTTTAGGCTCAGGTGCAGTGACACGGCTTTAACAAGAAGAAAAGTCAGTCATTCACCACCATCTTCCTGCGCACTAAAACCACCAAAGTCCTCTTCTCCAGTGTCGGATACGAACAGGCTCAGGATGGCTTCGTCATCCACTCTCAGCTTCTCTCCTTCGTTGTCACTTACAAAACCAAAGAAATCCTCGTTGTCAGTGTCAGAGTCAAACACCCTCAGAAGGGCCGTGGCGGTGTCCTCCTCTCCATCATGCAGCAGTGCAGCCCTTCAAAATCCGTTGGTGATCGTGGATGTTTTCACACTTTTCCACGCTGTCAGGTTCCACCGGTGGAGTTGAGCATAACTTGCTTTTCGCAAGTTTATCGCCGCTCGTCATCCACGACTCCCGCTGAACGCGTAGCGTTAATTTGAAGTTTGTTTTTCGCGCTACTTGTACGGCACTATGTTGCCTGGCGGATGGACACGTGACCAACATACCACTCTTGAACCCAGATACTGTGTGTCTGATCACATGCCCTTCCGCCAGGCAACGTAGTGCCGTACAACAGCGGAACAAACAAAACAAATCGTCTTACGATATGACAAAAATCATGGACAATCCATAGAAAAGCCGCACCTGACTAAAAGCCGCAGGGTTCAAAGCTTGTGCAAAAAGTAGCGGCTTATAGCCCGACAATTACGGTACATAAGCAGATCAGCTTTAAGTATTGCAGAGCAGGAACTCAAGAGAAAGCTGCAGACAGCGGGATATTTGCAGAGCAGTAGCAGGAGGCTCTTACTGCAGTTTGTGCACATCATCAAAAGATTTTTACTGTGATTGTCATACAGGAAAAAAAATCCAGCTGTGCCAGCACGCCTGAAACTGCTTATGTCTTGCCTTGGTGCAAATGTGCCCCTGTGACTGAGAAGTGCATTATGATGCGTTTATTTGGCAACATACCCTGGACACAGCAGTTGGAGAAAAAAAAAAAAAAGGGGGGGGGGGGGGGGGGGAGAAACTGCCACTTTGGCCATTTTTTTATTCCCCTGAAGAGGAAACCTCGGCTTGAACTTCATCACTGAACCTTCTACGTTCACACAATGCCATAGAGAAATGAAAAGTTGTTCCAGTGCACATGGCTAAAATGATAAACTGCGCAGCGGTCTGAGCAATTTAACGCAAAGGGAGTTTGGGGGATAGTTCATAAACTACTACTTTTTTCTGTTCCTCCTTTTATATTTTGCCCCCCTCACTCTTTCTTTCTTGTTTCGACCTCCTGCTGCATCTCAGACCTCCTGTAATGACTGCTGCTGTGGAGAAAAAGCAACAGAAATAAGAGCGAAAAGGGAAAAAAAATCCTGAGAAATCTTTTCAACTCTGCTGCTGTGTGGGCTCACAAAGAAAATAAAGAGAGTGAGGGAGCCAGGAAGAGAAATAAGTAGTAATAGATCCAAAAAAATGGATTAAAAGAAAATGTTGGTGGAACAATTATGGCACCTTAATTAGGAGTGAGAGGAGAATTATGGGAGCTAAGCACACGCTCTTTCTTTGAACAATCTTGTGACTTAATTTAAAAGATAATTCCAGCCAGTGTGACATTAAACATTGCTTAGCAAAGTCTCATCTTGAATTTCTGCATTTTGATTTTTGAAACCAGGCATGATGAGTCACAAACTGAAGAAAAGCTACATGCCTAATAGTCAGTCACTAGGTATTCACCTTAAAAGGGAATATAATTTACAAAATGAACACTGTGTTTAATGGCATTAATTCAAATTAGCAACAGCCTGGAGTCTGTGATTTGGACTCCATGATTCAGTAGTTTTGTTTGGCACTTTGTTTTCAGACAAATAGATTTTTTAGTTTGTCTTTCACTTCCTGGTTAGGTTTGCATTTAGACTGAAGCCTATACAAGCTGTCACAGGATGAGAGGTGCTGTATGTGCCGCAACAGCCTTTCAATCTGGTTGAGGTCTGGACTTTGCCTGGGGCACTGAGGCACTCTGATTATTTTCTTTTTCATTCATTTTGTTGTATATTTGGTGCTGTGCTTTGGATCATTATCCTGTTGCGTGACCCATTTTGGTCTGGGCATTCAGACACATGGCCTCGCATATGATCCTAGAATACTTTGGTATACAGAGGACTTCATAGTCTGACGCAAATCATGACCCCTCCACCACCGTGCTGACAGCTGGTATGAGGTGTTTGTGCTGATAAGCTGAGTTGGGTTTGTGTACTGTAGCCAAACATCTCCACTTTGTTTTCTGTCTGTACTTTGCAAACCTAAGCTGTGCTCCCATGTTCTTTTTACCAAGATGAACCTTTCTCCTTCCAAACAAGTCATACTTGTTCAGTCTTTTTCCTAAACAAGCTGTCGTGAACTTTAACATTTAACATGCTAACTGAGGTCTGTAGAGTCTAAGATGTAGCTCTTGTATTTTTGCACTTTCTCTGGGCACTGCACAGTCTGACGGTCTGCTGGGACGTCCATTCCTGGATGCTTCAGACCAGCAAACTGCCAAACCTTCTGCTTTCATAGAGGTGCTCACACTTAATCAAGTGCATTTGATTAGCAGCACCTGGCTGCTGCTTATGTTTAATTTTATAAAAGGACTTGGAATACCTGTGTGCTATAATTTGCCAGGCTGGCTCTTTAAAGGTTAAGCTAAAAGCCTCACCACTTATCTACTGACAGACACGAGAGGCATCAATCAGTGAAGCAGAAAGCAGTCCCACTTGTTTGTGCAAGCTGTTGCAGCCTATAGTTACATTTCAAAGTCAAGCAAGCTTTAGGGTATGTAAAACGTGCACCAGTATTGTCACCTTTACACGAGTTAGAACTTTTAATAAACATTTGATGTCGAGGAGAATCTTCTTTTTTACGCTGAAATATAACCCTAACCGCAATGCTTTTGATGCCTAACCAACCACAGAGTAAAAAGATGTACTTTTTTCCAAACTGTCAGGTGTTTTTTTGAGCCTCCACTACCCCTCGTACCAGCTACGTGGAGTGTTTTTCTTTTTCAGTTATAAAGAGGAATCATGTTAATGTGACATTTCAGAAGGGTTATTTCAAATGCTATTATCAAAAATCAGATCATTTGGAACTTTAAATTTACTTGTTCCACTTAAGGAACCTGTTCTTACCAACTCATGTCTAAAATTCTTCTTCACTTTATCAGCTCTCACACTGTTCCCTCAAAGGATAATTTCCATCCTCCTCTCTTATAACAGAAACCACAGGGCAGCACAATGAACCAATGACATCCCATCAAGATGTAGATACTTACTTCCAGAGTTTGTACCCATCATCGATCATCAATCTTTAACCCGTCTTTGTTCATCCTGCTTTCCTCACACATCTGTCCAAGGAAGTCATTAACATACACAAGTGACCTTTAGTATGACCTAAATTTGATTATAGGAAACCCACAACATATTTAGTCATATAATCCCTGTGTTGCTGGTTGTATCCTGATTCGGACACACCGATTACTGTGGATCTGGCATTCTTTCCTGCAGATCTCGTCCAGCTAAAGTAAAAGCCAGAGAAAACAATGAATGCCTTGTTTGTTAATCGAGGATTTTGAAGCCGCTGGTTCTCATTCAGTGTTTTGTTGAGTAACAATTACATAAGACGAGCAATTTTTTCCTTTGAGGAGAAGATCTGGTAATTCAAGCCTCAGGTCTTTTGTTCCTGCAGCTTGATTAACACAATTCACCGCTCTCTGGGGAAAACCTTGCAGCAGGAATTTTTCACAACAGGAGGCAATAAGGTCCAGATGAGTCTGGACATAAAGCCCAGAGATAGTTTTAAGGAGTCCATGAGCTGTGTTCAGGGTATGATGACAAATACACCATAAAACCTCATCAACTGAACAGACAAATTAGGCAAACAAATGGTGACAGCATCATAATACTCAGTCTCATTTGTCCAATAAAAAAAACCAATGCTATGAGGCAAAACCATAAAAGATGTAAATTTAGTACCAAAGTCAAATGCCTTTGTTCTGGAAGATAAAAGATAATGACTAGCGGTATAATGCACATAAAAAATTAAGCACCACTTCAGGCAGCTGGTTAAATACTGAAATATCTACTCATTGAGCCATCTTGTTGTGCAGCCAAACCTTATCCAAACCCACAGAAGCTATGATTACCTGAAGTCCAAAACAAGAAAAGACATTTTGGATATTGGAAATCTGTCCATTCATTGATATATATATAAAAACCTGCCTGCCAAGAAAGATTCAAACTTCCAGGTTATCTTCCATATTGTGTAGCCCACCTAATGTTTTCCTCACTGGAATCACTGATGGCAATAGAAGCAGAAATCACCAGGCACACCACAATACAATACTATCGCAATATTTCAACCACGATACGATATTACTGTAGTTTTTAGCATTTTGTGATATGATGAGTACTGCAATAACATATATTTTGACTTCATCACCTTTTATCATCTGTAAATTTTTAAACTTTCAAAGTTGTATTCACTCAGATAAAGTATCTCTTTGGTTATTTATTTGATGAAAGATGAGGGTGTCAAGCATACCAACACCGGCACTAAGACGATCTGCAGTTTCTATGCTTGGACTGAGATCAGACTCGTGTTTTTCAACGCTACCATCATCCAAATGCAGAGTTAGTCAACAACATGTTTTGGTTTAAGTGAGAGGAGAAGAAAAAAACTCTTTGATACATAAACACAAATTATTTGAAGCATGTAAACGAGGAATATTTACTATCATTTTGGATCTGTGAGATGGGTTTTCTGTTTCTCTGCCACATAAACCTAATTTATCCTGGTTTTCACAGTTCATCACCAGCTGCTGCAACTGCCGCCAGCTGTTTTCAGCAATACTTAACCTCATATTAACATCAACCAGCTCCCTGTGAATTATCAAACTATAAAGAAGCCCATGCCTTAAATCCACTGTGGAGGGCAAAAAGAGGCAGTAAAATTTACAGAGAGGAAAATTGAAACTTAAAGACTTTAACCTCTTCTAGTGAGGAACACAAAAAGTTACAGTCAAAATTTAAATATCAGACTGACCTAGAGTATGAATGAGTACTTAAAAGGTATAAATGTTCTTTAAATTTCTTTGCACCATCATAAACTCTCTTAGGCAGCTTTCTTGTCACGTCTTTAAGTCGTCTTCAGGAATAGTTCTGCAGGCTTCTTGACGGGCATTCAGAGCTCTTCTTTGGATGTTTCTGCCTTTTGTTCTGTTCAAGATGACCCAACACTGCTTCAATAATGTTGAGGTCCGGGCTCAGGGAGGCCGATCCATGACTGATAGTGCTCCACTGTGTGTTTTTCTATCCAGGTATGATTTTACTGCATTGGCAGTGTGTTTGGGATCACTGTTTTTAGATCCTCACCTCCTCTGTACATATTGAAGATGATCTGTACCAAAAACATCAAATGTTTATTCATCACTCCATCAGACCTGTTGCCACAGATTTTCACTCCAGTTCTTGTGTAATTTGGGATACCTCAGCTCCCCCCTGTTTGCCTTGTTTAGTAACAGCTACTTGGGAAACGTGAAAATTGTGCTTTTGTGACAGGCTGCTATTGACAAAGTGCCTAAAGATACAATTTTAAAAAAGGTTCTTTGCCAAGTTGTCTTTTATGTGTAAACACAACACTATGTCACCCCTGTCATATTTTTTTTTTAATTGTTAAGTGGCTTAAACAAACAATGTGCAAGTACAACGACTGGACTGGAAATTAGTGAAAAAGTAACCAATGTCCCCAAAAAACCTTGAAACACCTTCAGAAAGCCAGAAACTATTGCTCAAGACAATAGCTCAAGGCTGGCTCAATACTTTTGCACGGTAGTGTATTATTTAAATCTTTAAATATGTTTTTAAAGTGAGCTTTTAGGCCTGAGACACAGGCTAGTTTTATGAGATTTCAGTTTTCAAAGAGACTTTAAGTGTAATTCAGTTCAAAGAGCTTAGCAATCAGACATTTTTAGGTTGTTGTTGGTCAAAACAGGTCAAAGGCTGTTTTTCTGCAGCAGCATTCAGCTAGATCACACAGAAAAAACAAAACAACCCTTATAATACATCAGTCTAACTCTGTAAACCATGTGGACAAATCTTTCTATTGAGGTCAGCGGGACACATTTCTAACTGTCCTTGGTGATGAAAGGAAATTGCTGGACTTCAGTGACAGACGTGCGTGTATTTGTTTCATTTTTCTGCGAAGATTTAAAAAAAAAAAAAAAAAAAAAAAAAGGTTTAGTGGAGTCAAGGATGAAGTCTGGCTCAGAGATAAGAAAGCCAAGACACACTTTGTCCACACAGCAAACTGGAAAGCTTCAACAGGGGTAGAGCTGGGCGATAGAACGATAACGATATGTATCGCGATATAACCTTTTCTTGATAGAAAAATTAAACTATCGCGATAGACCTCGCCGCTCTTGTCCTCTTAAAAAAAACCAAACCAAAAAAAAAAACAACAGCCAATCCAAATTACGTAGCGCAGAGCCGAACCAATCACAGCTGCAGCTTCACGTCACGTGACTTGTTACGTACAGCACAAGTGCCAAGCCGCACATGTGTATTTGTTTGGGAAGCAGCCAGCCACCGTACCACCCGGGTAATGGAGGAAATGAGTGTGAGAAAAATCAACCGAGTGTGACCGAAGAGAAAACAGATGATGGTTCCAATGCCGGAGAGATTGTCGAACGGAAGAGCCATAGAAGTTCCGTAGTGTGAAGGTATTTCAGCTATTTCAAGTCTGACAAAAAACAGAGTAGCGTGCACTGTAAATTGTGCCGAAAGCAAGTCTGGAAATACAATAAACTGGTGCATGCGCTACGTCCACACGTACCCGGGTATTTTTGAAAACGCAGATTTTTCTATGCGTTTGCACCTTTCGTCCACACGTAAACGGCGTTATTGGTCACTGAAAACGGAGATTTTTAAAAACTCCGTTTTTGCATTTACGTGTGGACGAGAAATACGGGCAGCGTCAAAGGTGTGCGCATTTTTTGACGTCACACTGTGCGCCACGTTATTGTTTCAGTGAAATGAATTTCTACAATACTGTTACTGTTAATTCTACTCTCTGCAGTGTTTAAATGCTTACATATACACACAGTTACTGTCCGTCCACACATACGACTCGGTTCTGCTTCTATGCCCCAGCTTTGTTTACTTTTTCCCACCGAGGCTTCTAGACTTCTGATTGGCCAACATTTCTTCACGGTTAGGAATCTAGCGCCACCTGCTGCTTTGGCATGTTCATAGCAGCGTTTTCCTTCATTTCTGCCTTTATGTGTGGACGGGATTATTTTTTAAAACGAAAACGGAAAATCTCAGTTTTCAAAAATACCCGTGTACGTGTGGACGTAGCCTCAGTCTCTGACTGGAAGCGCTAATTCGTCATTCGGCTTTTGTCAGACTAAAGTAACTGTTAAAACTGTTTGAAAAGCTCAGCTATACAACAAGGAGAGATTGAGAATTTCCTTTTAGTTCTCAGTTTATTTGATATTGACAAAAGTTAGTCAGTTTTGTCTGTTCTTCTGTAAAACAAACTAAGATTTATTTTTAGAATTAATATTTTGTTTCTAAGTGGAATTGACAATTTAGTCTGTGGGGCGATCGTGGCTCAAGAGTTGGGAGTTCGCCTTGTAATCGGAAGGTTGCCGGTTTGAGCCCCGGCTTGGACAGTCTCGGTCGTTGTGTCCTTGGGCAAGACACTTCACCCGTTGCCTACTGGTGGTGGTCAGAGGGCCCGGTGGCACCAGTGTCCGGCAGCCTCGCCTCTGTCAGTGTGCCCCAGGGTGGCTGTGGCTACAATGTAGCTTGCCATCACCAGTGTGTGAATGTGTGTGTGAATGGGTGGATGACTGGATGTGTAAAGCGCTTTGGGGTCCTTAGGGACTAGTAAAGCGCTATATAAATACAGGCCATTTACCATTTGTTTGTTCTATTTTGAAACTTAAACGCTTTAGTGGCTGCCTTTTGTGTAGTTTGCAATATTTGCCTTTATTTATCTGAAAAAGTCTCATGTTCCTTAAGTACATCTACCCTGTTGAACTTATTATGGGAAATAAATATTTAAATAAAAACAAGCTGCTGATTATTTCACATTTTACTTGTGAGCAACGGCACATTTAAATCTTACAAATATAGTTATTTGGCTTATATCGTGATAGATATCGTTATCGCCTGAAATGAAAAAAAAAACATATCGTGATATGAAAAAATCTTATATCGCCCAGCTCTAAACAGGGGCTGAAGGTATTCACCAGAATAAAAGCCTTTTATGAAACATAAAAGAGCGCTCCTCCTCTGCAGGATGGCTGATTATGGGGCTGATGATATGACTTACAGCCATACAGCTACAATCAAGTTACCCTGGAAAAAAAACCCAAAACAAAACAGTGAGGGAGAATGCATCAGGAGAAAATGAGCAACAGCTACACTTCTAAATCCCATTTAGGAAGGCGTTCCACCTCAACCTGCTCCGGCGGCCGTGACCTGCAGTCGCACCGAGCTGTAGCAACAGCGCGTGCACGCTTCATCAACTCTGCTCAGATAAGCAGCAGTCGCAGAAGTACTTTCAGAATAATGCCGTTTGGTGATGGAAATGTCTCAGGACTACTTTTGCTTCCCCCAGGGTGCCAGCAATGTTGGAGAAGAAAAACACATCAAGGCCGCCCTGCATGTGCCTCACAGAGCCGTTCCTACCCCAAACTGCAGATGTTAAGGTTCATTTCAGTGCTTTCCCTTTACAGGATTTTCTTCCTTATTTTCGCCTTCATTTTTCATGTGATGGCCGTTTCCACTGTGAGCCCACCTCAGGCTCTAAGATGAGTTGTTTACCATTCATGTGCGTGAGCACGCACTCTCAAATCCTTCCAGTTCACACCAAGACTGTGTCACACTGTGGGCTACTACAGTAGTGCATAGACATAATGTTGATGGCTGTTCCAGCAAAGAAGCAATAAATCAAATGGCGACTTCTTCTGATTGGCTGAGAGACATGATTCTTTTTGCCACCACAGAGCAAACCTTTTTTTTTTTTTTTGCCTGTCCCGTTTGGCTTACGGATTTACTTTACCAAATGGACCACCCCAGCCTTGCCGTAATGGTCTATTTGATTCACCTTTTATTGTTTATTTTATTTTATTTTCACTTGTTAAATACGGGACAGACTTGACTGGGGAAAGAAAGGGGAGAAAGAAAGGGAAAGAAAAACAGCGGGGAAGAGGGACGGGGAGCAAACCTAATGATGCAGCAATCAACTGACAGCCCTCTCACACTTTGTAATATGCCACATTTCAGAATAAAAGCCCATACTTATTGATATGTTAATGAAGTGCATGAATTGCTGAGCTTGAATATATTCTTCAATAGTCTATAACTGTTGGAGGATTAGAGGAATGGCACTCATTTCACGCCTTTATGTTATAGCTCTGATAACGGAAAATGTATCGATTGTGAACTTGCATTATTCCAAAGGGATTATGCAGCGAAGTGTCCATTTTTCCTCCAACTTAAATGTGAGAATTTGCTGCTTTTTTTTCAAGATGTCACCTTGAGCTCCAAAACTTGTCATCAGCATTATTACTATTTCTGAATACGTTTGTAGCTAAATGACTTTCCCATTGTGGACAAGACCTCATTCTCTAATAGACAGTGTAAGATTTTTGTTTTTTAAGCTCACCTTTTGTAGACAAAAAGGATGGAGTTTCACAACTGTTGAGTGCACAGTCCTGGAGAATGAGGCCATGGTACGTTGGTGAAAATGGGAGGCACTCAAGTTTAAATGTCTTGCACTCAAAGGCAGTGCCTGAGAAAAGAGCATTTTCAAACATTCCCTGCAAGTCTTTTTTTTTTTTGGCCAAACAGAATACCTAGGCAGGTATTCAAGTGTCCAAAACTCCAAATTCATTAGCACTGTTGTTGCAGTTGGACATCCTGTTTTTGCTCTGCAGCCTCAGTAAACTTGAAGTAGCTGACTATGAACCAGTCCTCCATCTGCTGGAGGTTCCTCAAGATCTCCAGACCAACAAGGACCAACACTAGCAAGATAGTGAAACTGGATGTGAAACTGGATGACAGACTCACTGGAGAAGCAGCAGGATGAGGACTAGGGCTGCTCAATTAATCGAATTTTAATCTCGATTACGATCTGGGCTTTCAACGATCATTAAAAATGACTGAGCCGATTATTAGCCCCTCCCTCGTGCTTTACTCTCACGCTGCTCCGTGTGGCAAATCGAGCGCACCTCTTTGCATTTCGAACACGTGTCACAACAATTAAGAGCAGCGGTCCCCAACCTTTTTTGCGCCACGGACCAGTTTATGCCCGACAATATTTTCATGCACCGGCCTTTAAGGTGTCGCGGATAAATGCAACAAAATAAAACTAGTACCGGTACCGAAAAAAATGAAATTTATTCATAACACACGTGAAAAGACCCAGGAAAACCGAGTTAACGATCAAAACGATAACAAAATAACGCTGAAAACCGATAAAAACCCTGAAAACTATACATTTCACACCTGAGCCTTAACTCTCGCGGCCCGGTACCAAACAACTCACGGACCGGTACTGGTCCGAGGCCCGGGGGTTGGGAACCGTTGATTAAGAGGACCCGAGGGAAGCTCGGAAAGCTAAGCAGAAGTTATTTGGAGAGGAGAGTGACTGCCGTTGTTGAAAAGAGAGGTAAAAAAACCTTCAGTGGTGTGGAAACATTATGGGTTGGGGGAGTCAGACGTGGATCAATTAGACATAGTGTGTAAGCTACAGTGTCGTAGCTGCACCACAGAGCAACACTGCAAAGTTCACTAAACATTAATGTTTACATTTTTCATTTCATTTATATTGCAAACATTTGCACTGTTATCGGTATTTGCACACTATTTTATATTATTTTTTGACAATCTTTAAAGTCATTATTCAATACATTGTTATTGTTAAATAAATATCGTCAAATAATCGAGATCTCAATTTCAGTGAAAATAATCGTGATTAGCATTTTTGCCATAATTCAGCAGCCCTAATGAGGACTGCCACAAAAGTAGTAATTCATGAGACAGGAAGGGCTTTCGTTAGCTGGTTATCAGGTTAGCAGATTTTTAAAAAACTGGATACCCTTAATAGCACCCTGATAGCCACAATCTTTGTCTTCTCCTGGCATTAAATCAGGGATCTTTTGCTTATTATGCAAATGTCTATATTATGAAGCCAATAAAAATCAGATATACTTATGTGAGGCAGATCAATCAAGCTAGGTTTATGAGTGGGAAATGACCGGTCTGTGTTCTTGAAAAATGCAACACATAAAGGACTACAAAAACAACGTAAGTTATGGAAATTTCAGGTTTCAATCAGTTTACAGAAAACAAAGAAATAAAGTTATATTCCACCAACTGTCACAAAATCCTTTAAGCTATTTAGCTTCACCAAGATTGGTCTAAGCCATCTATCAATAGACAAACAAGAATATCATCCATTATATCGTTATACTGTAACATTAATACCAAAACTTTCATGACTCTGTCTTACCATCATGAGTTCCCTTTGGAAGGACTTCCTCTCCTTATTCTCCATATTGGTACATTCCTCTTTGAGTTTCTCCAGAACTGATGCCACCTTCTCTGGTTCATTGTCCAACTCAGTCCGACAAAAATAATTCAATGGCAAATTCCCATATCCAAGTGCATCCACAAATGCCCTCCAGCTACCAACGTTCTCCATTAAAACCGTCCTCACAGTCGCATAAATATAAGTAAGAAATTTGCAAGGCTTCAGGATCTGCTCCAGCAGCATTGTGGTCGTTAAGTCCGGTCCACACCAATAAATGGGCTTGACCTTACCCAGAACCAAAACGTTTTTGGCGTGGACAAGCCCCACCTTCCCCTGATAGTATCCAATGTACCATTCTTTGGTCCGCAGCTGCCCTCGTAGTTTGATTTTCTCCTCACTGAGCAAGGCAATAACATCCCCCTTCTTGTACTCCAACAAATAGGTACTTTTGTGCTGTCTGATAACTGTTTTTATCAGTTTCCCAAATTTCAGGTTTGTAATGCACCGCTCCTGAAATTTGGGGTATTTTGAGGTGACAGCTAAAGGTGAGAGGACAATCTTATCCACCTCTTTTTTTTTCAAGAACCTCCTCTGGCCTGTAATCCTTGCGCCTGTCTTTGGCGGTGGCTGTGGGGTTTGGACGCAGAACTGAGTCAGGATACAATCGAGGGCATCTTTGACTTGGACCCTGAGAGTAAAGTCTGAGATACTGCTGGGGTTGTGCGATGTGATCATGTACAGGAGTCTGCTCACTTTCCCCAGTTTTACCTGAAATCCACGAATCATGCCAGCGCCCTCGCTTGCCTTTACCTGGTAGTTGGACATGTTGGAGTACAAACCAACCTTGAGGTCCTGAGGGTATCCCAAAACAAACTGGTGCTTCCCCCACAGCTGGAGGGCCACTGGCGGAGTTGAGCTAGACTGCCGGCCGACTTCATTTACCAGCAAGGTTTTAGGAGCACAGTCATGCCCAAACATGGCCACAACTGTCTTGAAGGATGGGTGAATGTGCTTGGGTCCATATACACCCAAAGTTACCTTCTTCTGCACGTGGTCCCAAACAGTTGTATTGTGGCTGAGGTACTGTGACTGAACCACAACAGCCACGTATATGCAGGGCTCGAGACTATCCAGCTGTACCTGCACTGTATCCTTGTATATGTAAGCATTAGGGATTGGTGTATAAGGCCCTTCTTTAAAATCACTACGAACACAAACCACTTCAGCAGTGTGACAGCTCTCTCTCTTCACAGTTACTGATACCTTCATCTCCAGCGTGATGAAAGACTTGGTCTCCATGTTGCTGAGCTTGAGTTCCACCACAGGGCTTATGGTAGAGCAGTGATCATTATTTAGTTCCAGAGGAGGGTCTAGTAAGGCTTTCAAGGAGATCTGCTGGTGGTCTCCATGGCTAACGTGTCCCTCTGGAATGTGCACGCTTATGTGGGTGTCTGGAAGCTGAACAACCCCTCCATTACAGTCCAACCTGCACACTATGTTGGTCTCCACCGGCTGTGTCTGCCCCCATCCTGGACTCTGACCAAGAGAGTCAAGGTCATGGCAAGACCTGGCTAGTTTTCTGTGGTTTAGCCATGCAGTCCTGAAGTCCTCCCTGCTCTGAAACTGCTCCGGTGACGGAGCCTTAAGGCCCGTGAAGAATCCAGAAGAAGGTAAGGTTGCATTTGATTGTGCTTGTAGCACGGACAGTTCAGACAGACTGTGGGAACGCTTACTCCTGAAAAATGGATTATCCCTGTGGAGGTTAGGTGTAATCTCTTGGATGGGGCTGATAGGGTTAGTACCGTTAAAATTATAGCTGTGAAACCCATTGTTCACGATTGTACTAGTACTAAAGGTGGAGCATGTCGATGGTGATGCCAGAGCATCAAAGAAATTGAGATCTGCGGAGTGTCTCACATCTGCCTCTTTGCAGTTTTGATCTAAGGGACAGATAAAGGGGTTTGCAGAAAAGTGGCTGTTGTTGTAAATTGGAGAGGGCCTTAGGCTCACTGCTGTCCACTCTCCGAGACCTCCAGATTCCTTTAGTCCATCCTCATACCCCTCCCCAGCACTGTCAATCATCCCACTGTCGCTCAGCGAAGAGTTCCTGAAGCTGACCGGCTGGACATATGCGGCTGGGATGTATCCCATTTCTGTGTTGTTGTGGGCATACCACCATTCTCCCCCTGATGTGTCCAGCACATACAGACGATCACCTTTGGAGAATTTGAGAGTGGTAAAGCTGCTCGGGCAATAATCCTTTATGGCAACAACTTCCTGTGCAGCTCCATAGGAGGCTGAAGTGTCCAGCCTTAAGGCACTCGGAGAAGGCACTGAAAAGGAAAAGAGATTACACTGTAGTTGTCCTGATTGCAAAGAGTTTTGTAACTGGTTTGGCCCTACTTTAGGTAAGTGCACTTAATCACTGTGCTGTAGTTAACAGTGCTTGTCTCATAATCAGAGACAGATATAATGAACCAGTTGAGCTAATTAGGTAGTCGTACTTTGGATCTCCCTGAGAGACTTGTATCCAAATGGGTCAGTGGTTCAGTAAAAACAGATCATAAGATAGCCACAGTACCCACAGAACAACCAAAAGCTTGTCTCTAATAATCTGAATCCAACTATATTTTCTCAGGTGTGTATGATCAGATGAAGCGCATAATTTACTGCATAATTTACTATATTTAGATCACCTCATTAGCGTATATGGAGCATGTAAACAAAGCTGTAATGAGATGAAACCAGTGAAGTGAAAGAACTCGGAAATGAATAAACCTATTTTTAGCTGAATAATTTAACTGCAAAAAGATGAAAAGCATAAAAATTAAAACAAATTATTTAAATTCCAGATTTCAAGTGAAATTTAATGAAACGTTTTTTTAAACGAATCATGGGTTTGGACCTCAAAGGGCAACAAACGCGTTGCAACTGCACAAAAGTGGCGTGGCTGCAGTTGGACACTGACCTTTGACATCGCTGAGACTGGCCCCGGACACCCCTTCACTGAGGTCGATGAGCGTCCCCTCAGACTTACATCGAGGCAGGATGTGGTTGTTGTTAGTCACTCTGATGATTCGATGGGCAGCCATGGCCGGTACTTAAAAAAAATGTTGGCTCATCGGCAGCTTTTCAACTGAATGGGAAACAAACATAAAGGATTTAGGGACTGGATGGGAGCACCCAGCCAATTATAAACATTCAAGAACACTCACTTAGGCATTCAAGTAAATCTGGTGCAACTTCCAGAAGCAATGCTAATTTTCTACATCAGTAGCATAGTCAAAGGTCAAA
Source organism: Rhamphochromis sp. 'chilingali' (assembly GCF_963969265.1). NCBI lineage: Eukaryota > Metazoa > Chordata > Actinopteri > Cichliformes > Cichlidae > Rhamphochromis > Rhamphochromis sp. 'chilingali'. The sequence goes on from NC_137931.1 coordinate 21,152,543, forward strand.
GCTGCAGGAGCAGAAAATAAGGCTGGCAAAGAAATGAGCCCCAGCATGAACAGGGAGTGTTTTTCTGAATCAGAGCAAGTGTGTTGAAGTCGGGGAGAAAAAGAGATGTGATTCATGAGAACAATTGAAAAGCAATAAAGAAATAAATCCAAAACAGATTTAAGTTCTGAGTCACAGTGGCAGTGAGGAAGGTCAGGAACATATTGTAAAGAACAAGGGAACCTCACTTTTATTTCTTCGCAGGAATAACAGAGTGTAGAAAACTCTTTGCATGCTATACCACCTCTATCGCTTCCAAATCCTCAAAACTTTGCAGCATGAAACAGTAGATATTTCTAAAAAGCGAGTCAAACTACAAAAAGAACACACAAATCCAAAGACAAAGAGTATTTAGATATCCTTTATGTGATAGCTGATTGCTCAAAACCATGGATGTAAAAACCTTTTCCAACCCAGATTTAAATCTAGACCCTTTACAAGACACAAACAGATGGCGCAACATTTTGAAAAGACACTGCAAACTTATTGTCCCCTTAGCAACTAACTCAACAGGCTCACTGACTAGCTTGGAGATATGTTTCCCCTGCCCATCTTTATTAAATGAAATGAGACACAATCCTCAAAAGCTAAGAAGGAAACAACAAGGTTTCAGAGTTGGAGCTGTTCCAGCGATCATCATGCGGAATGGGAGGTGTTTGGACAATAACATGGATGAGCTCAGTGAGCTGGTAAAAGAGGAAACTTAGTGTGGACTGACTGAAGTGCTTCATGAAGCGTTGTAGTGTTGTAACATATTCATTTAACAGAGAGTTAAATACATTTAAAGAAATAAGGAGTCTCTTAAAAATAACACACGCACAAAAAGAACAAGTAATCTAAAAAACTGAAATGGTGTAATGCACATTTATACAATTGAAATGACTATAGAGAATACTAATACCAAGTGTGCATGTGTATAATTTCATCTGGAGTCCTTTAGACGTAGGATTTACGGAAAAAAATTAAATCGATCTGTTACTGTATATCAGGAGTCTTGCTGACCGGTCATACAGCCACAATCAAAAGAATGAGCTCAATGATACTTCACAGATATAAGTGGCAATATTAGCTTCCTTCAAGCTTTCCCTCAGAGATACGGTGAGGAGCTCAACCGTTTGAGAGGGCTCAGAGTAGAGTCCTTACTCCAATACACTAAAAAGTGTATTGGAGTCGGTTTGAGTATCTGACTAAATGAATCCTAACTAATGCAGCTTCAGGTCCATATTCACATTGCAATCCAATATTACAAAACCTCTGATTAAATCGATGCGACCCCCCGCGACCTTTAAATGCATAAGCGGTACAGAATGGATGGATGATAACAAAACAAAATTGTAAACTGAAGCGTCTGTTATGTACTGGTGGCATCATTTAGTATTGAGAATATCTAAAATATACCTGCATTCAATCCTGTTCTGAGACAAAACCACAAAAATGCAGAAAAACTACAAAGACTGATTTAATTATCAAATATTTGGACAGTTCTGTTCACATACTTCAGGACATGTAGCATTTTTGAACATACACATACAGAAATGCAAAAAATTGCGGGCCAATCTCAGAGGCTGTTTGCACACAGTGCTTATTTTATATCTCAGACCACATCAAGCAAGTTACCAACTTCCTTGTCAGAAATGAGCTGTGATTAAATTTGAAAAACACACACAGGCAACAGAGGACTATAATCTGATTAGAGGGGCGGCAAGAAATTGTTTTGCAGCAAAAACGTCCCACGAGACTTTATTATTCCGGCAGGATGTGGCGAGCGGCGACAGTGGGGACATTTGCATTTGCACACTAATGATGCCATTTTAATCTGATTAAAGCAACACAGACTGCAGGAGGCGCCATGAAAATGCCTTTCACTGATTGTCATTATTAGAGCTGTAATGTGTGCAGGTGGATTTCCATGCAGCTCATTTTCATAAAGTAATGCTTTGCAGCTTTCACGCACAACTAAAGACAACACAGCAAATTAGCTGCAGTATTATTAGTAGCTACTGACATGCATTATTGAGAGTACACCAGCTTTTTGCTTCCTCTGAGCAGCTGCTCAACCAAAAAGACTATTGGAAGAGGTTCCTGAGAGGGCTCAATACTAGTTTTGGAGGACAAAATTGTTGGTTTAAAACATAAAACTTCTTCTAAAAACTGTCTTCCCTCTCATCACGCAGCATCAAAGCTTGCAAACTGAAAGAAAACCAAAAGCAAAGCATCAAAAACTGAGCTTCATCTGGGTTGGAGGTTAATCCTCAGTGTAAAATTGTGATATTCACAACTTCAGTGTATCTGTGCACACTGAGTACTTTGTCTAAGGTCCCTACTCCTTTTGAAATTATTGTATTTTCAACTATGTGAAAATCTCAGCTCTCTTTGAACAATGTCTGGCATTGACGATTATTGTTACATGCCGTTATTGTATAACCTTCCACTGAGGAAGTATTCAGATGAAGCTGAGGTGGATTTGATGGACTCATCAGGGGCTTGTTCGACTAAATCAACCTACAGCCATTGTTCACCTGTCAGAAACATGGCTGTGTGTCAGTTTTTCGCCGAACACTGCTGACTAAGCAGTAATTTGATAGCAGGAAGCATCAGAATTAAGAGAATGAGTCAGAATTCAGAATATTATTCTAAGCAAAGAGGGGTGTTTTCAGCCTCAGATTATGACTAGTTTCTAAATCAGGGACTGTGAGGCGCTCTAAAGCACAAGGGGGGAACCAGCCATTACCAACTACACCCTATGATAAGGATCTCCCAAATGGTGTGCTTTGAGCCAAATGCAGCTGTGTCTGAGTGTCCTGCCTCAACCAATTTTGATATAACACTGCAAAAAAAGGCAAGGAAGCAACCAGTTTCTAGTATTTTAAAAATCCTTTCTAGGGGAAGTCCAGCTAAACCCAGACTGTTTGCAGTTACAGCATGGTAGGACTTATTAAAGTGTGACACATCAATGCCGCTGATTGACAGTGAGGAGTAATGAACACTTCTGTGGAGTAAACCACGACTAACCACCAGTGCACAAGTCCCACCACCTAAAGCAAGGAGAAAAACTGGTAGCAGAGGGCGATGCAACTTCTGTCTCGTGACATCAGCAGCTCTCAGACCATGGAGGAAGTCGCCAAACAAGCTGAAAAGGCACTTGCAAAGTAAAAATCCCCGTGTGGAAAAATGTATTTTAAAGAGCGCTAGATCCCACTCCAGAGGCAGATATGCCATTTGCGAACAGTGTGAAAGTGTTGGATAAGGTGATGGAGGCAAGGTAAATGCTAGTAGACTGGCGACAAGGCATCTTGCTGGATCCAGATCTGGCAAAAGGGCAGTCAAAGATGCCTTCATAAGACAACAGAAGATCCAGGCTCAAAAGCAGAGATGACAGAGGTTTTACAGGTGCGGCTCCTAATGTTTTGAATAACCTACCTTTTTCACATAGGATCTGCCAGACTCTCAATCATCAAACATCACACACAATTGTAATGGAAAACGACTGAAACCAAGTCGAGTTGAGCCGAACTGAATAGGTTCCAGTGAAAAAGAGGCTCCAGTATTCTCCCTGAAACCTGATGTGATCTGAGGATATTTTGTGCAGATATGAATACAAGCAAGTCTTGAAATTGTGAAAATGGGCCTTAGGCACAAAAAAGTTTTAAAAACTCTGCACTAAGACAGAAAAGCAAAACTATAACAAGAAGAAGACTGCCTAGTAATCTCAGAGGATAAAAAAGCATCTCTAGCCTGATTCTCAGGAGAGAAAACAAAGCTAAACTCTTGGGGTGGACTAAGACACGCCAGCATTTCACTGGGAATAAGGGACAAAAACCCAATTGAATACTAGAGTACAGTATAAACTGATGAAACCAAGTCAGTGATTAGTGCCAGTAAGAAGGATGAATGTAAGGAGAGGAACGAGCGAACAAAAGATATTGCAGTGTAGGGTTGGGTGATTTCAATAGTCTGATCGTCCTATTGTATTCTTTGAGGCTGCCAATACCCACCATGGTTTCTGAAGGTGGTGATGGAGGGAGGGGGGTGCATATTGTCTCCTATCTATCTGGGCAGTAGCATATTGAGCAGCAGGGCTTCTTGCATCCTCGCCACTGTCAAGGTTGAAATGTTCTCTGGTTATTCTTTTTGTGCTCAGCTCTACTACAGTGGCTCAAACACTAAGTACTCTACCTTAATGAACAATCATTTTATCTCCATTAAAGCTGAAAAAAAAAACCCCAAAACTTCCTCTAGTCTTTTGGTTCATGCGTGTGTTTATTATCCTTGAGTTTTTCAGCTGCTCCGTTGCAAACCTGCTGATATTTTCACATCTGCCTCTCTGGAGATTAAACAAAACTGCAGCGGAGGTGGACTCTCAGATGTGGAGTGTGCAGGGAAGAGAAAGTGGGGGAATTGCTTAATGCTGCAAATGTTCACCTGGAAGCTCCCGCTGAAAGCCGGTCAAACTCCTTTGAGGTGACATTTAATTTTCCTGAGCGTGCGGCTCATCGATAAAACCCCTCCTTCCTGTTCAAAAATGAGCACTCAGTGAGCCGGCTCGGCTGCTATCAATAACAAGCCAGCAGACAAAAATACCGTGTCCTCTCTTTGATATAATGCCACGACGATCAGTGCTAAATGCTGCGGGAGGTGAGGATGGCTCTGACAGATACAGGTGAGGGAGGGGGAGTTCACTGCAGGAGGTTCAGCTCTGAGAAAAATGGAGTGCTAGAAGCTCAAACTTTTGTCAGGGAAGAAAAACCCCCATCTAGGATCTGATGAGGAAAATGACACAAGTCATTAAAAGGACAAGAGAGAAACAAGCTTGTTTGATCGCCTCTGAGAACCGAGGAGATACAGAAATAATAACTCCAACTACAGAGAGCAAAATGATCTCTCCCACTTGTGTTCTACTTCATGTTTGCAGATAAATTTCCAATTCAGAGGCAGTGAAAATGCCAAAACAGCATCTTTTAGAGGCTTTGCAGTGAGCTGCCGGCGCGCTTCTTGGCCAGCCTTTGCATTGCATTCACATGCGAGTTGTCAAAATGTTTACGAGTTATCCACACATTTCGGTCAGGCTGATGGAGCGCAGGAGCGGCGAGCACATCGGGGAGTCGAAAGTTTAATTAGCCGAGAGTGGGCCGGTCCAAATCCCTGTGGATGAATGTAACTGTAATGACTATTTCCAGCAGCCATATGCTCATGGAGACTTTATCATTTTTCCATCATCGGTGTTTCTGATGGGCAGCACACATCTGCTGGCAGGAAAACAAAGCCTTAAACTTAACCTACAATATCTATTGTAGGCAGCAATGTCAGATCAATGCAGGACTAAAAGTCTCCTAAATCAAGATCAAGCACCCCAAAGAAAGCTCCTCACTTCCTCTTGTGCTGTAATTCTCGGAGATCAGTTTAGTAAGATGAAATAAAAACACCTTTATAGGCTTGTTAGCTAAATCTTCAAACAGTAAACATGAGATAAAACCTCCACATTCCATTAATGTGAAAAATAAACACCTCTTTCGGCAAAAGAGTGAAGCTGGAGCCATCAAAAAGCCAGTCTGATTCGACTTTAAGCTCCACTAAATGTCAGCTCTTTCATCTGTTCTGCAGGAAACTGAGAACAGGCTCTCGGGTTTAATTCAGTGCCAACCTCGAGACGCAAACACATTAGGTCGAGTTGAGTCAAGTGGCGACCAGGCCTGCCCGAGGCGATGCAGCTTTGCCCCCAGCATGCACCAGGGGACGTGTGTTTACACCTGCGATGTGGTCGAAATGAAGCAAGAACTCCGGGGCAAAGATGTCCTTGGAAGTTTGCATGCTGCCAAATGAAATTAAAAATGAATGAGGATAACGGTCACCACTAATTAGTGGTTTCACCTTCTCTTTCAGTTGGTTTGATTGGACAGGAGTTTAATGATTGGTCTCTGTGGGCCACCGTAGATGTTTCTAGGAGCCTGAAAGGACAGGGAATTAAACTGCCCCCAAAAAATGCTGATCGTAAAGACTGTATAAAGTGAAGCCAATGTGGAAGTGAATCACACTTGCAAGGCATCCATTTATTTTCTGTTTTTACTGATTCTGATTCTATTACTGGGAATAATTAAGATACTCTGGATGCTGAGTTGTTGATCCACCAGTGTAAGTGGAAATGTCCCTGTCAGTCCATTTACAGTAATCCCTCGATCCTGTATATATATATATATATATATATATATATATATATATATATATATATATATATATATATATATATATATATATATATATATATATATATGCAACTAATTGCGTATTTAATCTGTTTACTTTTTATGGTATGTGTGTGATTTTTCTACCTACCTACCCATCTATCAATCTGTCGACCAACCTACCTACCTATATGCAAACCTATCTGTATGTTCATCTGTCTACCTAACTGCCTAGTTACCTGTTTATCACTCTTTCTGCATACCTACCTGCCTATCCATCTGACTATCTACCCACCTATCGGTCTATCAGCCTGTCTGCCAAACAGTCTTCTTACCTACCTGTCCATCTACCTGAGTCACTTCTAACCACCTGTTTAAGAGTAGGATTATCTTGTAATTTAACCACATTTTAAATAATCAATTTTTTCCCAAACATGACAATGCTAAATCTACCCCTAACCCTAGATGGATCAGGGGGCATCCACACAGGAAAAGAAGTCAATGATCTTCAGCAACCTTAAGCAAAGTGGGCGGATCCCAATGTAAGCTTTTCTGAACTTCAAGGCGAGTGATTGAACTACCAATGAGACCGAAGGCTACAGTTGATTGTTATATCACGGTGTGCTAAATACATTAAAGGGATCTTTTATTTACCTAAATTAATCTTCTCTTAGCTTAAAATGAGCCAGCACAACATCAATGATCAAATTAAAGGCTCAACTCTTTATTGAAAAATCTCCAAATAATATGATGACGAGGCAAATAAAGGAGTATTATGGGCAACCATAATACTAGGACTTCTTCTGTTTTGTAGAAAACATTTAAAACGTCTTTTCTTTAAGTCTGCACACAGAGAAGCACCACGTTCCGCCAACCTGCTCATTTCTGCCCCGCAGAAATAAAGTAATAAATAAAAAAGCCTTCCTCTTGGCATGTGGTCAAGTACATTAGTCTGCAGAAATGCTCTGCCCTCAAATGCCGCCGTTCATCACCGGAGAAATTCATCCATAAAATATTACAATCGCCACTCTCTCGCCCCCTCGGGATGAATTTCCAGGTAAACGAGGCTCGCTAAGTGCTCAGTTTTAGTGTCACTTCCTCCTCCGCGCTGAAGGAGGTTCTTCAGCAAACGGCTGTTTAAGAAGAAGTGGCACTTTGCACACGTCAACCGGTCAGCTTCGGGGCGGCAAATCGCTTAAATTTGTGTTTTGATTGCTATAACTCACTTCCGATGTCTCGATTTCCAGCAGGAAAACAGCCAAGCGGTGCTTTACAAAGCATTAAGAGTTGAGTGATGGGGAAAAGTGATTATTCAGGGAAAATGCAAAAGGAGCTAATGGTGACATTAGCAGCATTTATAATTCCATGAAGGAGTTTAGCTCATTTTAAAGTGATAATAGAGGATGTGCTAATGTGACAGAGCTCCATTTTTAAAAGGAAGGAGATAATGAGAATATAATTGGTTGCTTTTGGACTTTTTTCCTCACCAACCCGAAGAGCTTCAGGTGTAAAAACGCGATTATCTAACTTCAAGGCAGCAACCCGTTCCACGAGGTCATGATGACCAATTTGCAGACTATAAAAACTAAGTATGCCATGTTTTATGGTGTGGGAAGCATGAACGTGATGTCAGTTTAATTGTGATTGGTTCGTGTGGCAAGGTGTGTTAACTGAGATTCAGTGGAGGAGGCTGGGAAGAGGAGGAAAATGAGAGGGAGGAAAAGACAGGAAATAATGAAGGAAAGGGAAAGGACAGAGGAGGAGGATACAAAGGGGGAGTGAAGGTTTATAAGACAGAGGTGAATAAAAGGACAAAAGAGGATAGGGAGGAGAAGAGAAAGAGGACTTGAGGGAGTAAAGAGATGGATCAAGAGTAGGCAGTCAAAATCAAGTGGGAGAAGAGAGCAGGGAAAAAGGATGCAGCAGGGCTGGGAAGGAACAGGAGGGGGAGAATACCAGAGGGAAAAGAAAGGGGGAAAAGGGAGAATGCAGCAAGAGAAGAGTCAGGGAAAAAGTGCAAAAGGAGGAAGATGTGTCAGGAGGATGCTGAGGCAAAAAGAGAGGAGGAGGACAAGCAGATGAAGAGGAATAGGTGAAAACAGGACAAAAGGTCTCTTGCAGAAGTGTTTAACATGGAAAACACTCCTGTTAAACCTTGAAGCTGAGAGGGAGAGGATTTTGAGCTTATCAGATGACCTTACTTGCAGGGCTAAAGAGGTGCTGGAGAGGGCCGTGCACGCGCATAACAGCGTGTGCACGCGTGACAATAAGCTCTAATCGCCAAATTGCCATTTCCAGTCACTTTTTACTGTGCTGCTGCTGAACTTCTCCTTTTGAACCACCGCTTTAAAGACAGTATATAAAATAATAAGACAAAAAGGTCACGAAGGAAAACATGAAAATGTTGGAGGAAATAAAATAACAATATACACTATACACCATTAAAACAACTTATCAGAGAAAATGCTATTAAATATTAGTAAAACACTATAGAAAGTCATTATGGGGGATAAAAAGTCAGTGTGAAGCAACGCAACTGAATAAATATATATAACGTGTATCATCATGTGAGTAAAGCCGAATTTGTCTCCATGCACAGTTCTGCTGAGGTAGCCACTAAACTGAGCGGTTAAGTACTTTGAAACAGAGTCAGAGGCTGTAATTCTAAAATTGGTTGTAATGTGAACTGACCTCCCGGCTGGCTGGAATTCCCGTGCGCTCAGAGAACGGTCCGAGTGAAGGTGAAGAGTGGAGCTGATGGAGAGCCGCGCGACGGTTCTTCTTCTGCTTTTCCCCCTTTTTTCCAGCGACATTTGCCTTAAAAAAAACAACAATTTTTTGTTTTTATAAACGGTAAATTAGTGAGAAGAAAAAGTAAGAGCTTGTTTCTAGTCCGAGAAGTTTTTAACGATTACAGGCGATCTCAACTCCCTTGAACCGTCCGTCTCTGCTCCGCTCTGCCGGAGGACTGGGGACAGACGCTGGAGAGGAGTGGTGACGTCAGGACGAGGGGCGGGGCCATAACACATGCACATACATGCGCACATTGGATGGCTACACTAAAGTAATCTATTACTTTACTGAAGCAGTCTAATGAAAATTGTTTTCGTCTGATTTGTCACATATTCAAACAGAAATGTAAAGTTCACAACTAAAATGAAATTAAAAATGGAATAAAAAAATACAAGGTAAAAGTTTGAAACAAAAATTAAGAAATTGAATTAAAAAATAGATTATGAAAATAACAACTGTCAAACAATAGTAGAAGAAATAGAATAAAGTAATCAAAGTATCAATAATAGTTAAAAATAAAAAAAGTAAAATAATAAAATACAAAGTAAAAACTTAAATATAATGGAAAAATCTTAAATAAAAGCTAATATTTATAAATAATTATAAATTATAAACTATAAACTACAAATAAATATTACATTTAGAAATTAAAAAAGTAAATATTATTAAATAAAAAGTTACATTTAACTTTAAAGTTAGAATGTGCAGAGTGTATACTAAACATAAAATGAAATTAATCAAAATTAGGCAAAAGTAAAAAATTAAGAGGTAAAAAGGAACAAAACACATAAATTATTAGATAAAATGAATCAAAAGAAAAAGAGGCAAATTTGTGATAATAAAACCCTCAAAAAGCTTAAATGTAGTAAAATGAATTCTAAATTGTAAAAAATAGAAGATAAACAGAACTGATGAAGAGAAATGATAAAGCACAAAGAAAATAAAACATAATATGTTTTAAAAAATAATAAATAAAAAGTTTATCTTATTAAACAGAAATTCCAAAGAAAATGCAAAAAAGAAAATTAGTAATAAAATGAATAAAATTTTAAAAAATTAAAAAAAAAAGTATAATAAATATAATCATGAAATGAATCAGAATTATTAAATATAAATATATAAATAAATGTGGCATGCCACTTGACTAACCCTTACCATGTCCATGATACATGTGACATAAAAGGAAGCCAAGTTTCATCTATTTAGTTCCAACACATGTTTCAATTTTCAGTAAACAAAATGAACCTGTTGTTATTTCCATAAATAGAGAATAAAATGTCAATAAACACAATAAAACTGTCCCAGGAGTCAGTAATGATCAGCACTGACTGAGGCTGTCTATAAATAAAGCTGATGGGTTAATGACTCATAGAGCAGGATGGTCCTCTGCTAATGAGCCGCGATTCATAGATGGTTTGGTGACTGAATATTGTAAGCGAGCTAAAATCCCTCTGTGGCTGCTGGGGTCTGGGTGACATTGCGATCAACATTCAGAAAAGTCAGAAAAAAATGAACTGTGCTTTAGTTAGTTCAGAATAAATGCTATATCACTATATAGCATTTATTCTGTATCCCAAACCTCAGTAATTGAGATACTGTCAGCTAGTCAGCCAGCAAGCAAATTAACCAGTCATAAATTAAACTATTCCAAAGCCCACTGACTGACTACTTTTAAGACTAAGTCCACCATCACACACAAAAGATCAAATCAAACACCTTTACCAGTCTGAATATAAAGTGGACTGAGGAAAAAAACACAAAAAGATCTGACTTTGATCAAAAAGCTGAGCAAACTGGACTCTCAGAGCTCTTTATGAACAGAGGAGATGAGTGGAAGAGATAAACGCCCACATGCTGCAGTGAGGTATCCTGTTGCCTCTCTGCTCCCCCTGCAGTCATGCCTGAGGGAGCTTTTAAAGGCAGCACCCAAAGTCTCCAACAAGCCCGCTAATTAGATCAACAGCTGGAGAAGGAGAAAGGGAGGAAATTAAAATGCAATGCCCCAATTAATCTCAGAAAAAAACCCCATCAGATTTGTATCCACTGCCTTCAGTTTATCACTCAAACCTCAAAGCGTCATATTTGTACCTTTGCACGCCATGCTAATTGTGTGAATCCATTTCACATGTGAACACGAAGATAGGATGAATCATTGCGTTTTATTCACGAGTTCTTTATCTTATTCAGTTCTCGCATTCACGTCTTATTTCACAGTTTGGTCACATCCCCCCAAAAAAGAAAAAGAAACAACCGGCAGGACTTTAGAAAGCATCGCTCTGTGCATGATGAATGCTGCAGCAGCTTCAGAAACATGAAAGCGCTGTGATTTATCTGACCAAACATCGCATGCTTTCTCACTCTGCTCTGTCAGGGGCCGACGGGGGTGCGATGGATATCTGTAAGGCGAGCTATGAAGTGACTGGAGATCAATGCAATGCTGATATCCATAAAGCGGGCTGAAGTCACCTTGGACCCTCACATTTCAAAAAGCATTTCTAAAAAACATTTTCAGTGTCTCAGACTGTGAATAACTGCAGTTAAATCATACAGGCTGAAGTTTTCATTTTTTTCCACATGACAAAACACATGATGCACTACAGGAAACTGAATCTGAACTGTTTTTTGAACAATGAATTATTCACATTTATCTTTGTTTGTGTGTGTGTTTTCTTTTTTATTTAAATGTATGCTCCAAAAGATTTAGAAAGTGAGAAATTTGCATTGAAAGATGACCTTGAATTTAGAGTTATGTTTCTGTTTTGTTTCTTTTTATGTACTAGTTTTGACATTGACCAGGCAAACTTTCTCCATGTGCATCACCTTGGGAAACACTTTAAATGGCGGCACAGATCTATCTATTTCAAAGCAAACACACTTTAGCTATTTACATGGAATAAATCAGATCGACATTGATCTTATTTTGGTTGCTTGTTTCTTTTGGGTCCTAACATACATAGAAGTTGAACTACACAGAGTTTTTGTACAGTAAGAGATGTTGGATTGGATTCCTAAGATTTTTGCAGTGACTTGGACAAACTCCTTGGCCAATCATAGCTTTTGGTGTTTCATTGAATTGCATGTCATCAAGGAAGCACCAAGGACCATCCATCCAATCAATACCAATACCAATCAAAGCTTTATTCGTCACATGCAGGTTGCCCTGCAGTGAAACGGGACCCCCCCCCCCCCCCCTTACACATATAGCACAAACATTACATGGGGATACAGGTCGGAGATTGGTAGAATCAGAGAAAAAACATTGAAATGTACACTACAATGGGGAAAGTACAAGAGGAAAAAAAGAGACCCCAACTCATGCTATGCTTCCATGGTAGGACAGCATGAGAACAGGCCATGTGGTGGTAATGGAGCTTGTTCGAGCAAGAGGGGAGAGGGTACACCCTGCAGACAGTCTCTGTTGCAGGGCTAAGACAAAGAGAGAGAGAGACAGCAACTATTCAGACCTATGGCCGTTTTACCAACATGCATGTGCTGTAACTCATCGCTGTAAAAATCACATGGTGTTGGTTGTATATTCTTTGCAAGTTCTTTTAACAGCAATTTATTCTGGGAGCCCACATCAGCTAATTAGATCAAATGTACTATAGTGTAAATGTCAAATTTACCAATGCATTGTAGGATTTCAGCTAACTAGAAGTGTTTCGTGCAATTGGCAGTCATCTCTTAGATATGATGAAGTATTTTTCTTCACAAAAGAAACTACACAAATTACTGGTTATATAGAGGAAAATTGCACTATTACTGTAAAAATACTGTAAAAATAAAAACAACATCATGAGATTTTTATAGTATTTTCCTGGGGAAAAATTACAGTAGAAAAACTTTAAAAAATAAATGATAGTAATTTGCTTCACTTAAGTAGAAGCCTCTACCAATAAAACGCTGTAATCTGGGTTTGAATACAGACTGGGACCTTTCTGTGTGGAATTCTGTGTTCTCCCTGTGTCTATCTGGGTTCTCTCCGGGTACTGCGGCTTCCTGCTATCATCCAAACCATTCACGTTAGGTCAAATGGTGATTTTAAATTGGTTGTAGATCTTAATGATTTTCTGTCTCTCTGTTTTAGCCCTGTGATAGACTTTTGACCTGCCCAAGGTATATGTCGCTTCTCACCCTGTGAAAACTGGGAGATGCTCTGGGGAACTCCAGGTCTCAAGGGCCAGTTTCCTGCAGGTTTTACATATAACCATGGGTCAACACACCTGAATCAAATGATTAGTTCATTACCAGGCCTCTGGAGAACCTCAAGACATGTTGGCTGTATCCCAATTCAGGGTCTTCAGCCTTAAAGTACGCAGCCTCAACGATCCTCAAGGGCCACGTACTTAAAGACCGCTAAGGCTGGAAGTGCGAGGCTTGTGAAATGGGACGGTCTAGCCTCCGTTGCGCTGCAAAGGTTGCCTAGCAACCATGATACTAACAGCTGGAAACGTGTCGTACAGCTTTGTTTGACAGAAATGAAGGAGAAAATCTTTTGTTCATTTGTTGGTTTCTTTCTACATGAGCTTTGATCATTCTCTGTAAGATTAAGCTCAGCTATTGAACGGCGTATATTTTAAAGTAAAGGCTTTAAAACCAAGTTAGTACAAACGTCACTAATGTCACATAACTTTGCCGACATGTGGCCAACAGTAATGTTTTAATTTTCTTCGTTATTAAACATTTGCACATAAATAAGTGACATAATATTCAGTATTTAAAGTTTACTCTTCGGGCGCCCCTCATCCGCCGTTTTTTTTCGGCAAAATTATCCACACCCACCGCCGCGCTATGCATTCTGGGATATGTTGACCCATGAAGTCTACACCGCCACGTTCTTAAAATTCAGGGGAATTAAGGACGCATTTGAGGGCCGCATTTCGAGCAGCCTTCGAATTGGGACAGCCTTCGTCGCGTCGCGGTGACGTAATCGGCCTTAAAATGCGGCCTTTAAGGCTGCAGACCCTGAATTGGGACACAGCCGTTGAGGAGGTAATTTAGCCATTTAAATCAGCTGTGTTGGTTCAAGGACACATCTAAAACCTGCAGGGACACCGGCCCTCGAGGCCTGGAGTTGCCCACTCCTGATCTAAATCCTGCAGGACACCAGCTCTTGAGGCCTGGAGTTCCCCACCCTTGCACTAGAGGATCCGTGACCCTGAACTGGATAAGAATAGATGGATGGATGGATGGATGGATGGGTGGATGGATAATCTACCTTTGCAATCATTGTAGTCATGACTAGAAGCAAATTTTTCCAGCAGGGATGTTAAATATAGATAAAGGTAAAACTCCTCAGCAAAAATAAAAAGCAAAACAAAAAACAACAGGCAACCATGAGGTCTGCTGATGTCTATCGTTTAATTTGTATAAATATATTGCAGCAGGGTAAATATTTCTCTTGAAGATTATTTTCTGTCTTGGGAGGCAGTAAAAGCACCTCATGTTTTTCTGCAAAGGTTGCTGATTGCAGTGCAAGATATTATTTAATGGAATTTTAAAAGCGCAGTTTGTTTTGCACATTTCAAGAACATTAAAGGCAAAAATTAAACACTGAGGGGTTTTTTCCCACACAGGAGACGACCCCTGAGAAATCTGGCCCTGAACGCTGGGAGTTGCATGAAGAGGTAAATGTTTTCTGGACACGACACGCTCAGAGCAGCCGTTGCTGCCCTGTAGTTCAGCACTTATTAGAGACCGAGGCTGGATTGGACGCGTCTATTCATGTGGGTTGAATGGGAACTGTGGGACGTGAAAAGGAGGCTTCTATTCATGGCTTTATCGAGGAGCTTCACTATCAGCATGGCTCACTTTGCATCAGAATAACTGAGCGTTTGCTTGTCAGCCAGGTTGGTTATGGGAAGGAACACCAGGAATTTGGTTTTTTCACATGCCACATGCAAAAACAGGAATGCCTGGAAAAAATGTAGTAAGCAGGAGCTTAAAGTAGAAAAAGAAAAGGCAGCAGAGCTTCTCTTAAGATTAGTTGTGTTCCCAAATAGTCAGAGATGTTGTAATTCTGTATGTATAAATATAGAAAAATAGTTGTTTTTTTTTAATTACTGAAAATTTTTAAAATGTAAAATGGACTGGTTCTTATATAGCTGGTTCTTTCCTACTCTGAGCACTCAAAGCACTTTATACATTCAAGCCAGCACTTTTTTTTCTACATGCTTCCTATCTAACATTCAAATTCATTCATACTCTGATGGATGAAAAAATACTACAACATTAGAATCATAGGGAAATATACCTAGCTAATTTTATGAATGAATGAGCATATATAGGGTCATGAAAATGAATGGACTGTGGAAAACCCCTGGACACAGGCTTACTTTTCCCACAGCATGACAAATAACAATCACTGAATTAGTGATTAAATCAAGCTACAGAAGCTCGTGGAAAAGAGTACATGCAAGATGTTGTTCCACGACTTTAGCTCTCTTTAATGGACATCCAGCTAAAATATTTTTTTTGCATTTCCTTTACGCAATTACATAATTGCTAAGTTCAGCATCTATGAACTGCATTGGACTTGGTGGTCGGGGTCGATGGAGGGCTCACAGAACCAAGCTCCTGCTTCTGTTTTAGGCAGCAAGCACTGCTTTGGTTATTGTAACGAAGTCTTGTGGTTTGGTTAAATGTAAATGGAGTGTCTGGACTCACTTTGTGTCGGTTCACTAATATGACTCAACAGTTCCCGGTGCGCGAATAAACTACATAATAAACATAAAACCACAAAACAGTCTGCGGTGGATGTTTATTTGTTATTTAGGTAGTTAATAAGCAGGGTTTATCAGTTGTTATAAAAAAATTTAATCTTAGTGCTTTTGCACTGCAGGTCATTTTGGTACAAAACTAATGAATTTGTGACTTTCCATCATGGACATTGAAATATCCAGTCTTATTCCTTGAGAATAAGATAGAGAAATTAATGTATTTGGTATTTGGTGATTAGACTCTGATGACCCTTTTTAGCTAAATGGAACCAGATAGGATTTAGGACAGCCCCCCCAGAATCTAGACACTAAAGATGTAGCTCTGACTGAGGTGTCTGTGAGGTGGAGATGGGGAGGAGGTGGGTTGCACAAAGGAGAGTCTGAAAGGGAGAGAGACCACAGATTTAAACGATGCAAAGTGGAGGCTGATTTGTCCAAAGAAGGCAGGCAAGAAGATAGTTGGACTAGAGTAATGATGACAGTATTGAGATTGACAGCGTGAGGAAAAGGTAGTGAGGAAGAGAACAGAAAAACAGGCAGATGACTGATTACTGGTTTTCTTTTTTGAACTTGCACATTAGCTACATTTTAGCTACGTTTTAGCTACGTTTTAGCTCGTGGCCGGAGTCACGTCTTTGTGTTCCTCACTTCCTCTCTTAGCTCTCCACTGTGTGTTGGCTGGGTTTCCTCATATTGTGCAGATCTCTGTGCTCCCTACAATTATACTCAGATCTCTGAATGGAAAAGACTCAACATCTCTTGGAGGAGATCTTGGTTGATAGATTGGTCTGCAAAATTCACAGTTTTTATATGAAATATTCAATCCCAACTAATTTCCCTTCATGATAAAGTTAACTATTGCCATTTGAAAAAATAAGGTCTGGAGGTCAGTTAAGCTTCCTTGTTTAGTTTGTAGAAGTTGTTTAATTATTCCTGAGAGGAGGCGATAGTAGACACATGGTACAATAAAGACAAAGTAAACTCTATTATCTATGCAAACAGATGCCTTGTAAATGCACTGGAATTCTTTACAGCTGTATAAAACTTTTTGCAGAGACATCAAGATAATTCATCTTCCGGCTGTCTTCGTTCTATTACGTTCCCTTCCTTTCTTCTTTTTCACAACCCATTTCTGTTTCTCTTGCTTCCAGCTGTCCGTTTACGATGACTCCACACTTGAGGCTGCACAACCTGTTCACAGGAAATTACTTATTCATCATTTCCTCCGTTGAAGCTATGGAAAGGCCGTGGATTAAAGGCCTGTATCTTCAGGAAAACACACAAATACACACCTGAAATGTGGATGTAGCTTCTTCTGTCCTTAGGCAGCATTTTTCAGGATTTACTAATAATTCCTCGGTAGTAAATTTGCATTTAAGCAAACCATAAAGCATTTCAACAATCCCTTTGAGGTTTGGACACTACCCAGATTTGGAAACCCCTCCTCCCCCCACAAATATCTATTGTTTTTCAGTTTTTTTAAGTGCTCCTGCTTTTGATCCAATTGCAAACTGAAAGCTCCATCTGCAATTTTAAATACAGACAAAACCCACTCTGTCAACATGATGAAATGATGCCACGTTGAAAGGGAAGCCTTTGAATCTTTAAATCCACAAATCCCTGGTTAGTAAATGATTACCATTTCTCTCCCTAGATCCTCTGCATCAACCACGTTTCACATTTTGTGGTGCTGTTATGCAGAGGAACTTACAAAGAGAGCGAGCAGGAAGGGATTTGGATTTTCGCTCAAGGACACTCAGTCAAGATGCAACATGAGCAACAGAGGGTAATGATGTTTTTCCCACATAAATGGATGCATACTCCTTTGGCAGCAGCTTCAAGAGATGCAGATTCATCTCGGAAAATGAAAATGAGGGATGGCTGTTATTGAATGTGTCAGATCATTTGCAGCTTGCTCAGTTCAAGCTAAAGCTCACCATTCATTTTGAAGCATCCCCTGTAAATAGATAGAATAACCTTGTAAATGCCCATTTATAAGAGAGAGCTATGTTTAAGTATTTGTTTGACAGATTTATCAATGTTCCTGCAGTCGAGTGAAGATTCAGATTAATTCCTGTTTGTTTCATTTAAAGGTTAAGAGGCTGTAAGAAAGGCTTGCTAAAGTTGTTTGGGCTCAAGAAACACCTTTCTTCATATCAGCTGACCGACAAAATAACACTAGCAGATTTCTGTAAAACCGAAGAAAATGTGTCTATTTTGATATTTTAAAGTTTAAATAGGTCTGAATAGAGTCCGTGTGTGATGAGGTTTACACAGACTGTGGCTCAGACTGGTGAGGTGCTATTTATGCTTTATAAACAACCTTTTCAATGTTTCAAGGATAAAAACTGTTCCTGTCTTTCATTTTAATCAATTCATTAGGTGCTGCTGATTATTTGGACGCTAAATCAACCTTTACATGTCCTATCACTTTAGCTCAGAAAGGCCATAACTTTATAAGTACATGCACTTACACTAGACGTATTTCCTACTTTCTTTTTCCTTTGCCAGTGCTACATGTTCCTAACAAGTTCCAATAAATCCATTTATTTTTGTAATCTAATCTTAAAGACACATGGGACTGAATCTCGTCACAGAGAGTAAGGACTGCATGGATATAACTGATTCCATTAATAGAAAAATACTTTCATATTGACTACTTGTGTTATATGCTTACTCTAGAGTTACATGAAATATAACTATATTATAAGTATATAAGTACATTAAAGTATATTAAAGTATATTAAAAAAACATATACTTACATTAGCATAGTAAAGTTGGAGGATGAATACTAACTTTTCCCACCTGCAATAAAAGTTAACATGAGGGTTCCCAATGGTCAGGGACACATGCAATTGCATGGCAGGAACAAGATGCTGAAAACAAACATAACTTCAGTGAGGAGAACACCTGAGATAATCCATCCCCGACATGAGGTTAGTCATTAATATACTGTATATATAGTGTATATGTAGTAAAATATACTATTTTTAGGGGCTTGTTCAAATCAAAGCATTAAACATGTTAAAAAGGCAACAGCCTTAATGAACACAGTGTAATTTGGAACCGGATGCACGGTTTATATGTCATCACTTAACAAGTGGATAGTCAATGAACCTCGTTATATAACTGCTAACATTTTAGATTTATTTGTTAAATTAATCTTGGTTGATTCAGGAGTTCATTCCAAGTGTTGAATATGCATTTCATAGTTTTTCACTGGAACTCTCACATGTTGGTGCAAAATGAAGGAAAGTCCGGAGAAGAAACCTAAAATTGATGATGACAGAATTATCTCCATGATTGAGAACTTCCCATCTAACCAAGCCACTCTGGACGAGAAAAGAGTATCATTGCCAAGGTCTACAAGAGACGGCTTCATGAATAGAAATATAGAGGGTTAATAGCAACTGAAGGCAGCTGTGGTAAAGGAATGGATGAGGATCTAAAGAGAGGTGTGGTGATGTTCATGGGTTCTCGACTTCAGGCAATCAAGGACTTAATCCAAGTATTAAAAACAGTTACCCATCTATTCAGATCAAAATAATAACCCAGCAAATATTTCTGCTTTTAGCTTTCAAAGATGAAATACATGTTTAACTTAATACAGACATAAAACTCTCTTTACCAGCAGCCGCCAAATGAAGTTTCAAATTGATTTGTGAGTCTTTATGTGAAGATTCTGGGCTGAAAAATGTCAAAGGGAAAATGACTGCAGCTTTAAAGATTGCATTTCTTTTTAAAAGGTAATATTTGTCTTCGACTGTGTGCTCCTCTGCGGTCTGAGGCGCTTACCTCAGTGCAAAAGCAAACACTTTACAGCTGGGGGCTAAATCTCATGTGGGGCTTCACTCTGCGATCAATCAGAGCTCGGCCAGAGAGTCCACCTCGGTAATGTAAATCAGCACTATAGAGCTGGACCCGCTCACATCTCCTCTCTGTGGGGCCTCCTTTGTAAACTCATTATCTCCGAAACCTCAGCGGTGTCCACTTGAGTTCAACACCAATTACCCACAACCCTCTCTGTCCACAGGCTTCCCATGGCAACCAAAGCTTTCCAACTGTATCACTTGAGAGTTTAAGAGGCTGGGAAGAAGTAAAGATAAAAGAGTTAATGGGGGAGTGATGAGCTCCTAATTGTAATCCATAATTTATGTTCATAACCACACAGTTCTTTACTCCATTAGTGTAAGGTGGGAATTAATCTGAGTCAGCCAAGCTTATGAGTCAGTTAATTTTAGATCAATTCAGCCGTTCAAACTGCACAGAAAGTAAATGTGATTTGAAGGCTTCAGTACCTGATAGTTTCCAGCTGAACGTGAGACAGGAACGTACGTCAGTGACCTCTGTTGGTTTCAGCACCTGTGACATTTTAATTCTGTTGATATTGTGCAGGTATAAATCACAGCTGGCATTAAAATCCTGTTTGTACGCGTCCGCAGCAGATGTTTGAACTTGTTTCTGTAAATATCACTGACTACGTTAAAATGCCACGGATGCATTAAGGACAAGAGGCCCCGTGGATGTTGATTTACATGTTGGCACCTGATTTGAACGCTGCTCAGCATATGCCGAGAAAGTTTTCCAAACCATGAGCTACCCTGACAAAGTCCGAGAAGTTGATAAAGGTCATGAAATTTAATGTTCACATGAAATAATGCTTCTACCTTGGAAGAGTGACAAAGGTATTCAAGTCACTTGGGATCAAATCGTATGCTAGAGCAGGTTTGGATGGTTCACAGTTTAAAATGACCCTTTTAAAAAAATCTTATACTGGGCCTTTACCCTCAGTCATCAGTCATCTACTGTCTATTTAAAGTCATTGTAGCTCCTCCCCCTACAAACCCACAAGTCCCTGAAGCCAACTTTCTTCTGATTGGTTGCATCTCTAAAGGTTGGAACACTAAGTGGGTGTGGCTTCTGTGCTCGGAGCCAGAGCTTCTGTGCGTGAGATCATCATGTAATCAACATCTGCTCTCACACTACAATGTTAGTTCAGTCAGGCTGTGAAGTCCAGCTCAAGACAGTCGTGGCAGATCATCTTATCTGAAAGCTCCACTGACACCCTTCTACACATCCAATGTGCAGGTCTAATTTAAGACTGGTTATTTAGGCTGCTTTAGTCTCCCCATGATTGCTGCTGCCTCTGCAAGCCACTTTGCAACCCATTAATAGGAATGAATGTTGACTGTAGTGGTCCAGACTAAAATTAATTCATTTGTAGTTGAGGAAATTTTGCAACATGTTCCTCACTAACAATATCACGGAACAATGAAAACAGTATTTAAAATCATTTACAGTAAAAAGAACAAAAACAAAACACTAAAATATGGTACAATTGTTTTTCTCAATGATATGAATGAGTGTCTACAAGCATCTCCCTGTTACCCCAGAAGAGCTAAATTGCCTGTCAAACCATCCCTTTTCAGATTTATGAACTTAAAAAGTGGAAAGAGATGCTGTTATGAAAGAGGCGGAGGGTCAAAACAGAGAGAAGAAGATTCATGGATTACCCGGATTAGTACGAACATGGTTTAAATCCCAGTGACAGTCCGACTTGAAAGCTGTCAGTTGGTGACTCAGCAGTGGGAGTTTGATGCAGTAGAAGAGCTGACTTTAACAACGTGACTGCAGAAAGGGCACAAACTAATCACAAAAGAAGCCAAGAAGGAGCTAATAAACACTCAAAAGTTCCTGAACCACATTAAAACTGTGAGTTAAATGAACTCTTACGACTTCTGCAAACTTTATTAATTAACTGGATTAATTTGAACAAATTGTTTAGATGGTGTCAGTTTAAAAAAAAAAAGCTGCTTACTTATGTTGGTGATACCAAAATTTAATACATATTTGTCAGTGGTACTGGCACTTTGGATTTAATCAGTTTTTTGCTAAGTTCTTCTCTTCAAGTTCTATTGTAATTCATGCCATCATCAAAACATCTCATTTAGTCTGGGTGACCAAAGTATTCTGAAAGTTTGAGTTTTCATTGAACAACACGATGGTGGTGCCAAAGCCAACTTCAGTGTTTTGATGTGACACGAAAAAACATTGTCCAATCTGCTCCAACCTCTATTTGATAACAGTCCTGGTCTGAAGACATCTAAATGCCAATATTAAATTATAGGATCACAGAGTGACAAATGGTGGTATAGCAATGTTTGACTGAAACTGATGTCATTCTACACTTCAAAGTAAAAGTTTTGCCTTACCATTGAAACCAACACATTTGAAAAGCTGCAGCTTTTAAACTGAAGGCGAATGGTTTCCATTTCTGGTTTTGTTTGCCTCCATCATAGCTTCACAATTGTTTAGCAAGTGATCGGTAAGAGTTTGCAAAAACTTGGTGCTTTCTGTAGAAACTACAGTCAACTGTGACCCACTCTGCTAGTGACCGAATCACTTGCAAGGATGTTTTTGGTGCAGCACTATATGTTTCTTTGTAACTAGTTTCAAATATCCACAGCAAGCAACTTTCTACAACTACTTTCACAACCAGCACCTGAAAACACATTTGTCACCAACCAGATTCTAGACCTGTGCGAACTCCTCACATACTGGAGCAGTGCTTTAAAGCTAGCTGGACAAGCTGAAATTTAAACTCTTAACCTGCAATTACAAGTGGCTATCTAAAAGATAGTGGCTGTAATGCATTGGGACACCCCAGGTGGGACTCGAACCCACAATCCCTGGCTTAGAAGGCCAGTGCCTTATCCATTAGGCCACTGGGGCTGCGTTTGAGCAGTTCTCTGTTTTCACCGGCCATGTCCATTCCTTTATGACCACAGTGTACCAATATCTGATGGCATTATCTGATGGCTGCTTGCAGCAGGATAACTCACCATGTCATCTCAAACTGGTTTCTTCAACATGGCAAAGAGTTCACTGTACTCAAATGGCCTCCACAGTCACCAGATCTCAATCCAATAGAGCACCTCTAGGATTTGGTGGAACAGATGGATGTGCAGCCGACAAATCTGCAACATTTGTGTGATGTTGTCACATCAGCATCGACCAAAATCTCTGAGGAATGTTTCCAGCACTAGTTGAATCTGTGTCATGAAGAATTAAAGCAGATCTGACGGAAAGAGGGGGTCCAACCTGATACTACCAAGGTGCACCTAATTAAACATCTGTGAGTGTTGATATAAAGTTATGTTACAGTTACATTTTTATGAGTCTGGATCCTAATGGATGATTCTGGAATATTTAAAAGTTATTCACTGTTGTTATTTCTCTGAAGAAAACTAAAAGATCTACAGAAACAAATAATCATGATGTCATGTTTTTTTTCTCTAATTAACCAATATTATCAAATTAATCCTTTTAAACCTCCCAGTAATGAGCACACAGGTTGCCACAAATTTGGACATTAAATAATTTCATTTACTAACTTCTTGTTAACATCTCCTGTTTGAATCACTTCTTTTTGCAATCATGAGCAACTAAAACATAATTAGAAAAAGAGACATTTGCTCTAAAGGATCCTTATTTATTTTTTAATAGTAGAAAGTCTTAAACATCCAGCTGTGCATGTTCCTGAGCAACATTATTCTTTGTTATGTTTATTGCTCTGAAAATAACCAACAGGTTTCTCTTTGAATCCAGCCCAGAAAAAGATGGAAAGCAGGGGCAGCAGAGGCCGACAGGCTGCTTGTTTGTTTACAGTACTTACACCGACATCTCTGCATTAATGTACCAATGATTTACTGGTGTTAAAATGCCGCGCGGTGCACCTTCACCCTCGCTCAGTCACTTTTATCACCATTAATCTCACTCCTCCCGGCTGCACTTGGCTAAATGTTTTCTGGCCTTCATTTGCCCGAGCTCCTCCCCCATCAATCACAATTATCAGCCATGATTGATGAAGCCGTCAAGGAAGCGAGACGTAGCGCTTTACGAGGTCGATGACTTTGAGCATAACTGTCAGAACTTGGCTTTAATTTCATCAGAAGTTTGTGTTTGTGTGTTAAAGCATGAGTTTGGACTGGTGTAAATCTCATTTAATTGGCTAAGCTGGTGAACCACAGAAAACGACGGGAAGGCCAAGTGAGAATTAAAGCTCAATATAAAGGTTAAATGGCTGTTTCACCTCTGGGCCAAACGCCACATACTCGGGCAGAGTGAGCAGCATGACATGATTTATGAGTCTGAATCTAGGAGTTATAGCTAATTAACTGATGGCACTCACACTGTCAAGGTTGCTGGTTTGAATCCCATTGCGTAGAACAAAGTGGGATAGCAGTGTGTTCGAATAGGAAGGATCTCCTCACAGAGAACGTTTCTCAACTGTGTTTATCTGATATTTTATCCAAAGGCCCATCAAAGAGATCACGTTCATCAACATTGCTGTAGTTTGAATGTGATCATCTGCACTCATTTTAAAATTAGGTGCCAACTCTTACATTGAACTGTTTAATTCAACTCTTCCTCTACTTCTTCTTTTGGATGGCCCCTTTATGAGTCTGACTCCATCTCACCCTATCCCGCATCTGGTATGGAAATTCTTGGCAATTTAGCAATTCAATCATGGCAAAGATTTTTACACCGGCTGCGGTTCCTGACACAACCCTTCCCTTTTATCCTGGCTTGGCACCAACAGTAGGAGTACATTGGTTTGAGACCCTCCCACCTATGGCTGTGTTACCATTTCAGGCCAGCACGGATTCAAACTTGCCGTGTACTGTAGGTGCACATCTAACGTGGTGGGCAGGGATAGCTCAGTAGGTAGAGTGGTGGCCCCATGATCGAAGGTTGGGGGTTCGACTCCACTGAACGGCTACTCTGAGGTGCCCCTGAGCAAGGTACTGTCTCTACACACTGCTCCCCGGGCGCTGTATTGGTGAATGGGTTAAATGCAAAGGAACTATTTCCCTATGGGGACTAACACACACACGTGGTGTGTTTTTGTTGAAAATTCCCTCTCAAAGACGCACAATGAACAAAATGAAGACAAAATCAAGCGATGATTAGCTTATCCTGATGTTTCTAAACAAAAAGAAAAGAAACTGAGATTCTGGTTCATCCAATTCTCAGTAGAAACCAGGAGCAGGGAAAATTTGATTTGATCCCGGTGTTGAAGCTTTATCGTGATCGATTTTCAGGATGTCAGTGGGGCAGTTTGACGTGTGTTGGCAGAGTTGGAATCACATCTGAGGAGGCAGAGAAATCATTTCAGAGATGCATCTATCTGTGTGTCTGAGGTAATGTAGTAATATTTTACTATTTCCATATCATTGTATATTTAAGCTGGTGCACATTTTGAGGTACAAATGCTTTGATCTGATTGGTCAGATCTGTTTATTTGGGTCTGAAAAAATAATCAAGCTTGGTAATCACATGGGCATTTCCTTTGAAAAAATGAGCAAAAAAAATAAATTAAATCAAATCCTGTAAATACAGGCTTCAGTTATCCAGCTTAATATGCTATGCAGACCAAAACGGCACCAAACAAATCGCGTGTGTCATGTGTACTATTTCCACATGCTCTGTCTAGTATGTGTAACAGCTCAGGCTGGTGCTGGCAGTGCAGTGGTGTAGAAGGTGTTTTCTTTGCCCGCTTTTGGGGCCTTAACACCAACTGAGCATCATTTAAACAGCATAGTCTACCTGAGTGTTTTTGCTGACCATGTTCATCCCTTTATGACCACAGTGTACCATCTTCTGGTAACACACCATGTCACAAAGCTCAGAGTTCACTGTACTCAAACGGCCTCCGCAGTCACCAGCTCTAAATCCAATAGAGTACCTTTAGGATTTGGTGAAATTAAGGGAGATTTGAAGCCTAAATGGTACCCAAGCAGGTATTAGCAATGACATGTACAGTGAGTGTATATGTGAACAATTTCCATTCCAACAAGAACAGAAAGCTGGCTATTCTAGGAGAGAGTGACTCCATTGGCCACTGGATCATGGTCTAAGCCTGTTTCTGACCATATTTGAAATCACCCCAGGTGGGACTCGAACCCACAATCCCTGACTCAGAAGGCCAGTGCCCTAACCATTAGGCCACTGGGGCTGCACTTAAACAGCGCAGGTTACAGTCAAAAGTCAATAATCAGTGATTATGATTGGTTTCTTGAACATGACACTGAGTTCACTGTACTCAAATGGCCTCCTCAGTCACTAGAACTTAATCCAACACAGCACATTTGGGATTTGGTGGAACAGGAGATTCACATCATCAGTGTTTTGATGTGACACGAAAAAACATTGTCCAATCTGCTCAGTCCTGGTCTGAAGACATCTAAATGCCAATATTAAATTATAGGATCACAGAGTGACAAATGGTGGTATAGCAATGTTTGACTGAAACTGATGTCATTCTACACTTCAAAGTAAAAGTTTTGCCTTACCATTGAAACCAACACATTTGAAAAGCTGCAGCTTTTAAACTGAAGGTGAATGGTTTCCATTTCTGGTTTTGTTTGCCTCCATCATAGCTTCACAATTGTTTAGCAAGTGATCGGTAAGAGTTTGCAAAAACTTGGTGCTTTCTGTAGAAACTACAGTCAACTGTGACCCACTCTGCTAGTGACCGAATCACTTGCAAGGATGTTTTTGGTGCAGCACTATATGTTTCTTTGTAACTAGTTTCAAATATCCACAGCAAGCAACTTTCTACAACTACTTTCACAACCAGCACCTGAAAACACATTTGTCACCAACCAGATTCTAGACCTGTGCGAACTCCTCACATACTGGAGCAGTGCTTTAAAGCTAGCTGGACAAGCTGAAATTTAAACTCTTAACCTGCAATTACAAGTGGCTATCTAAAAGATCTAACAGATAGTGGCTGTAATGCATTGGGACACCCCAGGTGGGACTCGAACCCACAATCCCTGACTCAGAAGGCCAGTGCCCTAACCATTAGGCCACTGGGGCTGCACTTAAACAGCGCAGGTTACAGTCAACAGTCAATAATCAGTGATTATGATTGGTTTCTTGAACATGACACTGAGTTCACTGTACTCAAATGGCCTCCTCAATCACTAGAACTTAATCCAACACAGCACATTTGGGATTTGGTGGAACAGGAGATTCACATCATAGATGTTCAGCAGACAAATCTGCAACAAGTGTGTGAGGCTGTCATGTCAACATGAACAATACCTGTTGATTCTGTGCCAAGAGTTAAAGGAGTCCTGAAGGGAAAGGTCCAAATGGACACTAGCAAAGTAACTGGGTAAGGTAGGATGATCTGATATCCTCGTGTTGGTGTTGTTCCCAGACCATCATGAAAATGTTGTTCCAGGTTCAACATTGCAAGTGACCAATCACATTGTTGTGACGTTATTCCTTTGCGCGCCAAGCCATTCGTGCATTTATGAAATTCCAATGTTGCAAGGACAATATCAATTCTGCTTACTGTTTATTAAAGGGTTACGGTTAGGGTTAGGGTCAGGGTCAGGGTCTGTTGATCGGCGGACAGAGGCGGTTTCACGCAGCTTTAGTACAGTTTTTGGTTTTACGCCGGTTTTTCCCGAAGTCGCAAAAGTATGACGTCACAACATTCTGATTGGTCACTTGCAATGTTGATCCTGGAACAACATTTAGTATGATGATCTGGGAACAACACCAACACGAGGATATCAGATCAACCGGGTAAGGTACATGTCCACATACCCCGTTTTCTGCAGTCATAGCCCTCAGGTTACTTGAACCACTGGGTCTAAGCCTCAGTAAAAAGCACAAAGAAATCAATACAGGAGCTAATTTCCTTATTTCTAATTTCCTTGTTCCATTGGAGCAAAGTTTAATGTTCCACTTTGAGTCAAAACACCTAAATTAATTGTGCCATATTGCTAATAACTTTCCAGCCTTATTAAAAAAAGCCCCTTCTTGAATGTCTTAGCTTCACTGAGCTGAGAGAAGCACGTTTATAGGGTCGATTCCTTCTGTGCACTCACACCATCTGCGGGTTTTCAGCAAGGTGGATTAATTAGTTTTTATGCTAGTGTGGGTAACTGAGGACTCGTTTCACATCAAAACAGATAAAAATGTACGATAAAGAGGATCATTTGAGTTAAAGTATGTCTTTAATGGTTATTTGCGACCATTTATGTGAATTCACATTGGCACACATCGGCTTTCTGCACCTCATTTAAACAGAAATCTCGAACACTTGGATAAAACATTCAAACTGCAGCACCTGATTGACAAATGGTGTTTGTCATTGTTGTGGCAGGTTTAAGTCATGTTATATTTTCTCACCTGTACACTGTTACCGGCAGATCTTCTCAATGTAACAAACCTGAAGACTTTAAATACAAACTCACTGCAACCAGCCAAAAACGCTGTCAGATTCACTGATTTGAAGCTGAAATTAAAATTTGATTAGCAGCCTGCAGCAGCAACTGTTTTCCCCAGATTGACCCTGTGGCCTTTCAGCGACAGGAAGTGCACTCCATCCCTCGCTGCGCCAATGTGAACGCTCTAACAGCTGCCGCAGTGAGGACTTGAGACAAACACGAGAGCTCATTATGATAATAGGAAAAGGCCGGGGAGATTTTCAGCAAGATTAAAAACAACTTGATTAACCCGCCTGTCAGTCACACGGCATCTGCTGTAAGCTACTCTGAGCGAAACTCGAGTCAAAGTATCTTCGGATAAAAACACGATGAACAAATCTCCTCCTGGATATGATGAGAAGTGTTTAACATTAACAGTTTTAAAACGCCGGCTGTTCTTCTACATGCTGACTTAACAGACACTAAAAGTCACTCTACAATCTATCACAAATACATCTTTTTTAGATCACTTAACACTCTTTATTCTACTTCTACTATTACATGTTTGTTGGCACGACTTACCACCACAAAACATAGATATAGAAGTGTGAAAAGAAGCACTTTTCTGCATCCTCAAACAGTAGCTTGCAAAGTACAAAAATCTCCTAACATATGTTTGTGCTTAATTGCAATGGACACTTCTGTATCCCTTATATGAAGACTGTCAGCAAACATGCATGTTGCACAGGTGTAGTTGGTCATACTTCATGTTTATAATGTTTCTACATTTGAGGGCCCTTAAGAATGTTATGACTGCTATTCATTGTCAGGCCCAGTGGCACTGGCATCTGCAACACATATGCTGGAACCTGAACATGTGGAGGAACTTCTGCCTACAGCAGTTAGATCGTAGGGTCAAAGTGCAGTAAAGATGCGGAAAGCTTTTGGTGGAGGCAGTATGATGGTGTTTGCCACATCTCCCTCACTGGAAAACCAATGCTTGCCATCACTGGAGACAATCTCAGTGCAGACAGAATAGAATAGAATAGCTCTTTACTGCCATTGTACATATACAAGTAAATGCTGTGTGCTCCACCCGACTACTGTCCAAGAAATATAAATAACCACACGGATTAAAGGTACACAGTAAAATGAAACTGCACAGTGGCTTGAGTTTTGGGCAAAAGACTTCATCAAATATCGAGATGAGATTCTGCAACCAGTAGCAATCCCATATTTCCATAGTCTGGGATCGAGCTCTCTGACACACGACCTGAGAGATGCATTTGGACCTTAAGTTGATCCGTCTGCTGTTCGCTGAAGTCTCATCTGAAATGGTCTCAGTGGGACGGATGGCTGTCAAGAAGCCATTATTAACAAACATCATTTGTAAAGAAGTTAGGGGATAACAGGCAGTGGACCAAATCACTCGGTGCATTTTCTTTCTTTTCTTTTCCTTCTTTTTTCTTGTTCTTTTAGCACAAAATTGTTTCTGTACCTATGAATATATTATTTAGCTGTATATAGCTATATTTACACTGGCAACACAGTTTTTACTACAGGGGATCAGGACAGCGTCATTTCTGTCCGTTGTTGCATGGACATGAAAATAAAGCTGGGGGAGGTCCCTGTGGTCACTCAGCCAGCATTCACTGTTTCCAGCTTCTCCAAAGGGTGAAATTGTTGCTTTCTCTCTATTCAGTCAAAATGTGCTCAGCTGCTGGAAACATGAAGAGATTCATTGAACTTCAAACTTATTCCAGACAAAGTTTTGGCTTTGACCTCAAACTGCTTAAACTGTCTTTCCTTCAAAGGTTGCAATATACAGTTTCTTAAGCCTCCTATTTTTCAAACCAGCCACGTAAGAGCACCCGCAAACCTTCCAAAAACAGGATTACTTCTTTGCATTGTGTCAGTCATTGTATTGACTTAGAAGTCTCAGCTCGATGAAGTGCAGCTCCTTGGTAATCCCCTCTGACGGCCGCAGAGAACCCGGGGCAGCGACGTATGCGCCGCTCTCAGAGTTTCGAGCTCTGCTGTTGTGACCCGACGGCAGCTTAGCGCTCACCATATGTTGTTGTGGTTGTCAGGAGCTGTTTTTGTGTGTGCGCGGAGGAGGGAAGATTAGCTGCATGTGGTCGTTGTCACTCCGCAGATATCTGCACTGAGAGGGCACGAAAAGGAAACAGACAATGCAGGTTTATATTCATTAGAATGACAGCGGAGATTCCACCTCAGACTGATTAAACTCCGATCTCATTAAGCTGTTTGTGTTTTATGTCTTTTAAGGAAGTTCCCTGTGGCTTCTTATTTGCTTATCTACCAACACAGTTCAAATTACCCCTCAGCTCCAAACTTTTCAGGTTCTTGAAGACTTTTCACTCATCCGGTTACAAAACTTGACAGGGAGCCCTGGGCTAGAGTTTAAATACATGAGACTTCCCATCAGCTTCTCATCAACTATCTTCAAGAAACTAAAAGAAATTCAGTTGACTGACTACCATCACTTGACATGATCCATCTTTCTTAAAAATTCAGCAAAACTGAAAGTTAAAGTTCATCCAATTCTCTCTTTTAGTTCTTCCAAACTTAACCCAGAATTGAAAGGTTATGCTTTTGATCCGGTTTACTACATCCTGCCAGTGATATACTCTGATAAACAAAAATAGAAATTGTTAAACAGAAAAATTTTGGACTGTTTGACCTCCAAATTTGAAAAGGGAAAACCAATGTGTTTATAATGCAGGATTTATGGACCGGGATTGATATCTATCACACACACACACACACACACACACACACACACACACACACACACACACACACACACACACACATGAAGAGAGAGAGAGTATGCATACTATGCAAACGGCTACCAAACAGCCATCATAATTCGTCATACAATGAGAACAGGACAAATCAACAATTGACACTGACTAATTAATATTGTGCTGAACACAGTCCAAAAGATTCAGTAAGCTACATCAGTGTCTACTGTTTACTATCATAGCCAAGTGACAAACGTAAACAGAAGTTTTCACTATTGACTGTAGAAAAGATTCTGCAACCAGTAGCAATCCCATATTTCCATAATCTGGGATCGAACCAACCCAGGATTCAAATTATGAATACATAATGGGCTTGGATTTACAACAAGACTTTAAATTATCAAACTGTAAATTGTAAATTTTAAATTGTTATTGATCCCTTTACCCCGAGTCCTAAAGTGTATATTTATTGTCTTACTCTTCTTATATTTATTGTTTGTTTACTTGCACTGCTGTAACTGGAGCCTCATCGTCTCATCTCTCTAAATACTGGACTGTATGTAGCGGAGATGACGCTAAAGTTTACTTTGACTTCAGCAGCAAGCAGGTGCACCGAGGGCTCTCGCGCTCACTTTATAGAATTTCGAAAAAAACATTGGTGCAAATTATAAGTCTGTATCATGTCTGGTGTTTTCATGTTTGTTGGTTTGTTTTTATTTTGTTTTATTTGCGAGTTGGTTATTAGATGCTGCTCCAGCCAGCCAGTGAATCCCCCGCTGCCCCGCCCTCTCCTCCCTGCACCGCAAGCAGCAGGCGCACCTCGCAAACGGAGGGCGCCCTTACTCCCAGCAAATGGGCGATAGAAAACCGATCGGCCATCCCCAAAATGCATGAGTACGAACAATTTTTATTTTTTATTTTTATTTTTTGCCAATGCCCGTGATGCCGCCCCCCGCACGATGCCGCCCTGGGCAACCGCCCATCTCGCCCATATCAAAAACTGCTACTGTCTGTGGCTTGACCAGCAAAGGGAAAACAGCAAACGTGCCCATGAAAAGTAAGTAAAAGTAAAGTAAAGTAAAGTAAAGTAAAGTAAAGTAAGCAAAAAAGAGGGTAAAAAACAAACAAACAAAAAACTAGATCCTACAAAGCAGGGCAATAAGCAGAGTTCTGGACAGCAGTGGACAATTTTCACTACAAATAAGTTCCTTCTCTATTGTGACTCCTGTCTTCTCTTCACAGTTAGAGCCCACATGGTTGTTTCACATATTTTGATACTGTCCCCTGGTGACAGTAAATGGATTGTTACTCAAGTACTCATAGTGCTTTTTTCACTTTGAC
Source organism: Rhamphochromis sp. 'chilingali' (assembly GCF_963969265.1). NCBI lineage: Eukaryota > Metazoa > Chordata > Actinopteri > Cichliformes > Cichlidae > Rhamphochromis > Rhamphochromis sp. 'chilingali'. Next base: position 21,184,613 of record NC_137931.1, read on the forward strand.
ATGCACTCATCCTCCACTCACACATGCATATTTACTATCCTGCACACACCCACGCTCAAAAAGATGCATCTTTGGCAATTATGGGTTCAGTATCTTGCCCAATGACTCTTCAGCCCACCTTACTGCAAGGTTAGTAGATGACGAACTCTACCTCCAGATTCACAGCTTATGTTTATGCCCTAGATTTCATTTCCAACATTGTGGATACATCCTTTTGAATAAAGTTAACTCTAGGTACATCAAAGCTGCAAAACCATCTGAAACCCTGTGCCGTAACCTGATGTGAACCCCCTCAGAAATGTAACTACCCATCACACTGAGGCAGCCCATTGCCACTACTCCTTCTGCCACCATTGATTTCACTGAGTGGGTGAAAGTGGATCAACTGAAGAGTGAAACCCCACTAAATGTGTGTTATTGTGGAGAAATTGCAGATAATTGCTGGACTCTTGCATAGGGTACATCATAGGCTCTACATAGATTCAAGGCAAAAGAGTGAATTAAGCTCTAAGCGCCGAACAACTTGAGCATCTAAACCTAATGTGGAGCAGAGAAAGGGAACCAATCAGTATACACCTACGTATTTAAAATACAAAATATGAGTAACTGTATTCCGTTACATCCATCCATCCATCCATTCGCTTCCGCTTATCCTTTTCAGGGTTGCGGGGGGCACTGGAGCCTATCCCAGCTGTCATAGGGCGAGAGGCAGGGTACACCCTGGACAGGTCGCCAGTCTGTCGCAGGGACAGACAACCATTTGCACTCACATTCATACCTAGTGACAATTTGGATTATCCAATTAACCTATCCCCACAAGCTGCATGTCTTTGGACAGTGGGAGGAAGCCGGAGTACCCGGAGGGAACCCACGCAAACACGGGGAGAACATGCAAACTCCACACAGAAAGACCCCGGCCTGGTGTTGGAATTGAACTCAGGACCTTCTTGCTGTGCGGCAACAGTGCTAACCACCGTGCCACCGTACCGTTACAGTTACCGTTTAAAAAGGTGGTATTCAGAATACAGTTACTTTGTTGAAATAAATGGATTACACTGCGGTACTTTCCTGTTTCATATCTTAGGCTATGGTCTCTCTATTTTGGGTATCCACGCTGGAGGAAACCCAAACAAAACACGCATTAAGAGGCTCAAATGTCTGTATCTCAATCTCGTGGCCCATGTCACCCCTACTTGCGGCCTGCATAATGACGTGACGAAATATTTAAAAAAATTATTGTTCAAAAAATTATCTAATATGAAGGCAATAGGCAGAGTGTTACAGGCATAGCCCTACAGAATGTAGCCTCATGGGCAGTGTAGTCTGTGCTGCAGGGAGAATGGAGGGAGGGAGAAAAAGTAGAGTTGAAAAGTAAGAGCTGTCACTGAGCAGATTATAAAAATAACCACTGCAGCCACAGAGAGTGCCTGACGAGCCCAGCTGTAAGTAAGCTATTAAGACTTGACTGCACACCGTGTTCGTGTTTTCCTCTGAAACAATAAGTTCTGTTGAAACGGTCTTTCAACGCCTCTCTCGCTGTCTCTCGCTAGCAAAGTTGACCCAGACAACAAAGTAAAGCTATTTTTCGGCTACGAGCCCGACACAAAACCCGACGTATTAGCCAGAGGTCCCTTTACTACGGTTCGGAGCTGCAGACCTGTTTTATATATGCGCAGAATAGTTTTCTATACGAGATTGCTGCAAAAAGTGCAGCCTTACCTAATGTCCATCCTACTGTTACTCATTTTATATTAAGATTTAAAAATCTAGTCTCTGCAGGCTAAATACCGTAATTGTCGGGCTATAAGCCGCTACTTTTTGCACAAGCTTTGAACCCTGCAGCTTTTAGTCAGGTGCGGCTTTTCTATGGATTGTCCATGATTTTTGTCATATCGTAAGACGATTTGTTTTGTTTGTTCCGCTGTTGTACGGCGCTACGTTGCCTGGCGAAAGGATCGGGGTTCAAGAGTGGTATGTTGGTCACATGTCCGTCCGCCAGGCAACGTAGTGCCATACGAAGTAGCGCGAAAAACAAACTTCAAAGTAGCGCTACGCGTTCAGCTAGAGTCGTGGATGATGAGCGGCGATAAACTTGCGAAAAGCAAGTTATGCCCAACTCCACCGGTGGAATCTGACAGCGTGGAAAAGTGTGAAAACATCCACGATCACCAACGGATTTCGAAGGGCTGGACTGCTGCATGATGAAGAGGAGGACACCGCCACGGCCCTTCAGAGGGTGTTCGACTCCGACACTGACAATGACAATGAGGATTATCTTTGGTTTTGAAAGTGACAACGAAGGAGAGAAGCGGAGAGTGGATGACGAAGCCATCCTGAGCCTGTTCGTTTCCGACACTGGAGAAGAGGACTTTGGTTTTAGTGCGCAGGAAGAAGAGGAAGATGATGGTGAATGACTGACTTTTCTTCTTGTTGAAGCCATGTCACTGCACCTGAGCCTAAAAGGTAGTCTGAATCTATTTTTCTGGTGTGCTGTAGGTTATTGTTATGTACTACATTTGTTACTCATTTATGAAGCACAGTACCTGTTTCGTACTTGTAATTACCGCTACTTGTACATATACCCTAAAAAGTTATGCAAATATGTACCCATAACTTGTTTTTCAAAATATTAATAAAAGTGATGTCTCCAAACAGCCATCTCTTTCCTGACAATTCGCTTTGTGCATATTCTCTTACATATGACAAGTCAACATTGAAACACCTGCGGCTTTTAGTCAGGTGCGGCTAATGTATGTACAAAACAGGATTTTCCCCTGATTTTAGCTTGTGCGGCTAATATTCAGGTGCGCTTTGTAGTCCGGGAAATACGGTACCTACTTAAATGGATATAACCCCATTACAATAAAATGATAAAAATGGTAAATGGCTTGTATTTGTATAGCACTTTACTTAGTCCCTATGGACCCTAAAGCGCTTTACACTACATTCAGTCATGCACCCATTCAAACACACATTCACACACTGGTGATGGCAAGCTACATTGTAGCCACAGCTGCTTAAGAAAAGCTTAAGTGCCATAAACATGTGTTTCTTCTATTGCCCTCTTTGGATTACTAAACATCCATGAGAAAATGACCCCTCTTGCTTGATTTTTGAACTCGGTAAACACTTTTCTGCAGAGGTTGTGATATCACTAGTCTTTCTAATTACAATATACCACATTAATTTAGAAAATTGTGACACCGTCAGAGTGAAACAGAAAATAAGGCAGGCTATGCTTTAGGGAAACCCCACCTTGTGACTGACATGTCACTTGTCTTTGTCTGTGTCAGTCAAATTTAGTTTAAGGTTTCAAGATGAAATTTTACCAAACACTGCATGCAGTCTTGGTGGATATTAGGGCTGCCACAAACGATTATTTTGATTAGTCGACTAATCAGATCATCATCCATTGGAGTAAAACGTACAGCTTATTGCACCAGCAGCATCTGCTCTTATATAACTATCATTAGCTTACAGCTTTAAGTGTGTAAGGTATGTGCTAACTAAAAATAAAGACAAGATGATAGTTTATTAAATTTTAATGAAATTTGCAGATTGTTTTGGTGAAGTTTAATAAACTCCTTGCTATCTAAAATATAACAGGACACAGGAGTATATTCTCGAGCATCTCACACTTCTGATAATCAGTTGTCTGCTTGACTATTCAGCTGTGTAAGAACTATAACTTTAATCTCAGCCAAACCGATTTACTCAGGAACAAATAAAATACAAAAAAAAAGCCAAACAATAACATTTTTAAGTTATCTAAGTGACTTATATATCATGTTTAACCTGAGTAGCGAAAGACAGCGGTGGGTTTGAAAACGATTTGCCAGGAGTCCGGTTTTCTCACGGCTCTAGTGAGCCTTGCCCCCGGCTAGCTATCGAGCTAGTGGGTAACAGACGTCTCTGAAAACATCGGAGCAGTTTTGAAAATATGTGGTGTCCTGATAAACTGAGCAGATATTTGAGGTTTACACAGCTACATTCTCGCCTGAAAATATGTTAAACGTTTGTTTTGTGACACAGAAAGAGTAATAAGAGTAATATTAAAACTAACTAGCTGCCGCCATTGTTGGAAACTGAGCTGGGCTGCGCTATGAATTCTGGGACACAACTTCTTCTTCGGGGTTTAACGGCAGCTGGCATCCTTGTACATGCAGTGCTGCCATCTTCTGTTTCAGTCCGTTATTACACTCTTAAATCCTGCTATTATTCCTGCGTCTTTTGTGATCTTACAAAGCTTCAAACGACGCGTCGACTATTAAATCAGTCGTCAACTATTTTGATAGTAATTGTGACTAGTCGACAAATCGTGGCAGCCCTAGTGGATATGTACAGCTTTTACATGCTGGAAAGAGTTTTTCCCTTATGACGCAACCTTGGGCTCTGTGGATCATTGAAAATTAGTTACAGAAGATGTATCCCCCAGTACAAGTAAATCTGAAAAACCCCAGCAGAAAAGAGATTTTACTAATCAAAACTGTGTGAGAACAGTGTTTTTGAATCTATTCTATAAACTCATAACTTCAAATATATCAAATTTCATGCAAAAGAAGCAAAGCACAACAATGCTGCATCCATTTTAGTCACAGCAGCGTAATGTGCCACGCTCTGAAGCTTCCCAAAAGCAGAACTATATCAGATACAGCCTTGTCCCAGTACAGGGATCTGTTTCATTATATTGATGTTTTCAGGGAAGTTTGAATAAAAACCTAAGAATTTAGAGAATAGCTAAAGGTCGAGAAGGTAGAAAACACTCATTAGAGAAATAACCACGTGAGTTTCATGAGGTTGTTTTTTTTGACACAGTTGTCTGGGGTCAGAAACCTTGTCTGGAATTGAAACGGGAAAACCAGGCCGGGGAGGGCGAAGCTTTTCTCCAGACTGCGGCAGGACTTCCACCAGCTGTGTGACCTGATTCAGTTAATTAACTAACGAGCTAAAAATGGCTCTGATGACCCCGCCAGGGTTCGACAGAAATTCTTTTCTTTTACATCAGTTAAACCCATATCCTTCATCAGTTTGTTTATTTAAATGATATGCTTTTATTTGTCTTTGTAAAAAGGAAAGGTTTCCCAAAAATGCAAAACAAATTGTAGAACGTGCACGGTGCTTTTAAGTGGGGTGGGACTGGGGCCTGTGTGGCAACATTTTGCCCCCGGTCCTCAAAGTATGTTAATCCAGCCATGTATCATTTTCTAAACAACAAATGACCAGTGATGAAAGAAAAAAATATCAACAGGACAGATTTAAATAAACAACCTGGCATCATTTTGTGCCTTTTTCTGAAGAGTTGTGGGATGACTCGACTGCTTGGAGTTGGAGTTCTTCGAGCCATAGAATAAGTTACTACGTGACTTAAGTAACTGACTGGAGCCTACTAAGCAAAATGAAACAACACTTCATAAAATGTAGCTTAATTAATAAATGTATTCAAGAAAAAAAAGCCAGCGTTTCATTTAATTTAATTTAACAGCCTGACATCTCCATCTGTTCATCTATAGCCTTGAGCTCTGGCAAACTATTCTAGTTGAAGTAAACCAATTATATCAATCCTCCCCCTAAATAACTCTGATATATAGAGGTTTACCTGGCAATATAAGCATTAAAATTAAGGGGAGATTTAGCTTTAAATTAATGTCTATTTACCATGATGTCACCAACTGGTTTATTATTACCCGGTTGGAGGTACATTGTTAGCATTTTGGCCACTGCTGTGTAAAGAAGAAGCTACGTTATACGACTCAAGTGGAGTGCAAATTATCACTTAATGCTAGCAACCCTGGTTAGCAAACTTAGTTCGTAAACTCTACAGGTACAATGCACAGATATAGAGAGCGGTGATTTAGTACAAAGTAATGGACTAATAAATAATCTGACGCCTGTTTGATTGCTCAGGGACTGCAGATAGAAATTAGCTAGTACCTAAATCTGGTACAGTGGATTTCTGCTCTTAGGAGATTAATGTTCTTGCACAGGTGATAAATAAATATGATAAAGTACAACGATGCCAAAGTCTGTTAGAAACTCCAAAATACCTCCTTATATGTGATTTAGTGTCAGATATTTTGTACAAACAAATTGAACAGCACTCATTCGAAATATATTAGACGCTCCACACTTGCAATACAAGGCATCCGTTGTGTTTCTACACCTATTTTATCTAATTAAAAATTCAAATTGCAATAAAAAGTAACCACAATTTCTCTGAAATGTTCTACATTTTTAAACCAGAACACTTTATGTTCCACTATCAGGCTTTTTTTTTAAAGCGTTTTTGGACTTAGTAATGAAGATATGATCTTGGGGATGATGACAGTGCTTCCTTTCATCAGATTTTCTGAGAAAAATACGATTTAACGGATCACTGTGAGACTAAACAGCTTACAATGGATGTGCTGCTGCTCCCAACTGCACTTCTATTCAGTCCAGAGTCTGCCATGTTCGGCTTGGAAGCCTGTTTATTGTTGTCAACTGCTCAATTATCCCAAACGGGAAGGAAGTAAATATGTAGGCCATCAGGTAGGTGTGTGTGTGTGTGTGTGTGTGTGTGTGTGTGTGTGTGTGTGTGTGTGTGTGTGTGTGTGTGTGTGTGTTGGATACACCACTCTGATCCAGGAGCCTCTAATCCGATCGGCGTTTGGGGGGGGAGGGGATTATGGGATTAGAGAGGAGAAGATGCGACATGAGATGGCCACTCTGCAGCTGCACCCCAGCAGGCTGGCGCGTTTGAAGTCACCATGGTGGCAAAAAGGGTTCAAGTCCTGCATATTGTCTCACAGCAAAGAAAAAAATGACCTTCAGTCAGCTGAGGTGATTCTAATGAACTTCAAATGTGTGTTTTTCACTTATGTGTAATATAATCAATTGTGGCGATCATGGCTGAGTTGCCAAGAGCTGCCAGTTTGTAATCGGAAGGTTGCCGGTTTGAGCCCCGGCTCTGACAGTCTTGGTCGTTGTGTCCTTGGGCAAGACACTTCACCCGTTGCCTGCTGGTGGTGGTCAGAGGGCCCGGTGGCGCCAGTGTCCGGCAGCCTCACCTCTGTCAATGCGACCCAGGGTAGCTGTGGCTACAATGTAGCTGCCATCACCAGTGTGTGAATGTGTGGATGACTGAATGCAGTGTAAAGCGCTTTGGGGTCCATAGGGACTAGTAAAGCACTATACAAATACAGGCCTTTTACCATAATGCCATCTGTAAAGCCTTTTACATCCTTTTCATAATCTCACACAAGCAAATACATGTAATAAAAAAACAGTACATCCGTACTTTATTAGAAAACAAAAGATGGGCAATGAGAATAATTCACCCAGTTTGCTTTTAACAGTTTGAGATCTGAAAGATGAAGCTACTGCCAGTCAAATTCTTTCCAGATTATATAGCATGGTAGAAACTTGTCCAGTTTTCTCAAAGCTAGCTGTACACCATTATAATATCTGACAAGTTCTTTCCGAATCACCTTGTTAGTGCAAAAATACAATATTTTGTCTCTAAAATGGTGTTATCTTTGGTATTTTTCATAGATTCAAGTAAAGATATGGGAACAAATAATGTGTTTTTGTGGCAGGCTGCTAGTAACAAAGTACCTAAAGATACAATTTAAATTTGGTTCTTTGCTAAGTTGTCTGTTATGTGTTGTTGTCTGGCTCATTCTTTGAGGAGCTTTTTTATGCTTGAATGATTCATATGTCAGTGACTACAAACAAAAAACATTCCTCTGAAAATGGTCAGATGCAAGTACTGGGCTGAAAATGAGTGAGGAAGATCTTTGAAAGATCAGCCTGGAGAACTACAGCTCTAGAACACTTTAAAAATGAAAAGAAACTCTAGTTTCCATGAAGCAAAATATAAAAAAATGAGGGGGCTCAAGATTTTTGCACGGTACTGTAAATACCAAAGACAACATAAAAAATGGATGTAGCCACCGTGATACTCACTGATCTTGGACTCTGCATTTTAAAACTTGAACAGCAGTATCTTGGCAACCATGTTGGTTTGTCAAGCCAGAAGTTAGTTTGAATAGATGAAACCGTTTAGTGGTGAATGGATGCGTACTCATACTGCATTTCTCTTCAGTTGTCCACTCAAAGTGCAGCAAGTTTCATCCACTTAATCACACTCATACTCATTCAGCACGTTTTTGTTTGGTTGGTTTTTTTTTTTTTTTTTTATACCTATGCACTTTTTAACATTTGCACATACACACTGATTCACTGGGGGCAACTTGGGATTCAGTGCCTTGACCAAGGATACTTTGACCTACAGACTGGAGGAGTCAAGGATTGAGCCACCAACCTTTTAGTCGGTAGTCGACACAGTCTACCACAGCCACAGCCGTATATAGAACTAATTTATCTGAAACTAAAGTTCTTTGGTACTGCTATAGGTGTCCTCAGTAGGTTTGTCCCACTGTTCTGGTTGCCATTGGAAACACTTCTATTATGCAAATTCATATCAGTACAATTCACTGCATGGACTTTGAAAGTAATCACACCATGTGAACACCTCAGTTCACTTTGGTGACTTTTCCAAAAAGATGTCAAGTTTCACTGAATGAAATTTCTGGAAATCAAAATTTTCCTATAAACACCCATTTTTCATCAAGTAATCCAGATAGACAAAGCCAGTTAATTGCTCTTAGTTTTTCTCTGTAAGAAATACCAAATTGCTTTTTTCCCTAGAAATATAAAACAAAGAACCAAAGAAGGGGGACCGGAGGGTGTGTTCCAACTACAAGGGGATCACACTGCTGGAAAGGAGAGTTTGTCCGTTAGTCGAACCTCAGATACAGGAGGAACAATGTGGTTTTTGTCCTGGTCGAGGAACACTGGACCAGCTCTTTATCCTCTCAAGGATACTTGCGGGTGCATGGGAGTTTGCCCAACCAGTCTACATGTGTTTTGTGGACTTGGAGAAGGCATTCGACCGTGTCCCTCGGGGTGTCCTGTGGGAGGTGCTGCGGGAATTTGGGGTGTCTGGCCCATTGCTACGGGCCATTCGATCCCTATACAACCGTTGCAAGAGCTTGGTCCGCATGGCCGGCAATAAGTCGGACTCATTCCCGGTGGGTGATGGGCTCCGCCAGGGCTGCCCTTTGTCACCGATTCTGTTCAGAATTTTTATGGACAGGATTTCTAGGCGCAGCCAAGTGGCGGAGGGTTTTCACTTAGGTGGCCTCAGAATCTCATCTCTGATTTTCGCGGATGATGTGGTTCTGTTGGCTTCATCGAGTGTTGGCTTCAGAGTCCTTCTTCACATCTGATTCAAATGATTAACTGACATTTAAAGTAGCACAGCATTATGTGATTATAATTGTGCACATGAGCAAAATATTATTAAATTTCCATAATAACAATGTTTTGATAGGCATGACTTCCACAGCTTCTGTATTAGTTAAATAACAGGGGGGGTTTTTATGAGTGGAAGTTTACATCATATAGGACTGCACTAAAAGCATAGATGGATTACTAAATAAGTTGACCGGGGACGGCCACAGGAAGAATTAGGCAGAATTAGGGAGCCTCTGGAGAAAGTGAAGTAAACCCTTGTGTTTCTAAGGGAGAGCTCAGTTGAAATAGACATCATAACAGTGCCTTTAAGAACTTTGGTCCTAAAGACTAATATTTGTCTGGCATTACGAGCCATGTAAAAATTAAGTTTTCATAGGAACCTTTGCTTTGGATTGCAGGCGTGATCACCTCACTTTAGAGGACCCTGAGCTTCCTGTTATAATGTCTGGAGCCTGAAAAGGTCGTCCTTTATATGTTACTAAATGTTTTTAAATGAATTATGAATTTCACCAGAAGCCAGTGAAGGGAATTATGAATAGGCATGACGTGTCAGCACTGGCACTAGGAGCCTAGCTTCTGCATTCTGCCAAGCAAATTTGAGAGATGAGATGAGAGATTCAAACTTCAAATGCTGCTCAGTTATAATTTCATTTTGCTGTGGAGGGTGCTGATGTAATGACTGACCTAAGTAGAGAGGTTTTCAGGGTGGAACGCCAGAATTTCACTTTTGCCAGTGCTGAGAGGAAGAAAACTGGAAGACAACCAATCAATTATTGTTGGTAGTGAATCATTCACTCAGGTAGAAGAGGCAGATGTTTTTAGTAGATGAACCAAGAGTGGCATGTATAATGAAAACTGAAGAGGACCAAGGAATGAGGCCTGAGAAACTCCACATACGAGGGGCATGTAAATTATATACAATGATTATCTATAATTGGTTGAATTGAATTCTTCTGGAAATCAGATTAAACAAAGACAAACAGAAGTGGATGAGAGACTTGGTGAGGTTGAAAGAACCTGATAAAATTGTCTGCAAAGGGTGTGTGAACAGAAAGAAGAGGAACCATTGGACAAGCTTACTGGAAGATTCAGTTTGCTATCCACCACCAGTTGAACCCAGGTGCCACATCATTCCCTAGAGACTAGTGGGTCTCAACAATAACTCTCGGCAACAACCACGAAGGGACTCGAACCCTCAATCTTCTGCTCCGAAGTCAGACGCCTTATCCGTTAGGCCACGTGGTCTCACACCTGAAGGTCTTTCACTGCAGCTGACTGAATATCCAAAATCAACCCACCATTATTCGCTCAGCATGGAGAGTTCACAACAACTAATCAGAGGTAAATTAGTCTTTACCTCATCCACCTGGGTACTGGTGGCTTTGTCTAACAGGTGTCCCCACTTAGCCTCACTTCCACTAATATGAGTCATAAAAATGAACTCCTCCGCTGTGTATTTGTGCTGTTGTTGCCTTTTGGAGCCAATTTAATGACTAAAATTACAGCTTGCTGTATGGTACAGAGGATCCAAGTTGTTTGTGCTGCACTTTCACTGAGTGAAATTCTATTAACCTTGTTTTGTAGCTAATTAGACAATATGCATGAGGTTTTGGTTTCAGCTAAAAATTCAGGTGTTTAGTTTGTGTTTTTCATGTGAGTTAACTTAAGGTGATGCAGAAGTTGACTTTGAATGTGAAAACTGGTAGTTTACATGAAGATATCTAGTTAGCACAATGTTAACTCATCTGCTGTTTTCCAGCCAGTAGAAGCAATCCTGTAGCTGCTACATATGGACTAGAATTTTTTTAATAACAGTTTATTCAAGTAGTTTATTCAAATGTTACGGCTGTATCTCTAACTCTGACTTTGACGTAAAACATTTGCCATATTTGAATAGTAAGTGACTGAAAGAAAACCGGACCAGGCCAAAATGTGTCTGCTATCTTGAAATTGGTGCAATAGACCTCAAGGTGATGTATAGTTTGCACACAGTCAGAAAAATTACTACAAAGAAAAAAATGGCTATGGTTAGACTTAAAGTGTCTTTAATATGGATGGTGCTTGTTATAACAACATTTTTCAGATCAGATGTAGAACCTGGATGTAAAGCTGACTTGTTTTTGTGAAATGTCATTTTGTAGCTACAGAGTGTTGCAGAGACATGAAGGAAAAATCATTTCCTCTGCGCTCCAGGCGACCTTCACAAATCACCTGAGTGGCTTGATTGCAGCCATAACTCAGCGTAATGCCAGCACTGTAACGCTCGCAGCAGCCCTGACCCTCACAAAACATTTTCCTGCCGGCCTTATCTGTGTTTATGACACTTTGCCTGCCGCTGTGTGAACAACAAAATGAGCCAGATGGGACTGACTGAGGATCTGTCCAGATTACCACGCCACCTCAACACAGCGGCAGCCAGAAAACTGGATCGGCACGGACAGGATGGCTTTCCATGAAGAGCTGGACAAACCTCAGCATGCAACAAGCTGTCTCTATAGCTTATTGTAGATACACGATGATACACGTTTGATACACAATGTGTTTGTTTGATACACAGTGTGTCTATTCCATCAGTTTTTGTAGTTTATTTAAATCATCTCTGGGTGTTTTTGCTACTACAAATCCATCAGTGCATGTCATGTTAAAGCTTTAATCCTCCTATCAGCAATTTATCAACAAAATGTTGACAAGAAAGACATTTTCATGAGGACGTATGATGAATGACTGTCTTCTAGCACCACCTTAAGGCCACAACTTTTACCTGTTCTACCGTCACAAGTTTCTTCACTTCCAATTTCATAGCCAGAGATCCATAAAACAGCCACAAAATAAAAACAGACAAATGCACACCAAGAAGCTAACAACAGCCAGGGAAAATTATACGTGACTGATGGTGCACAATGACCTCCACAAGAATCCAAAAACTCCACAAAAAAAGATTACTAACAAACCTCAAATGTGTATAATGATCCTTCAGCAACGCAAAATGACTCCACAAAGGGCCAAACTAATGATAGCTTGCTACAAAATGATCCCTAAATGATGCAAAATAACCACGAAAACATAGCAATCACGCTTAACATTTACAAAAAAGACACATAATGACCACAAAGAGATGCAAAACAATTACAGAGGAATAAAAAAGCCATGAAAAGAACACACAGTGGCACAAGCAAATCCCCAAAGGGCATAAAATAACTCAAAAAGATACAACAAAGGGATAAAGAACAGCAACAAACGCGACACTAAAGAACAAAAACAGACCGAAAATGATCCGGAAGAATTACAAAAAGAAAGATGACAACCACAAAGAGAAGATTATGCCAAAATTATCAAAAAATTATGCAAACACACCACAAAGAGAAAAACAAATCCATCACAAAAGCCACAAAAAGCTAAAAAAAAATCTCAAGAAAACCCCCCAAAAATGATGGCAAAGATTTACAATGTGAAAGAACAGATACAAAATCACTTCAAAGGATCAGACTGATGCTAAAATGAAAGAAAAAGAAACCAGAATTACATCAAAAAGATGGAAAAGATTCACAGTCTGCAAAGATATCAAAAGGTAACATAAAAACATACCACAAGAAGCAACTGTAAAAAAATGTTACACCACAGTTACAAAAAAATCCACACAAAAAGACTGAGACAAAAATAAAACTAGCCACAAAAAGCTGCAAAACAACCGCTGAAAGACCCTTAATGGTAGAAAATTATTACAGCAAGTTATCAAATAATCACAAAGAATGAAACAGTCAACCCAGAGAAATAGAAAACAATTGCCAAAAGGAGACACAATCAATCCCAAAGACACAACATGACCACAAAAAGTGCAAAACAACAGCCATATATTCTAAAATAAAACTTTTAATGAACATAAAAAAAGACGTAAAACAGTCACATGGAGATGGAGAAAAGATGCCGAGTCCCGACAAACAAAAATAAAATAAAAGAATACCAGGGGCACAAAAAACAAACCCAAGAAAGAGTAACTAAGTAAAAGTAACATTTATTAAAAAGCACGTTTTAAGACAGGAATCTGTTACAAAGTGCTTTACAGGAATAATATAAAAACATAAAGACACAAAACAATCTGAAATGAATTTAAAATGGAAAAAAGAGACGTAGCCACAAACAACCACAAAACACAGAAGAAAATAAAAAGTAAAACTGCTTTTAAAAAACTGGAAATGTTCAGGAAACATCGCTGAACTGATGCAAAAAAGCCACATAGTGCAGAGTTTACTGTGGAAAAAGTGAAGTGAAAATATTAGGGGGTTTTTTAACTTCCTTACTTATTTACTCATTTATTTATTTTTAGGAAAAACTTTCAACATAAAGTCATCTAAAGTGTGGGGAAAACTACATGCAGCTGACAGACTGAGAGCTGACTGCCTGCTGCTTGGATTGCTCGTCAAAGAAACTGATGTTTGTGGCTCACGCTGCCCTCCAGAGGTGACAACCAGGAATTACAGCCTTTACTTTAAGTTTGTACTAGAGTAAAAGATGTCATTTACGGAGCATTATAATCAGGCGTTTGAGCTCAGATGTCAGAGGCTGTCTGCTGTAAACATATCAGATCCCAGAAAGTAAAAACTAATTTAAAAACTACAAATAACTGATATCCTTCAGGGAAAAACTTAAACCTTTAGCTTAATTGTGTGTTAATCCCAAGTTCTGGTTGGCTGCCAGGCTGTGACTCAGCGGCCTGATGAAGCCCAATGGGAGGTGCTGACCATAGACTCCTCAGCTTTTTACACAACACCGTCTCCTGGGAGGAAAAATGCTACTAAACACTGGAGAGAGACAGAGAGAAAGAGGCTGATCTGCTGAGGGTTTGCTCTCATTCTATAGACCAGACACTGGGATAAAAACAGTGTCAGCAGCCGAAGAATGCATTACAGTATCTGACATACTTTCACCTGGTCGTGCACATGTGTAAATCATCACAGGGACACGCTGAGGACGTTTAACACCTTCCTTCCTGGATTTAATGTCTTAGATCATAAATCAATGTAGAATAAAACATATAAAACTACCAAATGATGGATTATATGGACACGCATATGACTGAATAAAGGCTAATTCTTTGCTTTAACTCTAGTGGGCGAGGATCCGTATATGAGAACCTACATGGACATCTAACTTGGTCTCCCCATGCCTCACTGTGATGTTGTAGATTTAAGGTCATAAAACTGATTAGTAGTTTTTATAATACTTAAATTACATATACTGCATATATAAAGTTGTAAAATGATTTAGCAGAGGCAGGGACGAGTAGACAAGAGACAAACTATTTGCAAGGAGTTTAAAGGATGTTAAAGATGGAGCTGCCAGGCAGAAGGAAAAGAGGAAGATTCATGAATGTAATGAAGGAGGACATGGAGAAGACAAGAGGAAGGAAATTAAAATTTTTTCCAAAGTTTAATAATAAAATTTTATTTTATTAGTGTTGAATTATATATTTTTTATATCTAATTTACAAAACCTTTGTTTGGCCCTCATTTAACTCCATACAAGTCAAGGTAAGTATTAACAACATTCGTCCCAGACTGCTTTTACAGACTGCTGTTAAAAGAAGAGGGGATGCTACACATGACCTGTCATTACATTTAATATGAGCTAATATTAGTTTTAAAACAGCACATTGTCTCAGTTTAAAAATGGTAGTTTTCAGATTTTCTTGTGAATAAAATATGAATTTGTGAGATCTAAATATTTTTTCATTCAATTTTTTTTTTAATTTACACAAGGGTTGTAAATAAAAGCAATGACATCAACACTGTGGCTTGAAAAACTATGATTCTGTTAGTAGCCTATTACTAATAGAGAGGATTATTGATTATTGATACAGTTTCTACATGATACAGTTGACTTGTCGAGTTCCACCTTCTTGTGGATTATTAATGATATTGTATGTAAAGCTAGAAGAGTGAACAATAGCTGATCTTGCTCAGTAGTTGTTCCCAAGACATGACTGGAAAGGTAATCATTGTTCAGCAAGTGAACCACACTCATGCTCAGCTGCTTCTCCTCAAACACAAAGACAGACTTAGCATCTGAATGATGCACAGCCACCACGGGACAACCCCAAAGTCTGACACCTTATATATTAGTTTACTTACTAGCACCTTTGGATTAACCAAAAACACCAGACAAGGCTTGAGAAGTTGGCTGTTGTTGGTGCACGACTACTGGGACACGCTATGAAGAAGCTTCTTGGATGAGACGTGAAACTTCATCAGCAAATTTAAAGAAGGCCAGTCGCTTTCTTTCCAAGCTAATGAACCTACTTTGACTTCGAGTACTGTGAATCTGCATAGATGTAACCTTCTACTCCCTGAAATAACTGAGCCCAAGCATTTCAGAAAAATATCCAAAAAAATATGGGATGAAAACAGGCTAGCATTTTGATTTTCTTGATCTAAAGTATGAGTCAAAACCACAGATTGCTCAACATTATGACTTGGTATGTCTCAGGAGGACGTCTCACTCTGACAGCAAAAGGCAGACAGATTTAAAAAAAAGAAGAAGACAGAGAGAGACATGATTGATGGTGCTGCCTCGCCAGACCCTGTGAGTCCGGTTTCCAGCATGTTTGGCCGATTCTCGGCTAGCTTCTTTGCACAGAGTTTCAGTGTTTGAAGCGAACAATGAAACAGTCTGTCGACGTCCGCGTGAGGAGTGTATTTATCATCAAACAAAGACACGGTTTATCATGTAATAAACGGCTCTGTTCTCCATTACTGGAAACACAAAGAGTGAAGGGAGGTCAGAGGTCAGATCGGGCGCTGGAGGAAGTCATCTGGGGAATTCAGCACATTGTAGAGATGACTGCCTCATAATATCATCTGCACAAATCACACCTGTTTTTTCATGGTGATTATAAACGCCTGTGTGAAGGTTTGTTTTACAGCTAAACGGAGAAAAATGTGACTCGGCCTACTCCATCCAGTGACCTTGAATACTACGCCGTAATCTCACAGGACTATTCAAACAATCCATTAAAAGTGTGAACTGAAGGATGTTACATCTTTTATTTTGTTGCTTTCCTTTACAATTTCTGAATCTTGTTTTCTTTAAATTGAGGAAATATTCTTGTAGGAGCAATTTTTTGGTTTGAATTCAAGGACCACCCTTTAATAGTTAATCCTGACTCTAAAGCAAGAGCTCCAGATGTGATTGACCATGTGCTCTAATGTAGAAGGATTCTAACTTTGGTTTAACAGACAAAAGCCCCCATTACACATGGCTGCAGCCACAGAAATGGACAGCTGGAGACCCTCCACCTGTGGTGCATGTGTAGTTGTTGCTACATCAGCTACATGGAAGTCCGTACTTGAAAACTGTATTGAATGCAGAAGTGCTTGACTGACTTACAGGGGGCACAAAACAATGTTTGTACTTAGGCAGTGTAGCCCACACAAGCAGAAACTACAAGATGTTAGTTAGTTAAATACTAGCACTTATTATTTAATTATCTATGCAATCATTTTGTGGATAGTTTACCAGTCTGCTTATTTTTATACTAGAGCCATCGGAGCTAACTGGCCTCATGGATCCAGGTAAAAATGTAACTTTTTCCAGCATTAACCACCAAAATCACTGTGCAAGTTTTGATTTAATGCAGGTAAACTACCTGTTTAGGGATCAAATACATCTTTGAAGAACTGCTGCTGGCTTTGAACCAAAAGTGAGATATTAAAAAGGTTATTTCACACTTTAATCCACATAACCAGAAACAAGAGATTTTTATTTTAATTTAATCCTGGCTAAAACAAAATACCAACAGTCAAAACTATCCTTTTGTCAAGCAACTGTCAAAAACATACATTTCTGTAGTAGATAGTAATTTAATTTCTTATCTATTACTTTTGGCCATTGGTGAGGTCTTCAGGAGAAAAGCTTCAAAACTTAAAATATAACTAAATGAGAGTTAATCTAGAACATTACCTGACCTGCGGCAGGTTAGCTCTATAGCACACGTTACCATAGCAATATACCCCAGTAAGAAGGAACACATCTTGATAGTACTCAAAACCTTGGTTGACCTTGAATTGACCTGGACAGGATAAGATGAAACCCTGCTTTGCTTTACAGGTATGAGAAGCTTTCATAGTTAGGTGTTGTAATCTGTCTGGTTTGCCTGACCTTTGGTTCCTTGTAGCGCCAACAATCTGTTGTTGCTGGGAGGTCATTGTAGGAGCGTAACCTTAGAAATGGTTACCCATTGTTTGGAGCTGTTGGCCTAAATGGCAGAACACAAACTACTATCAGTTACACATCTAATGTTCTGGACTGTTTTGCACTTCTGACATATCTTCATATAAAGATGTGTAGGTGTGGTGCAAGTTTTGTTGGCACTATAAGCTTTCTGTTTTAAGCTTGCTATCCAAGTGCTATCCAACTAATCATGCTTGGTTGGATGCAGCTAAGCCATTTTTGCAGAGATCATTGCTGGAATATAATGAAATTATGACCTTGATATGAAGATATGGGACAAGCCTGTTGGTACCATAAGCTTTGTGGTTTTCACTTGTAGTCTGAGTGCTATGGACCAATCACTGTTGGTTGCATGCAAGAAATCAAGTAATGTTCAAGAACACAATTATTAACAGAAGATTTATATATTTGTTACGTCCCAACGATGAAGGTCGAGGGGTGTGTGTGGGGACTGGTGACAAATAGGTCCAGAATGAAAGGAAAACAGACAGAGGTTTTTAGTAAATAAAATAGTTTTTATTATAGAAAATCTTAACGTAAAGAGCTAGCAACGCCGTTTTACCAACAACGCTACAAAAAAAGAAAAAAGGTCACAACAACAAAGAACCCAACAACCTAACAAAAAAACTCCACACCATGAAGAGGCACTTCCGGGGGCTCTTACTGGGCTATACTCCCCACTGCTTCCACAACTACACACCATAGGATCTCTTCCGACACCTAGGACACAATCTGTAGACACCAGAGAAAACCACCCTCCCACATCCAGTTCATCCCCAGCTTATATGACCTCAGAGAGGTGACTGCTGACTGGGCCCAGGTGGTAAATGAGGCCAATGAACAGCAGCTGTGTCCTGGGGAGAGAGAAGAGTGAGAGAGAGGTCGTGTCCAAATTCATGGGCTGCATCCTCCTGAGGCCGCATTTGTAGACCGATTACGTCACAGCGACGCACTGAAGGCTGTCCAAATTCGTAGACTCCTCCGAATGCAGCTGACAAATGCGTCCTCCTTTTCCCCGAATTTGAAGGATGGGTCGGGTGTGTCCTTCGTGGCCCACCATATCCCAGAATTCATAGCGCGGCCCAGCCAAACTCCAGTTTCCAACAATGGCGACCGCTACTAAGTTTTAAAATTACTCATCCTAATCTTTCTGCGTCACAAAATAAACTTTTAACATATTTTCAGGCGAGAAAGTAGCTGTGTAAACATCAAATATCTGCTCGGTTTATCAAGATATCACATATTTGCAAAAGTGCGTCGACGTTTTCGGAGACGTCTGCTACCCACCAGCTCGACAGCTAGCCAGGAGCTCGAGGGTTACTGATGCGGCCGAGAACGGCACAACTCCCGGCACATCATTTTCAGATCACCGCGGACTTTCGCTGCTCAGGTTAAACGTAATATATAAGTCACTTAGACAACCTAAAAATGTTATTGTTGGGCTTTTTTCAGTGTTTTGTTTGTTTGTGAGTAAATCGGTTTGGCTGAGATTAAAATTATTAGATTAGATAAAATAAAACTTTATTAATTCCCCAGGTGGGTTCCTTCTTGGTTTTTACACAGCTGACTAAATGTCAAACAGAAAACTGATTAAACAGAAGTATGAGACGGTCGAGAATTACTCGTTACTTGAAAAAAGTAATCGGATTACAGTATTACTGCCCATCTCTGCTCAAGAAGCAATCCCACAGTTTAACCTGGAGGCCAAGACTAGTTGCACGTGATGGGACTAGCCAGTGTCCTGTTATATTTTAGATAGCAAGGAGCAGACGGCTGAGTTCATTAAACTCCACCGAGACAGCGGCGACGCTAATCAGAAGGCTAGACCGTCCAATTTCACGGCCGTTTACTTCCGGCCTACCCGACCTTCTGAGGACCCGGCCCACGTAGACCACGAAGGCCGGGTCCTCAGGAGGATGCAGCCCATGAATTTGGACACGACCAGAGACAGAGGGGTGGAGCAAGAGAAGAGGAGGCGGAGAGAGACCACACCCCGATCTGTGGGCAATTATGGCTCAAGAGTTGGGAGTTCGCCTTGTAATCGTGGTGGTCAGATGTGTAAAGCGCTTTGGGGTCCTTAGGGACTAGAAAGGCACTATACAAATACAGGCCATTTACCATTTACCCCCACAAGGGCAATTTCAAAAAGAGGCCCTGCTAGGGCCGTAACAATATTGCTGAGCAAAAGAGATGTTTTAGGCAAACAGCTTCTCTCAAGAGCAGTGTTGGTCAAGTTACTTGAAAAAAGTAATCAGTAACTAATTACTGATTACTTCCCTAAAAAAGTAATCCCGTTACTTTACTGATTACTTATTTTCAAAAGTAATTAATTACTTAGTTACTTAGTTACTTTTTATAAACACAATTTACAACCTGAATAGGTGATAAAGCGATAGATCTTTCAGCCCAATTCTACTTTTTCTACATAATCCATCATACAAAAAGTAATCAAATGGAAAAGTCTCTTTTTAAAACTTGTTTTATTAGTTTTAATGTTTTAACTTTATGCATCAAGCAAAAATTTAATTAAATTTTATATGCAATATTCTCTGACTTGAATAAATTAGTTTAACATTTAAACCTATTTTCTACACATTCCCGCACATAAAATTAAATATTTTTTGTTTTTACACTCAGTCTTTCAAATAGATGCAAGTAAAACACAGCAGAAAATAAAGTCAAAGACTCAGCGGTCCTGTTGCTCTATTTTCACCTGTAAAGCAGGAGTGGGGTAGGCGGAGGTTTACCCTGGTGCAGGTGTGCCGCAGCGGTCAGTGAAAGAATCCGCGAGTTTCTCTGTGAGTTTCCCATTACGTGGTAGCACACTCGGTGCTTGCTTGGAAGTTTAGGGGGTTTTTTCGCTGTAAAAAGAAGTTTTCTTCCCACGCACAACAGACGCTAATGTTTTTGTCACTTTTTATGGAATCAAACTTAAAGTAAGGTCAGTACTTCCACGCTTTAAATGCTGCACGCTCATACTCTCTCCGCACTCTATATGTGATCCATTGTTGATCTGCACACAGCTGTTGTCACGAACGGCGCACTCGCTTACGTCACTGTCATGAGACACTCTCGCAAAAAAATCACGGTTTTAGTAACGCAGTAACGCAGCATTCCTACGGGAAAGTAACGGTAATCTAATTACCGTTTTTGCAATAGTAATCCCTTACTTTACTCGTTACTTGAAAAAAGTAATCGGATTACAGTAACGCGTTACAAGTAACGCGTTACTGCCCATCTCTGCTCAAGAAGCAATCCCACAGTTTAACCTGGAGGCCAAGACTAGTTGCACGTGATGGGACTTAAACCCTCAACCACCAGATCCAAACGCAGACGCCTAGACAACTTGGAGTCATTTAGAGGTTTTAGATTTCTAGTCTAGATGACTGAACTGATCTTTTAACTAATTACTATAAAAATATGTTGCAGCAGGAATATGCACCACAAGGCAAGGTTTTCAGTACTAAAAGGTTGGTTACCTTCATCCAGTATAATCGCCATAGTAATGTGTGCTGCAGACCTAACCTACTCAAGACTATGGTTTGCTGTTGAACCTTTTGCTCTCATAGTGTACTATGTGTAACCTCTTTGTGTATTTCTAATATTATAGTTTTATGCTGCAAACACACATGTTCATATTTGTAACTGCTCAGACACCATCAGCACCACCTCTGTGATCTGAACACAGTCATAGCTAGATTGGGAGACCACGGGTAACTTGCAGTCACAAGTGCAATGGTGGGAAAATTAATCTACTTCAATGCATGTCCTTCTGTGGGCCAGTTAGCGCACACGGTTAGAGCATGGTACTGATCATGCCAAGGTCACGTGGTCAACCCCCATACTGGCAACAACTTCACTACCTTAGCTGTAAGGTAGTTAAGTTAGCATTAAATTAATGACAAGTAGTTTCTTATCTGCTTAGAATAAAAATGATAGTGTTTATATTTCTAACACTGCAACTCTGTGGACAGTTTTCCCTGCACTGCAAACATTTACTGTATGTTATTGAAACAATCACCATTTTAATAAGAATTAGCTTTTGACACAGAACACTGACCAATAATCGATTATTGACTGCGTTGTAAATCTGAAAAATGTCTGTCACAGCTGGATCTTGGAGAAAATGTGAATACTTGAATGAATATGAGGCTGAAATAACTTCAAGAATCTAAAACTTTACTAAAAATATTTTTAAACGAGTTTTTATATGCAGCTTCAGATTCCCTTACCCTGACATTGGCAATCAGGACAGGTGGTCACATGAAGGTGGTTATCAAATCAATAAGTTAACCCAGGGTTTCCCAATGTACCTTTGAGCACAATCACAGCAGCTGATTTTGCAAAATAAGATAACAGTATAATATTAGACAATGTAAAATGGTTATATACAGGGTATATAGCCAAAACAGCGGTGCGAGTGGAGAGGAAAAGCACTGTATTGATGTATGACAGCCTTAAAAGTGTCGAGAAGGAAGATACCAACAAGATCTGTTGTGGAAATGAAATCTGGATGAACTGGATGAGACACCATGTGATGGTATTAAAATATATAATGTTTTCCAGCATTACACTAAGCACTTCACACTGAGTAGTCTCGAACACAAACGCTTCTCACTTTGTGGTAAAAGAAATGATCGTGATATGAAGACATGTAGGTATAGGATAAGGGAATTTGACAACAATTTATTAATGAGGAAAAGAACTGGATTGTCATTCAAATGGTTCAGTTGCAGCAGGAGGAGAGGAGTCAGAGAGAAACTCAATTTATTGAAGAGAACCTCCAAGCACTAGCAAGCAAGGTAAGTTCGCAATATTGTGTTAGCCTGATAAGTGACTCACAGCCGGTTTTTTGGTAACTTAGGTAGTCTGAGTTACCAAAAAAGTCTGAGAAATCATGTTTGTCCTTGTAGAAATTTATATGGGTCAATTTAGAAACCAGCAATTGCTTCAGCCTGATGCTCAGCTCGACGTCCTTCCAGCTGCACTTGTTCTTGACTGCCTCCCTATTTTCCTTAATAGTAAAGTAGATCAATTTAAATACCTTGCATCAACTATCTAAAACAACTTGTAGAAGAGACAAGAGGAAGAGCTGAAGGTGACGGAGTTGAAGAGATGGAAAAGATCAGAAATTCTTCAGAGTGTTCGGAAGACATGGCAGGGAAAAGCAGAGTGAGCACAACAGGTACAGCTAACTTAAGCCATCATCAATATGGTTAATTCCATGCTAACTTAACTGCTTTATCACTAAGGCAGTTAAGTTATTGCCAGTATTTGAGGTGAACCCATGAACTTAGTCTTTTGGACACCATTTACTAACCATCTGACCTAACTGACCTGAAAACCTGCAGAGCGCACAGCCAATTACTTCGAAGGAAAGAGTCAAAACTTATCATGTAGAGAAATACAATGCTCAAGCATTGTATTTCTCTACATGATAAGTAACGTTACAGTTAAGCAAGTGGGTTGCAGACACCGTCATAAGTTAATTTTAACTTAAGGAAATTAAGTTAGTGTTAACCCAACTACCTTATTGCCAGTATGGGAGTTGATCCCATGACCTTGGTCTTTTAGCGCCATGCTCTAACCACCTGAGCTAACTGGCCTAGTGACACACAGAAAAAATCCAGATTTAGATAAGCTTTATTGTGTCTTTGCAATGTTTTTGTGAGTGTATGCGTGAGGTCTCAGGTAACTCTCTTATCTTAAATGACAGGAAATCTGAAATCTTTGTGTTTGACTGTAATATCCCTCGTGGCCAACTCCGTGACGCCTTTGGTTCCTTTGCCAGTTTCCTTACCGACACTGTTAGTGACCTGGGTGTGTTACTGGACAGCTCTTTTAAATTCGACAAACCAGTGTCTACTGTTGTCAAATCTTGCTTTGATCAATTGCGTCTTATTTGCAAGGCCAGACATTATTTCCCGCACAGGGACCTGGAAAAGCTTATCCACACCTTCGTGACATCTAGGTTGGATTATTGCAACTCCGTTTACTTTGGTCTTAACTCTACTCTTCTCTACCAGTTAATGCTTGTTAGTTAGTTAGTTTAATGCTTGTTGCTACTTTTGTTCTATTCTTAACCTCTTTTAATTATTTTTAAATTTTTCTTGACTCTTTTGTCTTTTACACATAATGTTCTATTATGCTTTTATATGTATTTCTGTTGTTTCTGTGTTTTTAATGCCATTAACCTGCTAGCATGTTTGGTACTTTGCCATGGCCTTCATCTTTCTCTTTTACTTATCTGACCCTCTCCTATGTTAAGCACTTTGGTATACCACTGGTTTTTAAATGTGCTATATAAATAAAGTTTGTTGTTGTTGTTGTTGTTGTTTATTAATCCCAGAAAAAGGGCAAGTTGTTCACCACTACTCCCACACAACATGTCAAGGCCGAGTTCATCAACAATGAGGTTGCAGAATAAATAAAAACAAAGTAAAATAAAACATAGATTAACAAAGATAAATGTCTAAAAATGAACAACCACAGAAAGATTAAGCTAACTGAGCTTATACCTGAAAGGATACCTGTTTGCCATAAAAAGAAAAAAAAGAAAAAAAAACACATTTAAAAAAATATTAAGTAAGAGTATATTAGATAAGTATACATGTTACAGCACAGTCAAACATATGGTTTTACATCTAACCCAACATTTCTGGGATGAATTTTAATGAAAAGCTTGCATACACAAACAAGTTGTTTCAAACAAACTATTGATTCAGCCATCCTGATAGGCTGAAGCAGATTGTTCAAAAGTTTGGGTGCTGAAGTTGGCATTGTTTGGACATGGGCAGAGGAATATTGGATACGGAGCAGTCAGTCAGCGGAAAAAAGCAGAAGAACCATGCAGCGGTGGTCAAGTACCATCAGGAGAGCAAAGAAGCAGCAGACCCACCAATAACAAGACAAACATAAGGACATAACAGCAGGCAAGACAGCAGCTCCTCAGGGAGGAATTGTCACAAAAATTTAGTGGGCACCAGTGGAGTGTAACTACAACGGTGACCCCCAATGGACACACTACCATGACAGCAAAGCCCAAGGGGAAAAAGGATGCTGTTTTCAATTGCAGGTGATCAGATACGTGCCCTCACTACAAAGTAATCATTGTAAATGCCATGAGCCTAACCAAGCTGAACATCTTTATGTTAAAGGAAAGCAACTAATGCAACCATGGAAGGACTCGAACCCTTAATCTTCTGAGCCGAAGTCAGACGCCTTGGGCCACGTGGCCACACACAGAGACAGCTACAAGTAGCCCTGAACCTGTGCACTGTATACTTAAGCTACTGGTGCCTTTCAAGCCAATTAAATAACAAAAAAGTCTTCATGCATTCTCAGTCATCCTGGTAAGGAAATCCCAGAAAGCTGATGCAGTTCATGTAAACACAATGTTTCGTCACTGATGCAAATAACTTCTTCAGTCTTAGCTGACTGCAGGTTTCCTTAACCTTATAAACAGTACATTGGCATAATGGCCAAAACTAGTACCACTGACAGACAATGGGCTGTGACTTCAGTTTCATTATCCTTAAAATGCAAAATGGCACTACCATTGGTCAATGGTTATAAGTAGCATTCACAAAGAGTGGCTGCACTCTATGGAACGCCAGGACTGCCATAATGAGAATCTGCGAATGCAACATGTGGAACACGGAGAGTGGAATATGTAAACAAACCGGTTAACGTAACCCCCCTCGGTGCACTACTGATGGGTGAGGCTGACAGATAAAATTATTTCATGATGAGAGCCAGGCGCCAGGACTGCCAAAATGAAATAAATAAATATATCATTAAATAATTAATTAAATGTGTCAATAATTAATTAATTACATGTGTCAATAATTAATTAAAATGTGAAATACATAAATAATTAATAAATTTGTCAATAATTAATTAATTACATGTGTCAATAATTAATTAAAATGTGAAATACATAAATAATTAATAAATTTGTCAATAATTAATTAATTACATGTGTCAATAATTAATTAAAATGTGAAATACATAAATAATTAATTAAATGTGTCAATAATTAATTAATTTCATGTGTTAATAATTAATTAAAATGTGAAATACATAAATAATTAATTAAATGTGTCAATAATTAATTAATTACATGTGTCATAACTATTTATTTAATTAATTAATTCCAATTTTAATTAATTATTGCCACATGGTGTATTTAATTAATTCATGGTGTATTTAATTAATTCATTATGGCAGTCCTGGCGTTCCATAGCACTCACAGCATTGTAAGATGGTGAAAGACACCCTTTTTCCTTAAATCCCCACTCAAACCAGCATTCCGCCATGTCCAGGATGTGCACATCCTCATCACTGAAAGAGTACATTTGACTAGTTTTCTACAACTGCAATGAAAAAATATGCAAGAGTCAAGATTCAAATGCTAACTTTATTGTCATATGTAGGCTCTGGACAAAGTTGCTGCTACTGTAAGCTTTCTGGTTTCTGCTTAGGAATCAAAAGCCAAAGTGCTAGTGATTGCTGATACTGACCGGTCATGTTTGGTTGCATGGAAATAAAGAATCTGCCGAGAGATCCAAGTCAATCTCAAAACCAATGGGCATTACTCGAGAACTATTTAGATTTGTGTTGTTTTATTTGTAAACCTTAATCGAACGGTGGAGGTCAAGTTATGCTCTGGAGAGGAGAAGATGTTGGGGCTGCAAACTGAGCAGGAGTGGTAAGGTAGTCAAACTAATAAGACTAATAAAATAAGACTTGGTAAGATAACTATGTTATCATTAAGGCAATTATGTTATCTCTGACAGCCTTAATCATAAGTGGCCAGTATGTGGCCCATGCCCATTACATTGGCATTAGTAGCACCAGGCTCTAACCTTCTGAATTATGCAGCCCAAACATGCAGTGAGAAAAACAGATTTTTTTCTAATTTGACCAAATATGGAAGATGCCAGAATCACCAGGTCATTTTGAAACACTTGAGCACCACAAAGGGCGTCATGGTTGACTGTAAAGTCCCCTCGCCAGACACCTTCTCCATTAAGCCATATGCTCATACAGTTCAGCTGCACCTTATTTATAATGGGGCATAGTCCTACCTGACAACATCCAAAATCAATCTGCCATTCCTTGCTCAGCATAGACAGTTTCCCCTTCAAAAACACACTGTATGCGAGGTTTTGTTTTTTTTTTGTTTTTTGTTTTATGTTTTAGCTGAACCACCTGGAAAGTGGTGGGTTTGTCTAGCGTTTGTCCCCACTTGAACTGAAGTCATCATTAAAAAGCAGATTAGTTTTTGGTTATTTTACTTGTAAAGAAAACAGAAATCTCAACCTTGAATATAGCTAACGGCTTCCCAACCCCAGCAGCCTCTGCTTAGAGACAAACTGATCCGTATGCCTGTGTGAACAGAATCACTAAGGGACA
Organism: Rhamphochromis sp. 'chilingali'; assembly: GCF_963969265.1. Taxonomy (NCBI): domain Eukaryota; kingdom Metazoa; phylum Chordata; class Actinopteri; order Cichliformes; family Cichlidae; genus Rhamphochromis; species Rhamphochromis sp. 'chilingali'. The sequence continues at coordinate 21,211,553 of NC_137931.1, forward strand.
TAAACCATCAGACTTTTGAGCTGAAGTCAAACGCCCTGTCCATTAGGCCACATGGAGATACTCTAAGCTGTGGTATTAAACCTTATTTATTACCAGGCAAAGTCCCACCTGGCTGAACATCCAAAATCAATGCACTGAAAGTGTAGATGCTGACTAATTATTTGTTTTCTGTACACCCCTGAAATGTTTGTTTATAGCATTTAGGGGTAAAATGTTGGCACCGAGACTTCAGCGTCAACTTCAGCTTATTTGGCTGGAGCAGATGTGCTGTTTGTGAGCCCTCATTGGGCTGCAGAGGGCACACGTCTGGCCAACTTAAGCAGTGAAAAGAGCGTCTTCATTAACATGCACAGCCAGCCGCTTCCTGTGAAACAGGCCTTTGTCACCCAGCAGATGCCCAAACACAGCGAAAAGAGGCAGAAAGAAGAACATAGATGGATGCTATACGAGCCATTATGAACAGAGAGAGGGCCACAGAGGGAGAGGTTTGGCACTTTGTCTGTTTATCTCAGTTAATCTTAATTAGTCCTGAGGTGTTTGGTAAATAAATTTCAGTTTTACGCTCCTCGGTTTAACCAACATGGCATATTAATAACTCAAATAAATTTTTGTGTGTTTAATCATTTAACCACATATAAACGCCAGGACTGGACCAGGTCACAGAGATGTCATCTGCTGGTTTCTGGCATTTTCAGGGTTCAACAGTTGAGGCTAGCCACCGCCATGCTGTTTTGTTTGGAGCCAGAGTTGCCATGTTTAGAAGATAGAGTGCTACATTATCAGCTAACTCTAGCAAGTGTAGCTTGTTAAGTAATTAACAAATTAGTGCTAAGCGATGGGCTACTTTCACTCAAAACTGATGCACAAACTTCTTGGATGTACACTTAACCGCACAATACCACATGTTCTTCCTTCTCACTAGGGCGATCGTGGCTCAAGAGTTGGAAGTTCATCTTGTAATCAGAAGGTTGCCGGTTCGAGTCCCAGCTTGGACAGTCTCGGTCATTGTGTCCTACTGGTGATGGCCAGAGGGGCCGATGGTGCGATATGGCAGCCTCGCTTCTGTCAGTCTGCCCCTGGGCAGCTGTGGCCACAACTGTAGCTGCCTCCACCAGTGTGTGAGAGTGAATGAATAGTGGCATTGTACAGCGCTTTGAGGTTCTTGAAAAGCACTATATAAATGCAATCCATTATTATTAGCCAGTATGAGGTTTGGACCTTGGAGTTAACCAGCTGAGCTAACCGGCTGCCGTGTACAAACCTTGAAGCAGTTTTATTCTCCACCAAACAATATTCAGTGACTGAGTTTCATGACAAGTTTATGAGAGGTGAATTAATTCTTATTACTTATTCATTTGAATTCTATCAAGGCTTAAAGTTGACTGTTGAGCCATAACAGTGGGTGTAGCTGCTAGCTGTCAGCCAGTCTTCATGTCAGCTAATTAGAGTCACTGAAACTCTCCACCACATCTGTGCTGGTGGTGAAATCATTATCTGACAATCCCAAAATGTTGATTCTGTTCATCTGGATGTAGCATTTTCTGTGGGAGAAACGTTCCTTCGCCAGTTGACTTCTTTAGTCAACTAAAGACGTCACTTGGATGAAAAGGCTACGTCCAGATGAACAGAAACAACTTTTTGGGATTTAGTTACCTGGATGATTGAGAATGCATCATGATATCTGACAATGAATATGCAAAACCTAAGTATAATGCCTGTTGCATTAAATATGACACAGGCTTTGCAACTATCCATTTTATAGCCAGCATAGGAGTTGAACCTATGACGTCGGTGTTATTAACACCACACTATAGTCCTGGGATAATGCCAAGGTCACAGGGAAAAGGCAATACATTTGGCATCTTTAATCGGGTGGGAATACTTTATAAATATGCATTGATGTTTACAGATGACACTGCAATCTGTAGTCAAAGGGTCGAAGCAGGTCGAAGTGATCTTGGACAGGTGGAGGTATGCTCTGAAGAGAAGATCAATAAAAAGTTTAATCATGTAAAGGGAAAGCCGAAAGGAGCAGAGGTAGTGCACATGGATGAGTTTAAATACCTCAACCATCCAAAACAACAGCAGGTTAGAGTGGGTGGCGACAGGCGTCAGCGATGATTTGAGACAGAAGGTTTGCAGCGAGAGTGAAAGGCAAAGTTTACAAGATGGTAGTGAGACCAGCTAAGATGCATGGCTATGAGATAGTGGCACTGGAAAAAAAAACAGGAAATGTTAATATTTAATTGGAAGTGACCAGGATGGACAAGATTAGAAATGAGTACATCAGAGGGACAGCTCAGGTGGAGCAGTTTGGACACAAAGTTAGAGAGGCAAGGCTGCGATGGTTTGGACATGTTAGAGGAGGGATGGATGTACTGGACAAAGGAAGTTGAAGGTAAAGTATGAAAAAAAGAGGAAGACTTCAGACAAGGAGGACATACAGAAGGGCAGTGTGGAGATTACTGAGTGACGACATCAGAAGTCATGAAAATAGGCCACGAAATTAATCTGCTCTCTTATTTTAAAGTTTGCAGAGTCAGTGCTGGTTCCTGCAGGGCTGCAGTGGAGTGAGGAGAGGTGGACACTTGGGATTGGTCAGCACTTTGAATGACAGGTTAACTGACCTCAGACCTGCACCTCCTCACACCCCCACCCACATACTGGTCCAGTATAAAGACTGCAGCCCATCCTCAGCCTCTGCTCTCTGGACTTCTGCCTGCACTCGCACAACAGTAAGTCTTTGTTTTTTGTATTTTATGTCGCAGCAAAGAGACAAAAGCTATTTCTAGTAAGTTTCATGACTTTTTTCAAGGACTTGTTAAACACAAAAAGAAAATCTAAAATTAAGAAGGATTCGTTACCGTATCAATACTGCCCGGCATTTAAGGCTAAAGCGGGGCATTTTTTGCTCTGTAATGCTGGTAAAACGAATTAATTTAAGTCTCTCTGTTAATTATGGAGTCCGATTTTTTTATATCTGCAAAGGAAAATCATCAGCACGTGAGTAAAAAAAGTTTTGTTAACTGCGGTTAAGTGCTTAAAATGAAGGCAAGTTGACTTCTTTTTGATTCGTCAAGACATTTCACCCCTCCACAATCCTAAAATGAAGTTCATCTGCCTTCATTTCAAGCACTTAAGCTACCATGAACCTGCACAACTGAGGACCTGCACAGGCTTTAACTGTGGTCCATTTACTCAAGCATAATGGCCACCTTTCTTTGCCAAATGGTCAGAAAAAAAAGATGTCAAATAAAGTCATACAGAGCCAATCCTTGTACTTTCCACATGTTAATAAATGTGGTCCACTCCCAAATTCTAGAAATGCTAAAAAGAACAACCCTTGGTATTATGTGGATTAGTGTTATTTAAGTACTTTTACTTGTGTTTTTTTCAGGAATCATAAATCAATACTTTTAAGTTCATCAGAATATAATTTATATAATATATAAGAAAATAATTCAGCGACTTCATATTTATATATTATATATATTTAAAAATATATATAATTTCAAAAAAATATATAAAAGTGATTTAACTTTCTTTGAATCTCCCAAAATGGTCTTAAGATTAACGCTTTTATTTACTTTACTTTTCAAGGTTTAACAGACAGGTGACGATGACTGACCTGGAGACCTCGATGGCCACCATCCTCGCTGTGTTTCAGAAGTATTCGGAGAGAGAAGGAGACAAACATAAACTGAAGAAGAGCGAGCTGAAGGACCTGCTTCATGACGAGCTCCCAGATCTGATGGCGGTGAGATGAGAAATTTGTAATTATATATATATATATATATATATATATATATATATATATATATATATATATATATATATATATATATATATATATATATATATATATTGAGATTTAAAAGCATATGACATAAACTGTTAAGCACCAGTTTGGAGTTTTGTTGTCCCGAGCTGAACCCGTCCTCCCTCCCTGCAGCATGTGAATGACCAGGCTGCGCTGGACAGCCTGATGGACAGCCTGGACACCGACGGCGACGCCGAGTGCAACTTTCAGGAGTTCATGACATTCATCTCCGTAGTTACCGTCTGTTGCCACGAGTTTTTCAAGGACGAGCACGAATAAGGAGGTGGCAGCGGGCGGGAAGACAAAGGGGAGCCACAGTACATTATAAAGAAGCAGAAGCCTAGCAACGCACAAACTGTCGATGCCCTCACAGCAGCGCAGGGTGGAGGAAACACAATCCAGCCACCAGCCACCATTACGTGGCTGGTGGCTGGTAAAAAGCTCCAGTCTAGTGTCTGAAATCAGCCTCGTTTGTGTTTTCATTTCTAGATGGCATGTAAAGTCTTCAAAATGGCGGCAAAGATTGGTACAAAAGGAGGAACTAAAGTAGCTCAAGCAGAACAAATCTTAAAAGTGTTTCACTATATGTTTGGCCACCAAAGCCAACCATTTATCAATCAATACATGTTACACCTTTATTCACGTACTCTTTATCATTTCCCATCACTTTGTATAAGTAAAGGCTTTGTATATGTTACAGGTTTTGGAGAATGGCTGCTACATTTGGCTGCTGTTCTAGCAGTGAAATTATAAAAGTTGTTTATATACTACATCATGGACTGCTAAATCAATCTTGCAGCCACAAACCGTCAGTTTGGGACTTTGCATGTAAAACCCTGAATGACCATATCAAGTTAACCGCTTTAGGAGTCAAATAACTAACTAAAGAGCCCCCTTTAGGCAGTTATTTGACTAAATGAAATATTGACTATCAAATATTGAAAGCAACGTTAAGGTTTGATGTCATATAATAAATTAACTAACTGGCTAGTAAAAGTTTCAAAATGACTTGTGGGTCCTTTGTTAAATTGATCATTAGGGGCATTAAATAAGTAACAGTATTTGGTTGCTTTAGTCGTAGTATAAGTAGTATGTCAGACAAATGATGACAAACACAAAGTTCTTCAATACGGCTTTTAAAAGAATGTTTTTCAAACTACAAACTGCCTGAAGGGCTTTGTTTTGATAGTGGCTTGCAGCTCAGTACTTCACAGTATCATAGTTTGGAAATATATGTTGTAAGCTGAGCTTTATATTAAAAGCTCCTGAATAGCTAGTGAATAGGTTTGTTCAGACAGTGATGAATCTTAAAAATCTTTAATACTAAACTAAGAAAGTAGCTAATAAGTTAGTTCAGTCTAGCAGCCACAAGAATGCATCCATGGTTTAAAAAATCTATCTGAATATCACATTTTGAAAATATTTGCAGTTTGCATTGTGGGCTAGTCAGTTACTAAGAGACTAACAGTCATTTAAGATTTTGCATGTGAGATTCTGGATAGTCAGTAAGTTGAGAAAGTTGACTTAAAGTTAGATAACTCAGCTATTTTAGGAGCCAAATAATTGTGTAAAGGGGGGAAATATTGCAGATAGTGAAACTTTAAAAGAGGGAAGTGAGGCATGAGGGGGAGAAAAGTTAGCTAGTAAAAGTTTTAAAACTGGCTTGTGAGTATGAGCTATTCTAACACCTCGTTTGTTAACTTTAACTGTATAGCAGTTGGGGGAAAAGTACCTGGTAAGTTGGACTTCATTTTAAAAGCACTTAAACAGCAGATGGGTTTGGGATTTGTTTGCGGAGCTCAATCCATTCCTGAAAATTGAATAAAGCGCTGAAACTGAAAAAGTTTCATAGCTTTAGGAATCAATCAAGAATCTGAAGAACACTATTGGTTTGTTTTTAATCTTACATACTATCATAGTTTGAATTTGGTTTGTGGACTTGTTAAAATTCACAACATAGTGATTTGGAGATAAATATAAAATAGCAAATACTGAATGCAGCAATTTAGGCACACAAAAAAAATATTTCATTGGCTTGTAAAAGGTTCAGTTTGGCTAGAGAGTTTAAAGTGTTCTAGCTCCTCCGTTGTTAAACTCAAATTACTTAGAGACTTCACAGGTGTTGAAAAGCGCCTAAAAAGGATTTTATCGTCTAGTTCTTTTAATATTTGTCTTCTGAATCATTCCTTACATTTTTAAAATTCGACAAAGCCACTAAACTGATAAAGTGGCTGGCAAGTTAAAATGAATTAAAAAATGAATATCAAATTTTAAAAGTAAATTTTAGGTTTGTGTAAAGTTGCTATAGTCATCTTTTGGAGACACTTTAATGAGTTTATTAGGTCAAAAGTCATCAATGGCCACTAAATCTTGAGAAAGTTGCTTAAATGCGAATCAACATTAAGCATATTCTTAAAACGATTTCATTTATGAAACTGCGTATACCATCAAACATATTCACAAAGACAGTAGGAGCTTTAAATCTTATTTGATTGGCAATGCAAAGATTTTATTTTATTTATTTTTTGGTGCTTTGTCCCACTGTAGCTGCTGCTTTGCTTAACCCCTGATATTGTCGACTTGTTTTTTCTTGTTAGAAAAAAAAATGCTGGTAGTTTTCTGTCTAATTATTCTTTTTTTCATTTGCTCTCAAAATCTCTAAATCTGAAAAATGGCTATTAAGATAATGAAATTCAAACAGTCTATCCCTCTTAAAGGTCTAAACGGCTATCAGATTTTAAAATTCAACTTTTAATTGGCTCATAAAGACACTCAAAAATGGCTTGTGAGTTTTCATTTAGACGTCACATTGGAAACCTCTTTCAATAGTTTGAAGTCAGAGTGTTTAATAAAACTGTAGATTGTACATGTTTTATGTGTTATTTACATCTACGTTTATTTGATGTTTTGGTAAAAATTACATCGAGGTCAAAATGGTTAAAATGACTAATACGTATCTTAAAATAGTTGCTGGTAGGCAAGTAATTAAAATTACTTTTAACTGACTTTAAATGTTAGCTTGTAGTTGCTGTAGCTCTTTGTAGGTTTACATGTATTCAGCATGAGAAGCAAATCTAAATCATTATAGATGTAGAAATGATCAGTTAAGCAGTGCAACAGAAGAGTTTGTCGGATGTGCATCATGACATGTTGAATGTTGGGTTGTTTGGACGTTGGTGATACGAATTTAATTAAATGGTCAGTTTGTGACTTAGTCAGTCAATATTTCTGTAGCGAGGGGACAAAGAAGGCTGTTTATTCTTATCTTGGGTGGCTGTCAGAAGAATTCAGAGACGCACTGCAGTAATATTTACATAGCAGTTCTGCAGAGTTGCTCAACCATTAAAAGTTCATATGTTGTTTTTCTCTGTGGTTTTACTCCTAATATATTTGTGTTATGCCAAAGTGAGCACGGTGACAATAACAAAAAAGTATTCGGAGAGCCCTGACAACGAAATACTTGTAGCCGTTTAGTTTAACAGTGCTCTTTTAGTGTTTCGAATGTCACTGGCCTGCAGGTCTTTCCTGTTTAGCAAAGAGGCTATTCAGGAAAAACTGAAGTTCAGTTTGTCCTTTTAGCACATTTTTTTAGAAGATGTTTTTTTAAGGAAATATGAGAAGCTTTTTTAAGACTTATTGAGACCAATACTGAACTAAAACACAGTGAAATTTAAATAAATACACTAAATGGTCCAGTGGTTAGTCTTTTCTGAGGCACAGAAATGTTTAGTATTTTATTCCTGTAACTTCACATTTGCAGCACAAATATGACTCAGTGTGAGTCATAAAAATTAAGTGGCATCAGTGGATATTTCTCTTTAGAGTGCACCTTAATCAGCATGTTTCATCTTTATGACAGTTTTTTAAAGCATCCATTCATTTTCTTAATGGCTCATCTATTTACGGTCTCTTAGGTGATGGAGTCTATTCATGCTGATTTTGGGATGATGATGAGGTACATGACAGGTCATCAGAACATGAATGGATTGCTAAACAAGTCCAACATTTCTTAAAGTTTAATGGAAATACTTCAAATAATAAAATAAGATACAAATATGAAGGAGAGTCAGGTGAAGTCCACAACCTCTTTTGATCAGCAGTTCACAGTTATAACAGTCCAAGAAATTCTGGTGATCTGTACGTGCTCCTTCAAGAACAGCCATCAAAACTCATTCATCACAAGTGTGAGCTTAAAAGAAAAATACATCAAACTAATCATTCCCTTTATCATCGACGGAAGCTGTTTGTTATTACTAGAGTAAAAATCGGATAGCAACATCCTTGGTACCAAGAAAAACACGGTGCAACAGGGGATTTGGTTGCCAACTGGTTGTATTCTGGGTATATTCGAATAAAAAAAATTAGAATTGTGAATGCCTATGTCATGTTGCAGTTAAATAACTGTCCTGAGAAACTATGCAAGAATTTCTGTTTCGGATTTTTTAGGTTGTGGCTGGACTGTAGATGTGAGTAGATAATTTCTGTATATGCAGACAGCGACAGAGTTTATCACAGTCAATCGCTGCATTGCCACAAACCGATTGGCAACTTGACCCCATTCAATTACAAACTGACAACAGACTGACTTCATGTTATTGCCGTTTCATCACAGCAAACCCAAGTCTCTTTGAAGATGGCAACTAACTGTGAGTGGTTGTCTTTAAAGCAACCACTTCAAAGGCAACAAGTTCCCAAATTCATTGTGTTCAGTAATAATATTGGTCATGCTATCCCAGCAACTGTTTTCCCAAGTGTAACTGTAGCATAACAGCCACTATTAGGTCTCATTTTTGATGTTGGGTTGTGGCATTAGCAAGATGGCAAGATTTCTGTCAAAGATTAATGGTCTAATGGTGTGTTTTAATACCAAACAGACCTAACCAAGTACTTTTTAGTGTCTAAACCTAACCAACAAGTGAACATAAATGAAGGTCAGAGGTACTAACGGCTGAAATGCCTCTTAACTCCACCACTCCTTCAACCTCCTAACAAACATTTTTTGATGGTCAATACTGACAGGGATAGTCATACACCTTGAATAGCATTGGTGGCATTATGTGACACAGCAGGATGAAAGTGTGCTGTGCAAGTCTATTACAGTGCAGATGGAGACAACCATCAATTCCTGCACTGAATCCATAATTAATTCAATATGCATGTATTTGGACTATTGGAAGAAATCCATGCAGGCACAGGGAAAACATGCAAACTCCACAAAAGAAAAATGTAATGAAACATATAACAAAAAAGTGCTAGATATATAGTTTAGTATAAGAACTGAAGGCAACCAAGAAAGACAAACTCCAAAAGTACAAAACAAGACCACAAGTAAAGAACACAGGAAGGCAACAAAACAATCTGACATACACAAAGGAGGGAAAAGAACAAAAGCAGGAAGTCAAACCAAAGCAAGACTAACTTTCAAAGTAAAACAGGAAGGCAAAAAACTAACACCATTTTCTTGTTAAGAAACCATCTTTATTTGCCTAAAAGAAGATGGTTCACATTAATAACCAGGCTGAAGGTAAGGATTATTCAGCACAGGACGTGCACAAGGGCCAAACAACAAAAACACACATACACACACACACTGAAGTGCTCCTCTGTGTGTTAACAGATGATGCAAGAGGCGTTGTCAGCTGCATGCACTCAGACATCTGCAGGCTGTTTAGGATCAGAGAGGTGGAGTCAGCTCCGCTATTGGCCAGAGGGGGAACAGATCTCGACCCTGGGGACTGACACCACACCCATCCGTATGTGTGTTTGTGAGTGTGTTTTGAATTGTGTGTGTTGTCCAACGTACACTCTGTCGGCGTAGGAAGAGTTGCCTGCTGACTCTCAGAAACTGGTGAGCTTCTTTTTGTCTTTATGTCAAAATCCTTGCTGTGGTTTTGTGTTGCTTTGAGCAGAACGAGCTGCTCTGCAAACAAACTGTTGGGCACTTTGTTTTCAGGTTATAGTCAGTGGTCAACAATCTGTTCTCACTTATTTTAAAAGTTGCATGTGTGAAACTAACGTACTGTTTTAGTGGAAACAAATAAAAACCTTAGGCACCTCAGTTAGGGATGTTTAAAGAGCATTAAACTCAAATAACCTGGTGATTAAAGTGTCATATTTGTGCATTACACTTTAATGCTCTGCAGCTGTTTACCCGAAGCATGACTCTTGTTATGGAGGCAAACGTCGACGCTTTGGATGCATTTTAGTGCGACACCTCGAGTTCATGAGTCAGGAAAAAATGGATTTCCCTTGAAAGGCTCTATTGTGTGGTGAAATGTGCTAAGATGGAGCATTTTACAAATGAAATGTTCACCGGGTCAGAAAAACCCTGACACAATTGGAGATGCTGACTGGATTTCTCACTTGCAGACACAAACTTAGTTCACTGCTGTCAAAACATCTGGCAGAGAATTCAAATCTGGCTCTGAGAAAAAAGTTCCTGAGGGGATCACGATACAAGAAGTTAAAACTAATCACTTTAAAAGGAAGGGTTATACAACTGTTGGTTTGGGTTTCCAGCTTATTTCCTGGATATGCTCCTCATAACATTTCTTTAAAAATTTCCTGATCGTAAGCCTCAAGGATTCACATGAGGTAATAGGATAAAATGAAAACTGAACATTTAATGAGAATTAATAACACAATAAACCAATCAAACCAATATCCCCAATCATCACGAGCTGTGGGTTGTGACCTAAAGAATGAGATCCCACATACAAGCAGCTGAAATGACATTCCTCCAAAGTGTGGATGGGATCAACTTTAGAGAGACGGTGAGGAGCTCGGTCTTTAATAAAGGGCTCAGAGTAGAGTGGGAACGTCCTACGTGAGGAGGCCCCAGGCCAGAGCCAGGACATGCTGGAGAGATTACATCAGCAGATGGTCCAGCGTAAAATAACTAAAATATTGCAGCGAAAATGCAGCTAATTAAGAGGAAAATTTGTAGGAAATTAGCTGCACTAGCTGTAAATGAAATTATCATCAGTTTAACTGCAAGAAGAATTTTATTCATAAATCATGCTGTTTCTTCACAGGTCACTTCAGCATGAACGCTCACGCAACAGTGCCCCCTTTGTCAGGAACAAGCCCCTCTCCTTTTTCAGACCTTGTGACCAAGATAGGACCCAAGGGTATGTGCCTGGAAAATGTGTGAATTGTCTTTTATTTTATTTCACCATAACATTTGTTCAATAAACATGAATATAGCATAAGTAGACCACAGGGAAACATCACTCATCTATCTGCTGTCTGTTGTTGCTGCTTAAATGTTTTTTTTACACTTTTATTATTATTTTAATTTGTTTGATAAGTTTGTATATGTGTTTATTCAAAATCTTAACAGTGTTCATAAAGAGATTAGTTGATTTATATTTTATATTAATCAAATTCTGCTACACAGGATTACAGTTATAATAAAATATTCGCATTTGTATAGTTATTTCTTATGAATAAATCAAAAACAAATACAAAAGAGTTGGTGCGCTACAGGATTTGTTGACATCTTGAAAGAGCAATTTGCCGGTTTAGCTACAGCTGTTATTTCTCCTGTGCACTGGTGGGTGTATTGATTTATCACAGATGACAAAGATGACCTACAGGAGGATCCAGAGTGTTATGACAAAGTGCTGATTTTTTTATTTTCAGTTTAATGTCAGGTACTGTAGAGATTATCGTGTATTTGTAAATGTGATGGTTACATTTCACACAGTGCATTCCATAATGATTCAAGACTATTCTGTATATGAGCACTGTACATGTCTGTGTCTGATGTCTGATTATCGAAGAAGACCACTAAAATCACGGTGATTAATGCCTATCAAAGATTTTTTTCATTAGGATCTGTATTGGTCATGATGTCTGCACAGACTGGAGCTGGAGTCCATGTGCAGAACTCAGTGGGACACTGGAAAAGCAGCTGATTGCCCCACTAATCACAAAATAATTGCCTTATAAATTGTATAATTGCACCATTATTTTTGCTTGAATAACAAATTTAAACCAGCCCCAAAAATCTTATCACATGCATAATCATTTTTTTAATAGATTTAGATTTTAGGACACTAAAATTCAACATCCAGTTTGTGGGACAAACACCCTGCAAACACAGTGAACCAGCCGAGATGTTTGTGTGCGTTAGCAGGGAGTGTCTTATCAGCCCGATGTCAGAGTGGAGCATGGGAAGGAGCGAGCGTGACGCCTCGGGGGTCTGTCGCTGTGGAGATAAGGGCCTAAAACGCTCGTACCTGTCCTCGTTTCCACAGCAGGGCCTGGCAGGACCAACGCAGCCTAGAAATAACTTTTATATTGAACTGCAACAGCCAAAGGGTCTTTTCTTAAGTGTTGTTAAACACTTAGTGTTCTCTGCTTCTTTTTAGAAGAATGCTTGATTAATATTAGACACATCAGATATAGAGATTTAACACATATGAACAACAAATTGCTGAATTCTGCTGTTAATAAGTCATCGTGTACACAGGTATCTTTCAAAAAACTGCGATTTTCAATTTCAGTTTGAAAGGTCTATCGACGTGAAATGCAAAAAAATGATGTTAAGCATTGTCAAGATGCCATAGCAACAGGTGGCGATACAGAAACACTGGCCAATCAGAAGTCTACAAACAGAAACAAACTGTAACATGCCATTGCAAAATAACCTGCAGTGCAAAAGTCTTGAGAAACATTTCTTTATATTTTTGCTGCCAAGGAGCCAGAATTTCCAGTAATGTTATAAAGTTCTCTTGAGCAACAGATCTTTAGGCCTTCTGAAGTTTTTTCTGTGGATATTGGCTGCTTTTTCACTCATTTTCACTTAACTCAAGGGATGATCCAGTGTTCCATCCATCCACTTCCGCTTATCCTTTTCAGGGTCGCGGGGGGCGCTGGAGCCTATCCCAGCTGTCATAGGGCGAAAGGCAGGGTACAACCTGGACAGGTCGCCAGTCTGTCGCAGGGCTAACACACAGGGACAGACAACCATTCACACCTAGTGGCAATTTGAATTATCCAATTAACCTATCCCCACAAGCTGCATGTCTTTGGACGGTGGGAGGAAGCCGGAGTACCCGGAGGGAACCCACGCAGACACGGGGAGAACATGCAAACTCCACACAGAAAGACCCCGGCCTGATGGTGGAATTGAACTCAGGACCTTCTTGCTGTGCAGCAACAGTGCTAACCACCGTGCCACCGTGCTGCCTCGATCCAGTGTTATGTCTACAAATATCAGACAACTTAGCAAAGAATGAATTTCAAATAGCATCTTTAGGCACTTTGTTACTAGCAGCCTGTCACAAAAATATATCATTTGTTCAAATTTCTTTAATTTATTAAATGCCAAAGTTAACACAGTTACAGACATAAAATAATATTTTTGCACCAACAAGCTGATTCCCAAAGAGCTTTAGTTGAAAACTTGGCATATCTCAGCATGGTGTGCAGTGTGTCCTTAAAAGATTTGAGGAACTAAACAAGTGGAGGACAAAAGAAAAGATGCATCAGCTCTTAAAACTATCTATAGCAGATCAACAGTATCTGGAAGTTATGTTCTTAAGATACTGGCTTTTTTTTCTGAACAGTAATTTTACTTTTTATTAGGTTCCTCAAAAGCATTATTGTTAATCAATTAAAGGTTAGTTTTTGAAGCAGATACTGTTACCTGTTGAAATATGTTACAAATGTATGCACAGTGACAAGAAAAAAAAGTGGCTATTTGTGTACATGAACAGCAAAAAATAGTTATTTCTGAACAAACACACCTATACACAACAGTTGTATTGGTATTAATGAGTTAACATGCTTTTCCAGGAACTTACAGCAAACTTTTTTTCTTGGTAAATCTTTGGAAAGTTAAAAGTGAAAGAGTAGCTCTGTTTGCATAAACAGTCATTTTTATTATCAGCAAACTTAAAACAACAACTTCTCATCAAATTTCATCATTATTATCCTTTAAATTTGGCTTTGATTTTCTTAAACTATGAAACTTTTAGGTACCATAAACCTCATAAACACTGATATATATATCTTTCTTGATTTTGCTCACTTGTTTTCTAAAATATGGTGTGTAACGTTTCTTTTTGGCCTTGCAGTCATGTTGCTTCTACACAGACTGAGGCTCTTAAATTGACGGCCGTTGTTTGAATGCCACGCACGGCTGGACTCTGAGGGAAAATGTAAACACAAACGGCTGTTTGTGTCCCCCAGATAACTTAATATTGTGAGCTGCTGCTTGTGACAGTACATGAGCGAGGAGGCTGTAGATTGAGAGAATGATTCAAAATTTCACTTTGCCTTTGTCACTGACTTTTATCTGGACCTCTGTAGCTTTTCTACAAGATGAATCTGACACAGAAGTTTGTATTTTAACCTCTACTGTATGTCATTTGATTTAGATATCAAACGTCACCTGAGTTTGACTTAATTTTCATGTCTTTACAGAAACCTATGACACTGGAGATTTTGCCGCTTTGATTGGTGGTGAGAAGTGACTTCTTTTCTTATGATGTTCAACAATGAGTGTGAATCTGCTGAATTTTATTTCAGTTCACATGAATGAAAAAGATGTTCTGCTTAATAACTTGTTCTGTACGGATTAATGATTTTCAAATCTTATTTCCAACGACCAAATCATATGTAGTCAGGAATGTGATAAAATAATCATCGACCAATATAATAATACTAATAGCTTTAAATATAAAATGCAAGTTTTAAAGACTAAACTGTAGATGTAGATTTATTTAAATTAAATTATTAAATCTAAGGGATAAATAAGGAAATAGAAGAACATATTTGGAAATGTAATTACCTCTTTAATCTATAATTTTAGTAATTGATTAAATTTGGTTCTAATTTGTTAAAAGAAAAATTTTTACAGGTCTCGTATTCTCCAGAATTTTTTGTTTCAGTTAATGAAGTTTTTACTAATAGTGGGATATAAAATTGAAGTATTCTTTAATGTGTTAAAGTTTCTAAATTTGGATTTTTAAAAGAAGTTTTTATTTTATTAGTTTTTCTTTCTTGTTATAATTGTTACTCCAGCAGAAATGTTCACTAAATGCAAATGTCAGTTAATAATATATATCAGGTTTTTATGTCAGTTCATTACAGATATCAGTTCATGAAATACATGAACTTCGCTTTATAAGTGAAAAGTAAAAATAGAGACACAGCAGACTCCATAGGCAGGATATTGAATTCTATGTTGAATTGCAATGAAAGTGATGCTTTAAATGCATAGTTGGGGGCTCTGTGATGATATTTCCCTCTGTCGTCACAGGAATCGTAAGTGTAGTGCTGTTGTTAATGATCTGCGTCATCACCGTGCTGATGTGGTGCCTGTCCAGACATAAAGGCGAATACGTGACCAACGAGATGGAGGAGAAAGACGAGGACGCCGACAGCGGTGACGGCGACTCTGTTGGCTCTGATGAAGCGCTCCAATCTGAGGAACCTCTGACAGCCAAAGAGGAGAAATAAAGGGGGGGAAATGGGAAATAGTGACAAAAGTGTCACTCACGTTGCAGACTTGAGAGCTTTGTAGCTTTGTTGCACTCAGCAAACAACAAATATGTGAGAAGGGAAGTTTAACGTTTTTAGAAGTAGCCGATTTTAAAAATTGCACTGAGCACCTTTGCACGTTGGCACCACTAAATGTGAGCAAAGCACGACTGTCTGAAATGTGAGCCCTTCTCAGGAATGTGAACAACCAAAAGAAACTAAGATGTGGTTTGTGTTCGGTAGACCTGTGTTTACATTGTTCCCTCCTTAAAAGCTCCACTTTAATGCAGCGACGCTGCATAAATTACAAGCAGGCATTTTCATGCTATGACTGACTGTGGTATCCTGAAGCTATGGTGGCCCCAAGGTGCCAAACAGAAAAAAGCAGAAAACACAAGACTTAAAGTAATGAGAAAAAAAAACCAAGATGAGCTCAACTACAATAAAAAAGAGAGGGAAGATGAAACAGAAAGAACAGAAAAAACTGCAAAAAGAACAAAAACAGTTTTAAAAGCAGCAGAAAACATAAACTAAAAAAACTGAAAAGTTATTCAGTGCATTGTTACACTTATTTCCCTTCAGATTGGCCTTCATTTTTCTCCATGGCTGTGTATTGATCATGAGTGCGGTCAGATGGCTGCATAAAAGGTTCTTCAGCAAATGTCAAAGGTGGGGTTATGGTCTGGACTCTGTTGTGACCAATCCATGCGTGAAAATGATGCCTCATGCTGCCATTGTCATCTGGTAAGATGCCTGCACCATCAGGGCAGGCAGAACCTGGTCATTCAGCACATTCAGGCAGTCAGCTGGCCTCACCGTTTGAACATAAATCATTGATAAACGTAGACCTGACCAACTGAACTCAACCTCACATCATAAGACTCCCCTCACAGGTCTCTACTGTTGGCACTAGGCATGCTACTTCATCCCAATGATGATTGATATAACCTCAAAATTTCATTTTTAAAGGACATTTGTGATAATGATATTTGTGTCTGAATTACATTTGATCTCAGACAGCAGCATTTATGAGTGCAAACAAAACAAAGGGCATTTTCCTTCTTTTCCATTGAGCTACTGTTACTGATGGTTGATTAGTTAATGTGCCAGCACCAAGCTGCAGTGGCATTATAGTCCAATAGTAGCCTTACATACTGTGCCACAACCTTAGTCAGATCTAGGTACAAAAGTAGCCCAGGCAGGGAAATAGCTTAAATAATTAGCTTAACAGTGCTAACATAACTGAACCTTGTAAATCTTCAGAAGGTGAACAATAAAATAAAATTGAAAAATAATTTCAACCTGACCTTGCTTAGAAATTTCCATCTGCTTCTTGCTCTTCCAATCTTATAGAGTGGAGCTAGCTCCAGCCATGCTAGCTTGACTTTGTTTCCTTTTGATTGCTAGCATCTGCTCCTCACGTGCCTTCAACCATGTATTTTTTGCCTCAACTTTTCCTCCATATTTTGCAGCGTACTGTATTTTGTTGGTGGTTGTTGAAGTGGCTTTCTTTTTTACTCAGAGCCCTCTCTCACTGTGAGACGTGCCTGTGTTGTGCCTGTAGTGTGAATATGGCACAGCCCTAGCACCCATCCCTCTGGAGCTAAATATGCGCTCGCCAGATGACATGACCTTTTCCCATTGCTCCTGAGCCCAGTCTGCTTGCTCCCTGTCCTTTTGTTTTCTCAGTTAGCATCACTGATCGGTGGTTTCCTTAAGGCTGTACAGCCTTTTAATGCCAATCCCCTGATTTTCTCTTCACACTGCCTGTGGAAGTGCTCTTAACTTGGTTATTAAACTTTGCCATGAGCTCTATTATCATTTTTTATGATTTGATTTCACTAAATATTTAAATGATCATTAAAGATTTTTATTTTATTTTTCATGATTTTTATCATTGTCCAGTTTTTGCAGTTTCAGAAATGGCCTTCGTTGTTAAAAAAAAAAAGTGTAACATCTTCTCCACATCCCTTCGATACATCCTCCAACATGGTTGTCTAACAAAAGAAAGAAGTTCTCACAGCATCTGTTAGCATTAAATAAGCTTTTGCCAGCAGAAATATATTAATGACTGCAGTAGTAATCCAGTGGAAAGCTCTTAAATCCAGGCAGACTTTTCTTTCTTGGCAGAGCAGTGTACATCTTGTGTTTACCATTTTCTCGCTGTGTTGTGCACCTTGGGGCCAGCATAAAGATTTTTGTACAGAAACAACTCGCTGAGTCCATATTATTAACAATTCACGTGATTGATGACCAAAATAAATAGCAACACGTTTAAATAACCTTTATTTTAACGTTGGTAACATTTTTGTTCCTGAGTACTGAGTTGTTTTTCTCAGCGTTTCAAGAATTTGGCCTCAGATCTCACATTCTTCACAAGCTTCTTATTTCTAAAACTTTTACTGCTGTTGCGAGTCTCTATGTTGTCAGGCAGTTTTTGCACCATCCTGCCAAAGAAGCTGAAAGTTCAAATGAGCCTAGCAGATGAAGATAAACATCTACCGGAGTGCTTACTGCTGGTGATTTTCCACTGTGTTTGTTGTCATATTTTGAGGACAAAGTAATAAACAACTAACTACAGGTTGGAGTCTGACTAACATGTGACAGTTATGAATCAGCAGGGAGGAAAAAATCTTTGTAAATTTCCAGCCCAGAGTGGTGCATTTCTGTCTGTTTTCCCATCATCAAAGCTCCAGTTTTCTGCTCCAGCAGACTTTATTGATTTTATCCTGTTTTAGTAAAATCTATTTTATTTGCTGATGTTTTTCTAAAAGTACATTAATAAACTTGATACTTTGTGACACTGTCACTTTCTGGTGCGTCAATGTGCTGAAGATAAACCCCCTCTGGTGGCTGAAATGTGAAACTGCACTCCTGACCTTCAGCCCAGCACTTTTTCTTACTTTCTTTTTAAAGATAAAGAAATTACAAACGAAGACCGAGTCCACTCACGCAAAGTGCTGTACTGCAGTACTGTGTTGGGGCTTATGCGTGACTGCAACTTATCAACAGTTTCTTCTAAAAATGTGCTTTTTTCCAAACAAAACATAGGAAACATTTTCTACACATTAACTAAACTGTGTTTATGTTAAACCCAAACCTTAAGGATGCAGTCTTTTCACTGAAGAAATCTACACACGTTATTGATAATAAATAAAAGCTTACATATAGTTATATTTAAAAGATATAATTTAGAGAAAACAGCGTTTGAGGGCCTGTTCTTTTGGATGAACCTCAGATTAATTTAAAATACAAAATTAAAGATTTTTCATCCCGTTTGCAACATAAATATCAGTTTAATGATCACCACATGAAGCTAAAAGCTGGTCCAAACGGCGTGACAGTAGCATGGCAAAGATATCCTGCAAGAAGAAATCAGCTCCCTGGTGGCCATGAGGCTCTAAAAGCAGCTTGAGCCCAACAGCCACCGAAGCCTTGATGTGGCAAAGCTGCTGTTTTGTGTCTGACCAGCAGCAGCAGGATGCGTCAGAGTGGAAGAACTTCAGTATGTTTGTTTTTACTTCGATCTGTCGTCCATGATGACTCATGCTTTCGGGTAACAGCCATCAGCTCCATCCAAAGCTTGACTTGGACTCGCTGCAGGAAGGAGCTGAGGGTGTGTGTGTGTGGTCCGGCCGGTTTCACTTTCAGCTCCGATCCACAATGCCAGATTATTGTTGTTATTCCTCTAAGCTGCTGATGGTTTGAATACAAATGTCTGGCCTTCGTTTTTAGATTTGAGTCACCACAGACTTCTGGTAACTTCTGGTAACCGGGTGGACGTTTTGGTGAGTTGAAACATGAGGAAAATAAAATAAACAAAAAACCCAAATCCAAACAAGTTCTTACCACATGTACAGCGACCTGGTTTCTTTAGGTTTGCAGCATCCTACTTGTAAACAACAGCAATAAAGGTTCATAAATGATCAAAACTACAACAACTCAGAATAAATATCTAAATTTGTAATCATATGATCTGCGATAGACTCACACAGGGTCCAGGGTGACTCTGCCTCCTGCCTCTCAGCTGGGATAATCACATCACTTCACTTAATTTCTTCGGTTTTCTCCTCCAGTAACTCTTTTTTCTCAGCATCACTTGTTCCTGAATCAAACACCTATTAAATATGAAATGTCTAAAACATAGTATTTGAGTTTAAATTACTTTAATTCTCGGCTTTTGACAGCAAGAAAACTGACAGAAAATTAAGCCTTTTGGGGTGTAATGCCAACACTGGCCTGCAGTGTGTGCTGTTGCACTGAAACAGACTCGGAGGGCGCGATCACATTCAAGTCAGTTTAGTTATGATCAATAACACTGAATTTAAAGAAGAGGGGGAAAGCAGAGGGAGAGGGCGGAAGAAAAAGCAAAAGATCAGAGATGAAGAAAGAGATGCGAGCAGTCAAATGAGGGAATTTAAATACAGGAAAAGTAATCTGATCTTATTATCTTTATAGAAACAGGAGTGTGCTCATGTTACACTGTTAAATATCTAAACACACACACACACAGAGCCTGAGTGTCAGAGTAAATTTATCACATCTGCGTGTTTATCAGCCAATAAAAGCTGCAAATTGAAACCATGTGACCCTTGTTAACTGAAATGAACTGCCTTCAGACAAAACACACACACAAGCCCACCTAAGCCACCTTGTAACAGAAACACTGAATGCTTCTTATTAAATCATCAAATTACTGCTAATTTGATTAATACTTTGCTTTGAATTTCCATCCATCCATCGGGTCACATGGACAATCTAAGCACAGAACCTCAGACCCTCCTCTAGTTCTCAAGTCAAACCAACAGATGTTATTCCTCCTGTTTCTCCTGGGTATGCTCCATCGCTTCCTCCCAGATTGACATGCCTGGAACACCTGAAGTAGGAGGCATCCCGGAGGCATCCAGACCAGATGCTTAGACCACCTCTACTCTGAGCTTGTCTTGAATGACCACTCCCTTTCTCCAATTTAGAACCAAGACCCTCTTCAGAGGAAGCTCATTTACACTGCTTGTATCCCCAATCCCAGTGTTTCACTCCGCCCTTTTCCTGCTGAAAACCAGGGCCTCAGACTTGGAGGTGCGACTTCTCATTCCCAAGTGTGAGCTAAAGGTCACCAACTGATAAAACCAGAATAACCACATTGTCCACAAAAAGCAGAGGTGATGCTGAGGTCACCAAAAAGGTGTGCTGAGAAATCCTGAAAGTTATGAACAGAACTGGTGATAAAGGGCAGTCCTGGCAGAGTCACCCACGAGAAACAGGTCTGACTACTGCCGGCAATGCAAACCAAACTCTGACTGCAGCTGTTCAGCGACCGAATGGTCATTTTTACTGACAGCTGCTTTGAAACTGATGAGGCCTGAAGCCAAACTCTCATCTGAAGATCATCTTTAAAGCATTTTTCAGAATCACAACATGAAAATCACAGACATGCAGAGTCAGGGTTTATTCAGAAGAGGACACAAATGTATGTGGAGAACCAAAAAGAAAACCCCTTGAAAATACTACCAAAATAAGTCTCTGTTGATAATGAAATGTTAAATCAATAGACAGACGCAAGTAAGTAAAAAATAATAATTTGAAAACATTAAATACCAATAAAAACAACAAAAGGCAACCTTAAATAGGATAGTAGTCCATGCATAAAAACTAATGAAAGCAGTAAAAGTATAATGAAAAGATAATTTTTCTTACAGTAGTCCAGTAAAATTAATCAAACCTACAAACTGATATCCACTAACAAACTCAGAAGTAAGGTAAAAAGGATCCTAAAGATCAGGAATTCAACTGCTGAAAGGCTAAACAGGAATCTTTTCAGTTGGTTTTAAACTGTGATCGAGACAGTATGTTCTTTGGAGCATAAAAGGTGGAGGTGGAGATGGAGTCGAAGATAAGCTAGTTCATTGTTGACTAGTATGTCCCCAGTATGTAACATTAAAATCAGTTCTAGTGTAACAACCTCAGCACAGTCAGATTCTTTATCCATGTGACATTTTTAGGACAGTTTAGAGTTTTTCCAGACTTTCAGTTTTAGCTCCAACGATCAGGAGTTCCATCTTATCAGGATGTGACTGCAGAAAGGCATTAGCCATCCAGTTATCACATGTCATCGGCATACTTATCATAACTGTCATTCTGCTTCTGATAACAGCTGACCTTGTGGTAACTTGTTGAAGTTAACCGGTAAACAGTAATGGTGCTAAAATGGATCCCTGTGGAACACCATGTAAGACAAACTCATTCAAGATTAACCAGGAAGCACAGTAACACAGGGTGATGGACAGATGGACAAAGACAAAGAAATGGCTAGATATACAGCACACTGAGGGCTGCATGGGGAAAGTGACACAAGTGGGGACAACAAAGGAATGGCAGTTAATGCAGAAAGGAGGGAAAAGGCACAATAAGACACATGAAAAAACTTATGTCAAAGGTAACTAAATAACAACTGAAAGAGTCAGAAAAACATGGAAACAGGAACATGAAGAAGTACAACAAAACAAACAAATATGACAGCGTATACTGCCATCTTCTGCTGGGAAATGCTGTGAATCTGCATGGCTTTTTGACACCCAGCAAAACTTATTACATAGTTCTTTGCATGCTGCTAATTAAGTGATCTGTAGTGAGAGTAGGGAGCAGGTGAAGGAGAGCCTAGAGAGGTAGAAGTATTCTCTGGAGAGAAGAGGAATGAAAGTCAGTAGAGGCAAAACAGAATACATTTGTTTGAATGAGAGAGAGAGGTGTAACAGTGAAGGTGGATGAGTTTAAATACCTGGGGTCAACCACCCAAAGCCACGGACGGTGCGCAAGAGAGGTGAAGAAGAGTGCGCAGGCAGGATGGAGTGGGCGAAGACGAGTGTCAGGGGTGGTTTGTGACAGCAGAAAGGGTAAAGGGAAGATTTACAAGACATTAGCAAGACCTGCTATGTTGCACGGTTTGGAGACGGCAGCACTGACAAAAAGATAAGAGACTGAGCTGAAGATGATCAGATTTTCACTGGGAGAATAGGCAAAATTAGAAATGAGTACATCAGAGGGACAGCTCAGCCTGGGATGGTGTGGACACGTGCGGAAGAGGGATAGTGGATGCATTGGAAAAAAAAGGCTGATGAACACAAAAATGACGGGCAGGGGGGAAAGAGGAAGACCACAGGGAAGGTTCATGGATGTAGTGATGGAGGACATGCAAAAGGTTGGTGTGACACATGCCAACGATCATGGAGGCAGATGATCAGCTGTGGCGACCCCCTAAAGAAAGCAGCTGAAAAAAAGAGGAAGAAGATGCTCATAATAAAAGCTTCATGCAGGACAGCTTCCTGATGGTTTACTTCCTGGTTCACGCTGAGGAAATTGATCATTGTTGTTGTTGTTTTCAGCGCACAGGCTAATCAGAAAGTCAAATGTTTATTCTTTAAGACTTAACCTGATAATTTTACATCATTAGTTTATAATTTGTAAGGATCTAGATATTTTATGTACTGATACAGGGAGTTATCCATCTCCTTGTACTGGTTTTAAAATTGCACGCAATATTCAAATAGTTAAATTCTGTGTGAGGTTCTTTGAATGAATAGTTGAACTGAAGGACGTGTTGTTTATTTTGGTCGCGCCTGCTCAAATATCCACCTCCGCAGGCACCCATTTGAATAACTGAAAACAAACCAGAGCAGGTGTTTGCGTAGTTTTCATACACTGATCCGAATGTATTTTTTTAACAGTTTTTTAGATTAAAAAATGTCTCAGGCATCTCTAATCCCTTTGCTCTCTTATTCCCCTGAAGGAAGCTTCCACCTGCATCATACAATTGTGACACTAAGCAGCTGCCGATGCTTGTTTTAGCTAAAACTAACAGACCTGACTCACACCAGCAGAGGAGGAGAGAGTTCACAGGGCGGCTTTGAACTGCACAATGTGATGGTTCATTAACTCTTAGCTTTATGAGCCTGTGATGAGACAGCATCTGCATAATTCTCCTGTACACGCTAAGAATCAAGCAGGTGAGGATGTAACAAAAACGTCTGGACTTTGTCAGGTTTTTCCCTCTACAAAAAAACACCATTAAGGCCCAAACTGTTGAGTGACTGGAGCTCCGCCAAAGTGGGAAATTTTATGTATGATTCACTAGCTCATTGTTCATCAAATGATTTTGAGCTAACAGAGCTCTCGGTAACAACAGCGGTGCGGCAGCCAAGGAAAGAATGAGCTGGAACTGCTTTTTTGTTGTTTTTTTAGCAGGGAAAGGAATAAAAAAAAGATAAAAGGCAATATGAATTTCCCCAGAAAGACGGCTAATTTCTTCTGCCTTTTTCAGAGAAGTGGAGAGGAAGTTTGGCAGAGTCCCACCCACCAGTCCCACAAAGATCATTACAGAAATGTGACGCATATATCATATTTAACAAGACAGATTTTTTTGACCTAGTGCTGAGTGTCAAAGTACGTCTCCGGTGTGGTCGGTCGGAGCTTGTAGAAATGCTGAGCCGCTCTCTCTTTAGAACCGAATCCTTTAACCCCTGAAAGTTGACTAGGAGTAACCCTTGAAATTGTCTCTAAGCTGAGAGGTTTCTTTCATATTTCAGGCCAGCTTATAGAACAAAATGACTGGTTTTGCATCAGAAGTTAGTGAGGGTGGGCTCTGCCTATGCAGCTACCATTGGAAAACCCCAGAATCCATTCTTATCATCATTAAACCACAACTTTGTTGACACATACCAAGGTGTGAAAAATTGTCGTTATTGAGGGAACAGAGGAGGTCATTAAGGGCAAAAGACCTCCCCAGAAACAATTTGATCTATTTAAAAGCCTCTTTTGTTTCATTCGTTGCATTTGTTTCTACTAGAACTGTTGAAATGTGTTGTTTGGCTAATATCCACCAGGATATCTTGGAAGAAACAATGTTGTGCGCAACAACTGATGCATTTGTCACTTTAACTGATTGAAATGACATTGTTAGTATCTGTAGTTCTTCTACGGATTGTCAGAGGTTTCAGATTACTAAATATTCTTAAATTGCAGTTTAACAAGCCACACCTGGAAAGTCCTGAAAAGGTTTTGGCCTCCAAAAAAGCAAGAAAACAAGAGACAGAGTCCCAAAGCCAGCTTTTACTTTGAAGGGGTGATCGAGTTCATGGGATGCCGCTGTCACATGACTCTTTGTTTGGTGTGTGTGTGCACATATGTGTGTGTTATGTGTGTATATCCCAACCCAATTTACTCAGTAACAGACCACAACTCATGTTTCTGTGAGTGTGTGTGTGTGTGTGTGTGTGTGTGGGGTAACGTTAATCAATGCCAGATGAGCGAAGAGGCTAGACGAGCCGAGTCACTGTGTGTGTGTGTGTGTGTGTGTGTGTGTGTGTGTGTGTGTGTGTGTGTGTGTGTGTGTGTGTGTGTGTAATAACAGTCTTGACTGTCGGCCCCCCAAAACTTGAGGGGCGGCCGCACACACGCCCACACGCTCGCTCTGAATTCACCACCTGAGAATGTCGGGACGAGGGGGCCGGAGCGGCACCTTCGCGTGCGAAAGAAGCTCTCTGAGGGTTTTTCAGATGGGGAGGGTTTGTTTGAGTGCGTCCTTCACTGACAGGCCCCGATTACCAAACTTTTCTCCATTCACTTCGGCTGTGAGTCAGGCTGCATTAAGGGTCAAAGCGGGACAGTGTTGTTTTGAATCTGTAGCCAGGGTTTGTGGACTCTTTTCCAACACAAGAAAGCCAGCATATTTACGCATTCTTTGCATATTTATGACATGATAATATAACAACTTATAGAGCTGTAACGTCAGAGGAGTGTTTTTTTTTTTAATTGCAAAACAATAGGGCTTTATCCCAGAAGGTTTTCCTAAAAACATGCATGTGCGCAAGGGGGAGGGTGACTGACTGGGAGTTTGACCTGATCCCAGGCCTCTGAGGCTAAACCTGTGTGTTATTTCCAATTATTTAGAAATGAAATCAACAAAAAACTGTTATGTTTTGGCCATTTTGCAGGGTAACCCAAAGTAATGTAACAAGCAGTACAACAACTTAAACACTGGACCCAAATGAAACAGCTTATTTATGCTGAATTCCCGAATAAGTTGGAAGTCAGAATTTCCAAGTTCCCAGCTGGAGTTTGAATCTGGAACGCCCACTCAACTCAAATTTGCCACTGGCAAAGTGGTTAACACTTCAAGATGGCGGTACTGAACATAAACAGTAGTGAAACTGTAAAACTAATCTGTAATCTGTACTGCCACTGTTGCATATTTGTGACTCACTAAATAAACCACACACAGAGCACTGATCAGGCTCTATCCATGAATGTGCTACAGTGGTGGTTGTAAGCTCTAAAAGCAAGTATTGTGCTGTATTGCTAGTGATACCTGAATGGCTTTACCTTGTTAAGAGCAAAACAAATCCTTTTTTTCCTTGCTTTTTCCAGAACACCCTAACTCGTTTCCACATCTGAGCTCCAAGGTATCTGGAATGCAGCATTACAAAAGGGCTCAAGTGGGGAAACGAGGAATTCTGAGGTCCAAATTTCTTAAGAAGACAGATCAGCTAATCTGTTTTTTGCAACAGAGGGTAATCCAGAGAAAGGGAGGAGATCTGGATGTGAGGATAGAAAGCAGGGAATTCCTACAAAGAGAACTATTGAAACAAAGGGACTAGAAAGAGAGAGCATATTTCTCCTGTTTTGGCTTCCCTTCATTGGCTTCCTGTTAAATCCAGAATTGAATTCAAAATCCTGCTCCTCACATACAAGGTCTTAAATAATCAGGCCCCATCTTATCCTAATGACC
Source organism: Rhamphochromis sp. 'chilingali' (assembly GCF_963969265.1). NCBI lineage: Eukaryota > Metazoa > Chordata > Actinopteri > Cichliformes > Cichlidae > Rhamphochromis > Rhamphochromis sp. 'chilingali'. The sequence goes on from NC_137931.1 coordinate 21,237,649, forward strand.
TTGTAGTACCATATCACCTCATTAGAGCACTTCGCTCTCGCTCTGCAGGCCTACTTGTTGTTCCTAGAGTATTTAAAAGTAGAATGGGAGGGAGAGCCTTCAGTTTTCAGGCCCCTCTTCTGTGGAACCAGCTTCCAGTTTGGATTCAGGAGACAGACACTATCTCTACTTTCAAGTTTAGGCTTAAAACTTTTCTTTTTGCTAAAGCATATAGTTAGGGCTGGACCAGGTGACCCTGAATCCTCCCTTAGTTATCCTGCAATAGACATAGGCTGCCGGGGGATTCCCATGATGCATTGAGTTTTTCTTCTTCAGTCACTGTTCTCAGTCATGTGTTAACAGACCTCTCTGCACTGAAACATACTTGTTATTAACCTCTGTCTCTCTTCCACAGCATGTCTTGTATCCTGTCTTCCTTCTCTCACCCCAACCGGTCGCAGCAGATGGCCGCCCCTCCCTGAGCCTGGTTCTGCCGGAGGTTTCTTCCTGTTAAAAGGGAGTTTTTCCTTCCCACTGTCGCTTGCTCATAGGGGTCATATGATTTTGGGGGTTTTCTCTGTATGTATTATTGTAGGGTCTACCTTACAATATAAAGTGCCTTAAGGCAACTATTTTTGTGATTTGGCACTGTATAAATAAAACTGAATTGAATTGAACTACAGGCAACTAGAAAAAACCACTAGCATATCTAAGGGAATCTACCAATTTGCCGGTGAGTAACTGCCAATGAATGGCAAATAGACTGGTTTACTGCTTTTTTGCTCTGAGGTCTTAAAAGACTTTGACTTGCCTCATTCACAAAAACACTTTTTTTGTGTAAGTTCTTTCAATGTAACATTCAATGGATGCATTGGAGAGCAACTTGGGGTTAGTATCTAAGGATATTTGGCATGCAGCCGAGAGCAGTCAGGGATCGATGCACCAACCTTCTGATTAGTAAGTGACCTGCTCTACTTCCCGAGCTGCAGCAACAATGAGCCACAAATCAGCCAGCAGGGGAAAGACCTGGGAGAGGTGGATAGAAACAGCACATCAGCACTGGAGGCCAAAGGAACCTTGACACAAATTACTCTGTAATTTACAGGGAGCACTACTTTTTTTTGTATATGCAAAAATATACAAAGGTTGCAAGAAACCCATTCCTGCATATGGAGTATCTTAGTGTTTGGCCTGATTTAGGGCAGCTGTGGCTCAGAAGGTGGAGCAAATCTATTAACTACAAAGTTAGTAGTTTGAATGGTGGCTCCTCCGGTCAACGGGTTCTTGAGTAAGGTATTGAAACCTGATTTGTAATGTTGCATCCACTGGAGATGTGAATGTTAGATTAAAAGCACTTGTATGAATGAATGAATGAATGAGTAATAAAAAGCACTTTGAGTGCTCAAATATAGTACAGAAGCTTTCTATACAGTAAGCACAGTAGTGCCAGTCCATTAAGTACATCAGATCAGTTCCCAGTGATGCTGTACTTTTAAATTCAATTGCTAAAATGCCCCAGGCAGTTTGCAGCCTATTGGTGCCTAAAAGTCTGAAAGGTGGAGTGGAGGAATTTAAGTATCTCAGGGTCATGAGACACAGAGACTGAAAGGCACTTCTGCAGTCGTCTGCTGTGTTGAAGAAATGTTTGAAGGTGGCTCAATCCCCTCACCTGGGGACAGGTCTTATATGAATGGTAAATGGATTGGTTCTTACTAAAAGCACCTTCACCCATTCCAACAAGCACTTTTTTCTATGCTCAAAAGGAACCCTGACTATTATGACAAGTTACTCTAAATATGATGCAAATTATCTCCACTACATAAAATCATACTTGTGAATAACTACAATATTTTTTTTATTCATTAAATCTTTGTTGTTAAAACTATTTTGGAGCCGTGGGAGCAGCCATGTTTTTCCGCACACAATGCATTCTGGGACGATGACATGTATTGGTGTAGCAACGGTATTAATTAACTTGCCTATTAGTGATCTGGTTACGACTTGGTAGACCAGCACTATCCGGTCTTTGAGTCTGTCGTTATTAGCCATGTCTGGGCCCAAACTCCGCTGCAGGTCCCAAAGTCAAATGATCACTGCAGCATTACTGAGAGCTGAAAAACTGTTTAAATTTGTTCATCTGTAATAAAATGATCAGTGTGGCTGCTCTGCCAGGTGTAACAATTAAGTTTAACATCCAGGCATCCATGAAAACGGAATTTATGACATTCAACTGAGTTAGAAGTTAGCAGGAAGTTAGCTCGCTAGCTTCCATCTAAATATAATATACCATGGTCTGACTCAGGGATTTATGAAACAAATTAAAACGTACAGCTCTGCTATCACTTCTAACATAAATGAAGACAGGAAAGTAAACAGCAGCAACGTTTGTAGGGTTACTGAAGTTGGGCTAGCTGGTAAATGGTAAATGGCCTGTATTTAAAACCCTTTAAGACCTACCATAGAACCAAGTCCGCCAGAGCTTATATTATATTTTTACATGCTGTGGAGCCATTTTTGGGAGCATTTCAAGTTGCTATACATCAATACAACCATTATAGCCCAAACTTTAATAATATGTCTGCATTAGGTGCATAGTAATTACATAAATTGCAAAAAAGTGTAATAAACTACAAAAAATTGAAAATCGTTTTTGTTTTTTTAACATATATTTCTAGTTAGAGAAATTTAAGAGGCTCATCCCTCAAAACTGTAAATACAAAAAAGTTGCAGAAACTAGTTTCCCACCACAGGAAATTTATTTTAAGTGTCTTCATAGTTTTATTTTTGAAATACACCAATTTTTATATACTGCAGGAAAAACGAAAATAAATATTATAGTGCAAATTTGCAAAATAACAGCATATGCATCACAATAAACTATTTCCAGCAGTGGAATATGAGTCCTAAGCATCCCAGAAACGACACAGAAAGTCATGAAATCAAACATAACTTTTAAAAACACAAGTATAAGCTCATGAGGTACGATGGTAAAAAAAACTACATTTCCGCAAAATGACATCACTTCCGGTTTCGGGCAGGTCATGCGGTCATGTGATAGTTCACGCTGATGGACGTAGGAAGTGTTACAAACAGCTGATTGGATCGGCGAAGCGTGTTTCTGGAATATCATGTTTTTGTTGCTGCAAGTGATTTTTATGCAGTTTTTGCAAAGCTATATGTGGAAGGAAACTGTGACCTAGGACAAGCTGATGGCATAAGATGTAAGTACAACTCCTCCAGTTTCATATGCAAAAAAAATTATTGCGCTAGCTTACGTGGTTGCAGAGCTACCGGGATTTAAAAATAGTTACGCAAAACAGAGCGTGCCCGCTCCGATCGGCTGTAAAGGGTTAAGGGATTAAAAACTGAGCTTTAAAATGATTCGCGGTAATAAAAACCGAGAGAGGCCGACAGTGATCACTGACTGTTTTTTGGGGCTTGTTGTGATTAAATAGAACAAGATTCAAAGCGTTAAAACAATGCAGACTACTTTGGGCCCGGAAGCAGGATTCATCACATTATCCCTTAAAGACCGGATACCGGTCATGGAGGCTAACAAGGGCTGCCCAAAGAACATCTGGATTAAGACATACGGCTTCAAAGTTTTGGTGCTTTACAACAAACGCTCTCAGTCTCCGTTGCCATTGGCAAGCATAGACACCAGTAGTTTTCCGTCGCTCTGGCGTCTTTGTGTGTCGGATTGTTTTCATCTTCATCTAAACTAAGTGCTGGTTGACTATTTTCATCCTCTCTCTCTCGGTTTGCTCTGGTTCAAACTGGAGAGGTTGAACAGAAGCCATTTCCAGTGCGCTGCTAACTGTGAACTGGATGCAGTGAAACCGTATGATGTCACTACCCAGAGTGCATTGAGATATAAATAACAATGGCGGCCTACTGGTAAATCGGTTTTATATAAAATGTGCTTAAAAGGAAAACATTTGGCGTATTTTTGGAAGCACAGTACATATTTTAGCGCAAACATGTCTTAATAGCCGGGGTTCCCTTTAAGTCTTTTTTACATACACCAGTGGCTGTATCGGAGAGCAACTCAGGGACTGTATTTCGCCCAAGCACATTTGGCATACAGACTGGAGCAGCCAGGGATGAAACTATCAACCATCCAACTGATAGATGACCTGCTCTACTTTCTGAGCTAAAGACACCCATACTCACCTGTGACCATAGGTGAGCAAGGCCACAGGTTCTCCAAGGGTGAGGAGTTTGGTCACTTTGGAGGAACTCAGAGTTGAGGTGCTAACCCTCCCGGAGGTGGTTGAGGCAATTAATTAGGATGGCTCCAGGTGAGGTGTTTCAAGCATGTCCTTCTGGGAGGAGACTCTCATGCAGACCCAGGAGACAATTTCCATCTCTCGGCGAGCCTGGGAAAGCCTCGCTGTGTCCGGGAAGAGTTAGAAGAGATGGTTGGTAAGAGGGAGGCATCTGGGCATCTTTTCTTAGACTGCTGCCCTCATGACCCAGACCCGGATAAACAGCAGAAAATGGATGGGTGGATGAATGGATGGATATACAAATACTTTTGGTATTACTACCATAATTCCAAACAAAGTTTTTCTTGCAACTGCATTCGGAAACTAAAACAAATGCAGGAGGTTGTGTAACCACACAAGTGTCCCAGTGTTTTGGAAAGTGTCACATTAAAAGTCTTATTTGTATGAACTTTCTCACAGGAAACAAGAAAAATAATGATGCACTGGTGGCTGCAACGTGAGCTTTGTTTACACCCTATATTTCTCTACACTTTGGAAAATATTGGATGGACTGACAACTTTCGGCAAAATGCTTTGATAGTGAAGACGTATGATTACAGGCAAATTGCTGCTCTACTAGTCTGTTTTACTTTGGATGCTGCTCTTCTGTAACATATATAATTTATTTTAAAAGCATCAGATGTCACAGTCGGATCGCCCTGACAGTAAATCTAACCACTGCAGAAACAATAACTTCTTTGTGACCAAGACGTCTTAACGAATAGAGCGATCATTAATCTCAATTTAAAATCAGGGGAAATTTACCCCTGTTTTTCCTGGATACACTAACAAAACTTTGTTTAAATCCTGCAAGTGATTTCAACAATGACGTTAGTGAGTCATTTATCAAAACCAACAGGAATGATAACCAAAACTACCAAAACAGTGTAGGTTTCCATGTTGGATGCGTCATTTCCCACCATCGCAAATAAATAGTTATAGCTTTCATATCCGTTAGTCACTGCTGTAAAATCTCTGACGTTTTCACTGTGCGCTGACAGGAGGCAAAAAAAAAAAAAGTTGAACCTGACGAGGTTTAGGCCTGCAGCACTGAAAGTGACGTTGGTTTTACTGTGCCCAGTCTAATAAAATCCAAGTCTGACAGACACAAAGGAGCAGAGTTCAGTGGAAATGGAATTTTTGAAGCTGAGCAGCACCTTGGTGTGTTCTCATTCTGTCCTCTGAAGTCATAAAAAGACACTCATTTCATCGCTTACCAAAAATCTCTGGATTCATTTTCCAGATGGTTTTATGTTGGCTGGGAATGAGTCATCAAAACTTCAAGGTTTGGGAAGCAGTTGGAAAAGTAGACCTGCTGACGAAAACATTTCCCGGCATGCTCAGTTAGTCACACAAGAGGATGATGGACTGAAGCTCATCTGAATAAATACATGAAAACAAATCTTCCACTTCCCTGGACGGCGATGAGGTTTTTATCCAACCAGTTATTTATCCAGGGTACATTCACTCTCTCTCTCAACAATGCCGTGATTAAGTACCATAAAGCTGCGCACAATATCATCTGGGAGCTACCCAACGCAACCACAGACTCCCACTGTCAGCTACTGGGAGCTGCCTGGTTTACAACCACAGCCTGCTGCAGCCTCAGAGCTAATTGGAAGTTAAGTACCTCATTCAAGGGCGCAACTGTGGCATCAGAGGCTGGGTCTAATTCTGACCTGCTTCTTCCTGTATACTTTGTGTGATAAATGTAGTGTAACGATTCTTTTTGGAATAATCTAAGGATGACAAAGCGCTTTGAATCTGATTTCCAAGAACTATTTTTCATGTTGAGGCCCAATTTTGTCCTGAACAGTCCTGAAAACCTTGTAAATTGATTGACAATGAGCTGGATAATTTATATATTCCATGGGAGATTTTTTTTTATTAGCACTATTAGTGTTTATCCAACCAATAACAATATTAGACTTTATTGAAGAGCCCCAACTGCTTCCCAATCCACAAAGCACCTTACCTCCTTTCCTTCGTATAGGGGTCCCACATGTAGCCCTTTTTAAACTCAGCCCACTCTCTAGGTGAGGGAAGAGAAACTAATCCACATCAAAATAAGCCAGTTCAGTTAGCTTGGACATCTTGGAAGCCTTGTGGATGTCTCTTAGGTGAGGTGTTTAAAGCAAGCTGTATGGAGAGGAGGCCCCGATGTAGACCTAGGATACACTGGAGAGATTAGGGCTCTTGGATGGCTGGGAACATCACAGAGGTGTAAAAGTGAATTTTTCTTTAGTTGAATTATGCCTCTTGTTGTATTGTCAGACTTTAGGATTATCAACAATTGAGTTTTTACTTTGGGTCAGCTGGGATATTAATTGATGGGTGGAGGGAATTCTCTCTCAGTTTCAGAAATCCTAAACAGGCAATGGGAATGTAACTACAAAGGATCACTGTCCAGCAAAAAATAAAAGACAATAAGGTTTCATTTCACAGGTAATATGGTCCTGTATCTTTAAAATGTGAATCTTTGTAATGAAGAGATTTCTTTTATTGGTGCTTCTTGTTTAAATGCCTTATATTAGCGAAGATGTACATCTGCTGTAAGACAAAGCGTCTAGCGTAAGCACCATGCTGCTCTTTTTCTAAGTCCTTACTCATTGTCCTTCACACCTTTCCTTCACTTCATTATGTTTTCCAGCGAGGTCAAGGAAAAGTGGTTAGGAAAATCAGATAGGTGGTAATTGTTTGGACTGTTTGACCACACCCAAGTCTATTTATACACCGAGGGCTGACTGGGAACAAGACACAGAAGAAAGTAATCAAGACGATCAGAGAGCGAAGAATTTAAAACTGGAACAAGACACTAGAGAAAACATTTTATCAAAGTAAAAGAGGAAACAACCCCAAGAGACAAACGCAAAACATGAAGACAGAGGACAATGTCATAAGCATAGAAAGACGAGAAAGTGGGGGGAACTGATGCTGGGACAGTGTACTCATCCAAACTCGTTATACATCAACCACAAAAGGATCTAATGCTCAAACATAATGAAAACAAAAAAGGAATCAAAATCTCAGCCCAAATATAAGAAGAAACTTCAAAGAGACTTAACAATTATAGGTCACATTTTCTTTACAGTTTTATTCCACTGTGCACTCTTTGTGTTGTTTGTTTCTAACCACCTTGTTACTCATCCCTCTGACATTCCTTCTGGCTTTATTTCCACATACAGACAAACCCCGAAGAGTTACTCCCATGAATTGCTCAGCTCTGATGCTGATGGGCAGTGAAGCGTTAGATATCTGAGGAATGAAGTGGGAGAAGAAAAGTAAGACGCTCTCCATCATATTACTCATAAATTTACTTCCTTCTTTTTGTCAGAGCTGGCTGGAGAAGAGACGCTCACAGACCGCTGGCTGTTTGATATCGCTGCACAAGCGTCCAACAGGCTTATGCAGAGATGGGCTTAGGTTGCTCAGGCCTGGTTTTATTCTCCGTCTTGAAACTGTGAACATTTTTTCTGGGAGCTGTCTCTGGTATCTCAAACATGGCATCAAAAATTCCACAAGTCCATCGGATGCCACGATCAGCAAACACAGATACAAGCGATTTTCTCACAGTAGTCTTGAAGAGCAATGCCACTTAAGGAATCCCAAATAGGAAGACTGCAGTCTTCCTATTTGGGATTCTGTGCATATGCCATGACACTGTATTATGGCTATTTTATGAATAAACAATTTAGAATTTGGAGCGAGCCCTTTGTGGAAGGCGCAGTTTCAGATGAAACACTTGGGGGGAGGAAAGAAAACACAGATATCCTCTGAGTTTTAATAAACATCTCTTTGCTGTATTTCCTTCCAGTTTACAGCCTGTCTTTTCAACTCTTTCAAAGCTTTTGATAATGGGCTAAAACCAGAAGTGCTTCCTGATTATTAAAGCTCATTGCAAAGTCTAATTTGATTATGTGAAGTGGAAATTGCTATGATGTGATCAAGTTTATCCAACTTTGCAAAACAAGCCAATTCTCCCAGGTTTTTGTTTGTTTGTTTGTTTGTTTGTTTGTTTGTTTTTTTCAGGTTTACTTGTAAATGAACCACATTGATCTCGGATTATGTTGAAGGTTTTTGTAAATTTAAAGAATTCATTCTTTTAAACTTCAAAATTCTGAGTGATTTTTCCCCTCTGAGTAATAACCTCTCTCAGGCCTCTGGAGAAATCTCTACATGCATGGGACAATGTCAGAAATCAGCAGTGAATGCTGGTGATCTTTATCGGGAAAACCACCGTCAGTGAGCACAGTTCACTGCTGCATCAAGGAAAACTCAAACATCAAAGGACTGAACAGGTACAAACAAGATCCAGACACAAGACAGACATAGGCGAAGTAGAAAACTGTCAAAAATTTTAACTGCTTTTGGAAAACCTGAAATGTTTCCTCCAGGCTAAAAGAAGACGAGGGGGGACCATCCAGCATCAAAGCCAGCATCTCTGATGGTATTAGGGAACACATGGCAAGTAACACATGAAGCCATCCTGGCAACATCTTTCATATAAATCCGCCTTCAGCACATACAGTAGATGTGAGCAGATACACAGCATGTCTCTGTAGTAGGAGTCCAGGTGCTAAACTGGCCAGTATACATGGGGGGTAAATTATCAGTGTTGTTTTCACACAGTTAGTTTCTGTTATGTTAAACTTGTGGTACATAGTGTGGGATCATGTTGACAGAGAACAGAACAAAAGGCAGAAACATCCAAAGAAGAGCTTTGACTGTCCTTCAAGACGCCTGCAGAACTATTCCTGAAGACGACTTAAAGACATGACAAGAAAGCTGCCTAAGAGAGTTCAGACGGTGCTGAAGAATAAAGGTGGTCACACCAAATATTGACTTTCAAACTCAGCAATATTTCCATGTATGCTTGCCATTTTCCTAGCAACATAAAAAGGAATGGGGGGCCTCAACACCTTTATTCACTGCTCTATAATCCTTAATTGCTGAATTAGATGTTAATGTTGTGAAATGAAAAAAAATATAATGACTGACGGTATCGTTGCTCAAAAACTGGTCAAATTATTCTGTTGGTAGGTGGTTCTTTGGCAATTTGATTAGATCATAATATGTGATATGGAGGGAAACCTTCAGGGGTCTAAGATGTGCTCGTGTGCTACGTTATTGAGTTATTCAGAACTACTTAAAACAATAAAACCTACCTGATCGGACACTTCCGACTGGTTATTCTCACATCTTAGTAACACTTTAATCAAAATAGTATACTTTTTAAATTCTACATGATATAAATTAACATTAGCCTGATTTGGTGTCTTGGCAGTCATTTAATATTAACACAGCTTAAAAGGAGGATTAGTTACTGTGCTGTATCAAATGACACACATTTTGGTGAATAACATAAAACAGCTTCTCTTGGTTGGACAGTTATTTCCCATTGCTAGTTTGGGAATTTCTTCCTTTAGAGCATCAAAAAGCAGCACCTACGGTTTGCGTTTTCTCAAGAAAAATGTTTAAACCCCTTGTCAGAGCCTCTGAGTATGATGGCAGCAGCAGAAATGCTTCCCACAAGTCCAGATGTGGCATCTACATGTATATATCCATGTCAGTCCAGATCTGTCACCCACAAATATGAACAAGAAATACAAAAATGGAGGCCACAAACTGCTGAGCAGATGAAATCTTATATCTTCTACGAAATTCTCAGTCTCTAACTCTTACAGAGATAATGCAACACACTCGTCCTTGAATTGTGTTGCTGGCATTAAAATCAAAATGAGCAGATCTTTTTTTTTTTATTTCATATAATTTAGAAATGATTGCTTTATTTTATTCAGGTTTGCAAAACATCCCCAGTTTTGGGGGAACAGCATTATAGAATCATAAGAGTTAATACTCTATGTAATGAATAGTGACTGTTTTACATTTGAGGGGGGATTTTTTTTCTCTATTTTGAGGCTGAAATTATTATATTGCCTATGAATGTTAAAGATAAAAGGCCTAATGTGTGTTTCTTGTTCTTCCAGACTATGCCAAAGCGATGACAGGGATCAAGCACAAGGCAGCATATGAACCACAATAACTGTTTTTATAACTATACAGTAAATTCTGCAAACAATAGAGATGTCCTAGAGTGGGAAACAGATGAGTTCCATGAGCTCAGTGGCAGGTCAGTTCCCCCTCCAACGCTGAGGGTTTGTGGATATTTTTACTGTGATGTTGCAGTTTGTTCAGCTGCAGAGTTGAGTAGTCGCTGTTGTTGATGAAACCTCAGAATTTTTGTGGACGATCTCAGCGAGCGTTCTTGTGGGTTGTAGTGAGCTAAAGGGCTTTTGTCTTTCTGCTGATGTTGTGGAAACATCAACAAAGATGGATTTCAAGAGTTTCTATGAATGTTTACGTGTGTTACAGAAAAAATGAATGGTTACTGTGTTTTACTACACCAAATCTCTGCTTGCAAACTTGTCCTACATGATCAGAATCTGAGTAGCCTTGGCATATAATTCAAAACAATAACATATAATTCAGCAAATAATGACCACAGAGTACTGAACAAAGGTTTTGAGTCCCCCCCTTTCTTTTTATGTTGCTAGGGAAATGGCAAACATACATAGAAATACAGCATATGAAGCAAACAGAGTTTGTACAGTCTGAACGCTCTTAGGCAGCTTTCTTGTCATGTCTTTAAGTCGTCTTCAGGAATAGTTCAGACCATACAATGCTCAGAAAACTGCAAAAAATCCCTGTTTGTTTTTTTCAATTCACATTAATAAATACAGTTCACTTTTAGACCGTGATAATCTCACTTACCTTCAAGATCTTCCACTTTAACAAACTTACTTCATCTCTGCTGCAGCTGAAGCTCATACAATGAGGAGGTTTTATTTATTTTTTCTTTGATTCGTGATCTCTCTCTAGGCATGCTGCCGCTTACGGGACGGCAGAAAAATGCTCCTACTTCAAAGAGCTGGGAGGCTGTGTGGGCCACAAATCATTTCTCTAACCAGCCAGCATCCTTCCTTCCAGGAGTTTCATTCCAACCTGATAAAAGTCCAACACCTGCTTTTCCTTAAATTAGACACTTTTAGTTCAATCATTGGAGGAAATGGTTCTTAACTAACAAGCCAAGTAAGTGTCAGTATAATCGACCGACATGCTTTAAATAATTCTAACATGTTGTGTGGTAACATGTCGTTATTTGGTTAGAGCTCTGATCTGTATCAGAATGAGCTGTTTTATTGGAAATCAGGTCAGTATTCATGAGACGCACGCTCAGATGCAAACAGCTAAAACGCTGATGCTTCAACACTGAGCTCTCTGTACTGTAAAGATCTTCCACAAGGATTTGAATATCTTCTGATTATGATTTACATGCAGCGAAGATCAAAAGGGCTTCCAAATTTATGTGCAGCTTGCAGCCTGATAACTCCTCCACCAAACAAATTGCTAACAAGCTGGCTGTGCACCACAGGAGTGCCTTTAACAAGCACTAATGTTCAGCTGTGTGAGCCGGCAGTATAAATAAGTGCAGAGGTTTTTCAGAGGCTGCTGGGTTAAAGTACAGGGTAGGAGGTAGTTAGGTCAGAGGTCCAGACGATTTCATGAGAAGCGTCTGGCAGTCTATTTGTCGGCTTTGTGGGAGGCCGAATGCAAAACTTCTCTTTATTTAGTCTGACGCAGACAAACAAATCTGTCAATAAGGTGTTTTTTCTGTTTCCATAAATTTAGGATCACATGACTTCTGGGAAATGGGTTCTGAATGGAGCTTTCTTGAACTGAGTAATATGAATGAAATTGTGGGACTTTTTTAATTATTGGATCCTATTGAGTGTTAAATTCCACGATACAATCATGGGATTTTTTTTTCTATTACAAGTAGCAAGTTCTCCACAAAGACCACAATAAGACCGCAGGGAGAAATAAGCAAGCATGACCAGGTCTTCCTAGAAATTTTATTTACAGGGTGCAGGTGTGGCAACATTCACATGCAGCACTCTTAGGGAGGGATTCTTGTAAGCCTCTTGCTTTTTTAAGAGGTCTCCAACCCAAATATTTGGTCTAATGTACAACCTCAGTTTCAGTAAACTTAGCATGCTGTGTCAAATGTAAAAATAAATACAGAATTCAATGATTTGTGAGAAAATGTACCAGTCTAAGAAAAATATGATCTCATACTGAATTTTAAAAGTTGCGACAAGGGTAAAAAAAAGGCTGGAAAAGTAAGTGGTACTTAGCAGAAACAGCTGGAGGAACATTTTGTAGCTAGTTGGGCTAATTGGCAGGAGCAGTTTCTCATAAGTAGAGATGTAAACTTTCTCAGAAGTAAAATTGGGGAGGCTTTGAATATCTCATCTGGAGAAATCTGTGTGTAAGAGGCAAAGCTCAAAATCTGTATTTATCTTGACGTTTTCTGCTTTAAAATTAGTGATGATTCTGTCGTGGAAATCAGTGCTAGGACTCAGGAACACTTCTATCAATCATTGTCTGTGAACACCCTTTGCCCTGCCATCCACAAAAACAGGTTAAAGCTCTATCATGCAAAGAAGTCATGTGCAAACATGATCCTGAAAGGCTGCTCTCCTCTCTGGGCCAAAACTCATTTAAAATGCACTGAGGCAAAGTGGAAACCTGTTCTGAGTCAGGTTAATACAGATACGAAATTGTCTTTGGAAAAAATGGACGCCACAGCCTATCAAATTGAAAGCTTATACATCTGGAAGCTGCCTCGTCTCTGTCACTGCCCCCCAGGGCAGCTGTGGCTACAATGTAGCTTGCCATCACCAGTGTGTGAATGTGTGTGTGAATGACTGAATGTAGTGTAAAGCGCTTTGGGGTCCTTAGGGACTAAGTCAAGCGCTATACAAATACAGGCCATTTACCATTTTACCATTTAAAAGGTATAAACAGGTTTTGAAGCAACATGTACTCCCATCCAGGCAACTTCTTTTTCAGGGAAGGCCTTGCATATTTCACCAGGACAATGTTAAACAGCATGCTGCATCTATTACAGCAGCATGGCTTCATAGTAGAAACGTCTGGGTGCTGAACTGTCCCGCCTGCAGTCCAGACCTTTCACCAACTGAAATAATGTGGAGCAGCGTGAAATAAACAATGACTCACCCGGACTGTTGAGCAGCTGGACTCCTATATCAGGCAAGAATGGACCAACATTCATCTGCCAAAAGTCTAGCAACTGGTCTCCTCAGTTCCCAGATGTTTACAAAATAATTATGAACTTTAACTAAAAAAGATCAGAACTTAAGCATATAACCACAGCATTTAAGAATACTGTGTGACATTACAACTTGTGCAATATTCTCAACCTCACTTTTGTTTCACTCTCTCTCTCTCTCTCTCTTTAGAAACAGGTGATCCAGTCATGCATAACAATACAAACAGTTTAACATTTAAGTTCACCTTTCACTATGAAATAATATCAAATTTCATAATAATAATAACAATAATAATAAATGTCTGTCATAAATTTCCTAACTGCAGCATGTCACCAAGATCATTCCTGATGAAAAACTGTGATTTTACAAGTTGAAATAAGAAAATAAGAAGTTGCAGATCTCACCTTGTGTAGGTGGGCTCAAAGGCACCAACAGCACAAACATGGTCAAAAGGTCCAGTTCAAGGACTATAGCTCCTTATTTTAGCACAAATCAAAGCAGCCATGCCCTCAATAAAGACAGATTGATGTTAGTTAGAACATTTGCAGCAGGATGTAAACAAGTTAAACATTTTTTATTTTTATTTTTTTTTTTGCCTGTCCCGTTTGGCTCTTTTGCCATCAGAATTGTTGTCTAAAGGCAAAGAAAGATGCCCAACGGATTTACTTTACCAAATTGACCATCCCAGCCTTGCCGTAATGGTCCATTTGATTCACCTTTTATTGTTTCTTTTATTTTCACTTACTGAATACGGGACAGACTTGACTGGGGGAAAGAAGGGGAGAAAGAAAGAGGGAAAGAGAAACAGCTGAGAAGAGGGACGGGGGAGAAGGGCAAAAAACAAAAACCAACAGAACGGGCAGAGAAAAAAAAATGCATATATTGATCACCTGGATCGATATATTAAACATTTTTACATGTGACTCTGTGGGGACTCACTCCCTTTTGGAGCCAGCCTCAAGTGGCCACTAGAGGAACCACCGTTTTTGGCACTTCGACATATGCTTTTTTACATCTGCTTGATAAAAAAGAAACTATTCCAAACTATTTCTTGAAAGAAATGAATAGTTTTGCTCAGTTAGACAATGGTGCCTGCCAAACTGCTTTTGTAGCAGTGGATGTTTTGATTGTAAAAATAAGCTACTGCCACATTAGAGTGTTGCTTTTTACAAAGGGTATTACCATCACAAATTACTGGAACACTTAATGGTCACATGTTTGAGTGTTATAAGCACATTAAACAGGAGTTATTCACTGAGGTTTTTCTACTTTCAAATATAAATTCTTGATATAACAAAGTTGTTATAGTGGTCATGTTACCAAGAAGACTAGTTTGAGTCCCATATGGATATGGAACACAACTTCTTCTTCTTTTCTTTTTTTTTTACTGGTTTTCCTATTGTATATGGATTTCAACTTTTACTGGATGTTTGGATAGATGGGGCTTCCAGACCACAGCACGACTCTGAAATTGGTTATTTCCAGTGGTTTGCACCAAACCATGACATCGTGTCAAAATACACAAGCTTTGGAACACCAACCATCCAAGTAGGCATATCATGTGTGTTTTAAAAGTCATGGCAATTGTTGTGGGTTGGCAATATGCATACATATGACTAAGGGATTATTATGTGCTCTCTCTCAATAGCCCAAATCAAGGTTCTTAATCGAGGTAATGCGGTAAAGAGGTTTCGTTTCCATGCAGAAGAATGTACTGTTGCTTGCAAGAAGTTTTGAAAAACTTTCCTGAAATCAGTATTGTCTAAAAACGCCACTAGGTTGGGTAAAGAAAAGATTGTGGCTGGTGTCCCAGGCAGGAATTTTAAGTTGGCGTGCTAATCAGTGAAAACTAGCTCATTGTATTACTTTTTGTATTTTGTATTTTATTACTGGTCACAATTAATGATAACAGATTAGGCCTTCTAGTACAATCGTGCAGTGATTACAGCAAACTAAATAAATTTAAAGTTGGCGGACATGATAAATCTTACTTAAAATATTAAGCAATTGTTATTGTATTAAGCAATTTTGAAACAATGAAATCTCCATTTCATTATTAATTCTTTCTATCTCCAGCTTACTTGAACGGTAAACTACTGTGCAAAAGTCTTGAGCCACCATTCATTTCTTTCTACGTTGTGTTCAAGGAGACAGACTTTCGCGTCATTGTCAGGGTCTTGAGCAATAGTTTTCCAGGCTTTCTGATGGTCTTTTTTATTTCTTTGACACTGACTGCTTTTTCACTCATTTGTCAGTCCAGCTTCTTTAGTTGAGTCTATGAAAACTGCCAAAGATAACAGTTTGACAGACATAAAATTATATTCTTGTAACAACAACGTGATTCCCAAAGAGCTATTGGCTAGAAATTTGGCCAATTTCAACATGGGGTACAGTGTTTTCTTAAAAAGGTGAAGAAACTGAAAATGTGGAGAACAAAGGAAAAAATGTCAGTCCTAGAAAAACATCTACATCAGATTAACAGTATCTGAAAGTAATAACCTTAAGAAACAGGGAGATTTTTAAGCAAAAAAAAAAAACTGATACGGGACCTAAACGATGCATCTGGAAATTCAACAGATCCATCATTAATCAAAAATGATCTCAGTGGAAGGCTGGCTGTCAAGAAGCCAATCTTAACAGGGAGATGAAACAGAGAAAAGGCTAAGGTCTGCCAATGGCAACAGGCCTGTTATCTCCTGACCTCTCCATACAGAGGTCAGGACAGAGCTACAACAGTGAGTGTTTACAGGCATTTGTAAATCACGGTGGAGCCTCTGTCATGGTTTGGGGCTGCATTTCAACCTGTGGTGTTGGAAAACTTGGAAACGTACCATCAGATTTTGATCCACAATGTGAAACCTGGATAGAAAAACACACAGCAGAACACCATCAGTCATGGATCGGCTTCCCCAGACCTCAACACTACTGAAGCAGTGTGGGATCATGTTGACAGAGAACAGAACAAAAGGCAGAAACATC
This sequence comes from Rhamphochromis sp. 'chilingali', assembly GCF_963969265.1. Lineage (NCBI taxonomy): Eukaryota > Metazoa > Chordata > Actinopteri > Cichliformes > Cichlidae > Rhamphochromis > Rhamphochromis sp. 'chilingali'. The sequence goes on from NC_137931.1 coordinate 21,254,009, forward strand.
CAGAGAAGAGCTTTGAATGTCCTTCAAGAAGCCTGCAGAACTATTCCTGAAGACTCGGTAGTATTGTACAAACTCAGTGTTTGCTTAATAAGCTGTATTTCTATGTATGTTTGTACATATTTCAACAAAATACTGCACATATCTTCCATTTTCCTATCAAACATACTGTATGTGCGGTGTTTCAAGGCTTTGACACAGTACTATGTGTCAGAAAAACTGAAACCAAAATCCAACCCTTTCACTTTCAGACCCACTTGGCTGACTTTTCACAATCACCAGGTGTCTTGTTAGTGGCTTAGGGTTAAAGCAATGAAAGCGTTTTGGTTAATGTTAGAGGAAGGCTGTGGTTTTATCACTGTGAATATCGCCTTCTTTCTCCAACCTCACACAACAGCTGCCAATGAGTGAACATAACCAGTGAAACCAGATGACATGATGCAATCAGATGTTTTACCAGAAAACAAATGAGACCAGACCATATCTGTATCATAGCAAGCACTTTTTTACTGGAAGGCTGCAAAGCCTTGCACAGATGAAGATTTCACCTGCTATATGGTGGATGACGAACCTGTTGGGCTGCGTTTCTGCTGCATAAACATTTTGTGCATAAAAAAAAATGCTCAAAAATTCTCTAATTAATCATTTGGAAGTCTCAATCTGGACAGGTGGTGTGGATAATTCTCTCAAGTGTCTCCGATCCAGAGAGCCCCAGGTTGTTCATTTTGTCATTGTGATTTTGCCTCTGTTGCTAAGATGTTTTTCAGTGGAAATTTGAAAATATAGCCTAGGGCTTACTGTCTCAGGTTTAGGTATGAGGTCTTTAGTAAACTGAAAGCTGTGGTTTTGTCATTAAAGTCTCCGTTAACCAGAATGTTTTTCCTCTAACCTCAACTAATAGCAGCCAATGTACAAATGGAACCATAAAAAATGGCTATGATCCTCCAAGATGGCCCATCTGGCAGGATCGTATTCACTTCCCTTTGTACGGCTGAACACAAATCACTGGATATGAGACTGGTCTGATGAAATATTGTGGTCATGTAAATGAAAATGTCCATCAACACATAATGTTCGTGAATCAGTGTATTTGTCATAGAAAATGTTTTATATCTACATTCTCGTAGTCCCAGGCTTGGTGCTGTCTCTGAGTTGTTGAAGTTGAATGATGTAAATCTCCCGAAATCTCTCCTGAATTGACATCTGGTCACAGTGGAGGCCATTTGTGTACAGTGAACTCATTGTCACCTGTCGTGGTCTTCTGCCGCTGTAGCCCATCTGTTTCGAGGTTCAACGCGTTGTGTTCAGACATGCTTTTCTGCATACCTTGGTTATTAGCAGAAGTAGTCCGGCCTCCTCTGGCCTCTGACATCAACAAGGCATTTTCACTGGATATTTTCTCTTTTTCAGACCATTCTTTGTAAACTCTGAAATACTCAGACCAACAACCGTGCCACATCTGTCTTCCTCAGTCAGATGCTCAGTTTGAACATAGGCAGGACTTCTATTTGTTCACATTTTGCATCCAATCTAATAAAGGTTTGTGTTTTGTTTGCTTACTTTCTGCACTCGGGTTCTTGTTTTTGTAACCCTGGCGATCTTGAGGCAACGCTTAGTCACCTTTAAAATGTACTTTAGTAAATTGTGAAAAAATAAAAATTTCAAGAGTTTCAGACACAAACACTGATCATGATTCATTTAGTTTTTACTATTCAGGAGTTGAGCAGCCTCGGGGATCATCATTCCTTCGGATAGCTCACTATTTAAAACAAGCGCATGTATTTATCTTCCCAGATGGCATTTCCTCAATGACAATAGTTGAACTATTTTAACATCATGTCTGTTTTTAATACCTGATCTTGTCAATGTAATATACCTGGTTCTTTAAAACCACTGGTATTTCTTCAAAGATTATCAGACTTTTTTTTTCTTTTTTCCTCATGCAGCTGTCAACCTCTCATCCCGCAAAAACAATGACTAACAGCTTAGAGTGACTCATCAGCCCACAGATATCTGACACCGAGCTGCAAAATAAAACATATCAGACTGCATCATTAGAGTGCTGAAATATTGTTGCGTGAGTTTATTCTTCTAAAACATTACTTCACCCGCGATGTAAATCCACTCTGTAATCTGTTAGAAATTCATTAAAGTCTTCTTGATTCAAATTCCCAGCACTGTTTCTGCAGGCAGGAGTTTCCAGTGGTAAAAGCATGTTGTAAAGACAATAAAATCCACAGTGAATGAGCTATAAAAGCACAATAAACAAGCCACAAACTACCAGACGATGCAGACATGGCTTGCAGACACCAGCTAAAACACCAGCTGATAAGAATAGGGAATCCAAAGACCACTTTCCAGAGAGAAAGACTAATAAAGGTGTGGGGTGCCTCTTCATTTTATGTGAGAATTATTCTGTCTAATTGCAGTAAATACAGTGAGAAAGAGCCTGTTTCCTGGCTCCTAATTATATTCTCTCTGGAGGTCAAATCAGGGCAAAGAAAAGAGGTAATTTTCTCATTTGGTGAAGTGCTGGAGACTAAACTGTTATGAATAAAGACAGAGCAGCTGTTATTTATGAAAAAAATGCTGTCACTATTGATTGAAAACCTCTTGACGCCAGTTCCAGTAATCTTCTCCACTTAAATTACAGTAAAGCGGTCAATGACGCACTCCTCTCGGGGTTCAGAACATTTTACCCCATTCAAAGTAACAGAGCCATTTTTCGGGCCTGCTGCAGAAGGACTGTCAGCGTACCTGGTCTGGTTCCATGGCCTTTCTGTTGCTTCTGAGTTTTTTTGGTTCTTGTTTATTACTCAAGCATTTTTGATTCATTTTCACTGACGTATCAGTGCTTTGAGTGATTTTGAGTATTACTTGTTGTAAGCAACCTTTAAGCAACTTTTTTCACATTTAGTTTTGGATGCCTTATTGCTGTTCTCACATAGGTTTAGACCCATGTTTTTTATTGTAAGTTTGTCATAGTTTCCTCTGTGTTTCCTATGTGCTCCTTCCTCGGTCTCAACTTTAGGTGTTCCCCTTCCCAATCTACTTCCTGTCTGTGGATATTGACTATGTTCAGCTGTGCTCTGTCGCCTCTTCCTCCACCACACCACCCAGCCACTTTCCTTGTTCCTGTGTTCTTTTGGGCGTCTGCACTTTTTGTATTCCTGTTCCTCCTGACCTTAAATGCTCCATTTGTTGGTCTGCTTTTTGAACTGATTCATGAGGAAAAACTCATTCAGAGGGGCGATTTGCACTTCAGACTTTTGGACCCTATTGAGCCTTCAGTCCTTCGTGATTTATTTGTATTATATCCAAAGTTTCAAAGAATATATTGAATTCAATTTATTTTTATGGTACTAAATCATAACAAGAGCACCTAAAGGCAATCTATATATTGTAAGGTAAAAACCCCGCAATAAGAGAGAGAAAACCCCAACAATTAGATGATCTCCTATGAGGACGCTCTTGGCGAAAGTGGTACAGAAAAACTTATTAGCCCTTTACATGACAAAATGTAAGAGTGAGTGCCCATGAGTACTGAAGAATGCATGGTTTTATTCTGTTTTTTGTGACTTTTTGTCATGACTAAGCTGTCTGTATATACACTCAACAAAAATATAAACGCAACACCTTTGTTACTGCTCCCATTCCCCATGGGATGGACGTAGAGACCTAAAATTCATTCCAGATACACAATATAACCATCCCTCCCAAACAGTGGTCACAAATCAGTCCAAATGTGTGGTAGTGGGCACATCTGCTATATTGAGATAATCCATCCCACCTCACAGGTGTGCCACATCAGGATGCTGATCTGACATCATGAGTAGTGCACAGGTGTACCTCAGACTGCCCACAACAAAAGGCCACCCTGGAATGTGCAGTTTTGTCTCACAGCAAAATGCCACAGATGCCACAGCAATGAGGGAGCGTGCAATTGGCATGCTGACAGCAGGAATGTCAACCAGATCTGTCGCCCGTGCATTGAATGTTCATTTCTCAACCATAAGCCGTCTCCACAGGCGTTTCAGAGAATATGGCAGCACATCCAACCGGCCTCACAACCGCAGACCTCGTGTAACCACACCAGCCCAGGACCTCCACATCCAGCAGGTTCACCTCCAAGATCGTCTGAGACCAGCCACCCAGACAGCTGCTGGAACAATTGGTTTGCACAACCAAACAATTTCTGCACAAACTGTCAGAAACCGTCTCAGGGACGCTCAACTGCATGCCCGTCGTCCTCATCGGGGTCTTGACCTGACTCCAGCTCGTCGCCGTAACAGACTTGTGTGGGCAAATGCTCACATTCGATGGCGTCTGGCACGTTGGAGAGGTGTGCGCTTCACGGATGAATCATGGTTCACATTGTTCAGGGCAGATGGCAGCTGAGAATGTCCCAGTTCTTGCATGGCCAGCATACTCACCGGACATGTCACCCATTGAGCATGTTCGGGATGTGCTTGACCGGCGTATACGACAGCGTGTACCAGTTCCCACGAATATCCAACAACCTCGCACAGCCATTGAAGTGGAGTGGACCAACATTCCACAGGCCACAATTGACAATCTGATAGACTCCATGCGACGATGTGTTGCACTGCATGAGGCAAATGGTGGTCACACCAGATACTGACCGGTTCTGGGTCCCCAGACCCCCAATAGCGCAAAAAACTGCACATTCCAGGGTGGCCTTTTGTTGTGGGCAGTCTGAGGTACACCTGTGCACTACTCATGATGTCAGATCAGCATCCTGATGTGGCACACCTGTGAGGTGGGATGGATTATCTCAATATGGCAGATGTGCCCACTACCACACATTTGGACTGATTTGTGACCACTGTTTGGGAGGGATGGTTATATTGTGTATCTGGAATGAATTTTAGGTCTCTACGTCCATCCCATGGGGAATGGGAGCAAAAACAAAAGTGTTGCGTTTATATTTTTGTTGAGTGTATTAGCCTATTGAGAGATAACCGGCACTCCCCAATGTTTAAAACTGAGCTAAAACAAAGCTGTATTAAATAATCAGGAAGGGATTATTATTATTATGTTGAAATGAGGCTTAAAGGTCAACAGAGGCTCTTTGGGATTTTAAGTTATTCAGAATTGAAACTGAAATCATCCAAAAATGGCCGTCTGACTGACTTTTTCTTCAAAATAATTCTATCCTCAGCAGGTATCTTCAAGATGGCTTCGGATGGCCTTGATTCTTGAAATGCCACAGGCTTTATAAAAGCTGACATATAAACTTTAAAAGTTTATATGTCAGCTTTAATACTTGTATCTACTTCTGAAAGATTACCCTGCTGTAATAAAGCATCTGCTGTGTTGTAAAAGAGGCTGTTTCTCTTTTCTCCAGACAAAGAGCATAGTTCAACTTCATGGGCGGGTGTAAAAGTGAGGAAGAAAAAAAAAGCTGAGTCTTTGGCTCAAAGAATCTATGTTTCCATATGTTTGACTCATTATTTGAAATACTGGTGATGCTCATTGTTAACAGGCAACAATGTAACCTTATCAATGGCTAAATATGTTCCTCTTAAGATCCTGCAGTCAGAAGGAATGAGTTAAAGAGTTTAGTGGCTGAAATAGGTACAAGTGCAAACACAAAGAGCTTCTGCTGGTTTCCTGTAAATGAAAAGCTGTTTTAATTCCTCACTTCCATGATGGAAACCAACGCTGCATCCAAACTTGCCAACATCTGCCACTAATTTACCAGAGCATCCGCTCCCGGATACAGCTATTAACCAGAGCTGCTGCTCGCCGTGTCCCCTTCGACTGCACGGCTTTCACCACTAACCAGCCACTCATCCTCGAGCCGCTGGTGCTAGTGACTGGCCTGACATGGAAAATAACATGACTCCAGCAGGCCTGTAATTTCCAATGGCTGTGACCTTTAATCATATCTTGATCTACATCCTTTATCCTTCTGTCTGTCGGTGGCCCGATGTTAATTTGAGACCTCATATGTCTGAAAGAGTCGACCGGATTCTGTGTTTCATATTTTGGAGACGTGTCAAAGCACGAGGATGGGCAAAAGGAAGCAGATGTTTACGCATTCTGACATCTGCGAAACCAAACAACATTCGAGCTGAGTTGAATAATATTGTTTCATTGCAACAATGAGGTTTGCTCTTAATGGAGACCAGATCTGAGATGTTCATTATCATCACACGTGGTTTAAAGAGACTTTAGAAACAAAGGTAACCTCGTGTTCTCATTCTGCCACAACATTAGTGAGTTTCCAACCTGGAGAGGAGTTCTGGCTCATTTCTATTCATCCTCAAGGTGCTGGCGAGGAGCTGAGATCGAGGCTCTGCCTGATTCTTCCTTCTTCTGTTTCTTTACTCTCATAAACAAGGCAGACAGTCCATCTCTGTCCCTGCAGGTACAACAAACCCAGACTCAACTCACAGGGCTAATTATTGGACGATAAGGTAATGATATAAACTGCTCAAACACTCTGAAAACACATCAAATCTCAGTGGGAAATGAAATCGTGCATGATATCTATACTGATATGGACAGGGTGGGTACGGTGTTAGGAATGAATCCTATAGAGCCTGAATCTCAGAATGGTACACAGTAGTTTGTATGCACGCCTGACAAGACTGGGGCATGCTCCTAATGAGACAACAGATGGTGTCCTGGAATCTCCCAGATCTGGACCAGGCCATCACTGAGCTCTTGTACAGTCTTTGGTGCAACCTGGCAGTGTCAGATGGACCAAAACCTAATGTCCCAGAGGTCGTCTACTGGATTTAGTTTACGCGAGTGTGACGCCCAGTCAGTGGTATCAGTTGCTTAATCCTACAGGAACTGCTGGCATACTCTCGCCGCATCAGGTTGGGCATGGTTGTGAGAAACCCAGGACCCACTGCGCCAGTGTAGGGTCTGACATTGAGCCCAGGACTCCATCCTGATACCTAATGGCAGTTAGGGTGTTGTTGCCCAGCCTGTAGAAGCCTGTGTGTCCCTCCATGGATATGCCTCCCCAGACCATCACTGACCCACCACCAAACCAGTCATGCTGAGCAATGTTACAGGCAGCACAATGAACTCCACAGCTGACTGTGCTTTTGAGACTGTGCTGGTAGATACAGCAAACCTTCTGGCAATGACACATATTGATGTGCCATCATGGAGGAGTTGGACTACCTGTGCAAGCTCTTTGGGGTCCATGTAAATCCAAATAAAACAGATGAGGAGGGAAAATCTGTGACTGGCCTCCACCTGCAAAACCTTTCCTGTGTTGGGGGTTGTCTCATTGTTGTCCCTCTAGTACACCTGTTATTAATTTCGTGAATACCAAAGCAGCTGAAACTGATTAACAACCCCCTCTGCGATTTAACCAACAAGATCAATATCTCAGAGGTTTAACTGACTTGATGCTATGCTCTCATTAAAAAGTGTGGGCTTGAGTCCAGATAAGTCAGGACAAATGTTGATTATCTATTGCAAAAAAGCCCAATGGATCTTTAAATATATATTAAGCTGGACTATGGTGTGAAAAATGTTAATCCGTGAAATCTAACGACTGCAGCTGTGATTGGATTATTCTGCCGTTCAAAGGAAGGACGGGATAAACATCACGAAGCAATAAACTGAAGTTTTTACTAAATCGGCGATGATTTGCTGTCTTTTCGCTGTGCGGGGCTGGGAGCTGACAGAGGGCGTCAGCTTTAAAATCCAGCTTTTAAATCGGAGAAAGTTCACAAGTTGTCGTCAGACTTTGGGAGCGTGTTTACTGCTGTGTAAGTGCCACCTCTGCGTGTCGCAATAAAAAAAAGCTGCAGCAGCCTGCGGTGGCACAGTGGAAAGTTACCCAGGCTTTCTCTGGGCCTGTTTTGGTGCTGCCAAATGTTTAAACCGGTGGAGTTGAGTCATGAAGAACACTAATAATGAGGCACAACGGCTGCTGGCTGGCTGACCCCTTCTGTTCTCTGTAGCATTAATCCCAGCAACAGAAGGCAGAAGCTGGACTTTAATTTTAAAACAAGACGTAATCAGAGAAAAAGCTCCAAAAGAAACTGCAGATTCATAAGCACGCTGTCAGCCAAGGACCTATCATCCTTTACAAAGGACTACCATTTGCTTTAATTACCTACTGTAAATCAATTTGTGGATGTCTCAATTAAAATCAAGCCTTCATCTTCAAAATGCTACAACTTCACAGGAAAAAAACAAAACCAACAGAGCTCCAGAAACAGAAATGCTCTAGCTCTTAAAAATCTCCCCATAAAGACGAGAGGGTTGCAGCTCAGCTGCCAGGCCCTCGGGGTCCGAGCCAAGCAGCTTTAAAACCTGGTGTGTTTTTAAAACAAAGCTTACTTTCGAACCGGCCCTAGAGGTGGCGCATCCCGGGTAAATGCTCACATGTAACTGCCATGTTTGAGGCAACACCCTGCCATGGCAACGTAGCGGCCAAAAAGTTCCCCTTCGGCTTTGCCAGCAAGCCAGCCAACTTGCAGCGATTTTGTATGTAAAGTAAACGAGAAGTGCTTTTTAATCACAGGGAAGAAAAACAGAGGCTTCACAAACGATCGTTTATATACTATAAGTGTCTCAGATCAGTCTGCACAGGTTTCACCAGCGCTGCTCTAACAAAAAAGCAACAGGTTGCCTACAGGTTAGAGGCGTATCCACATATCACTACTATCGATACCGAAGCTGGTATCAATAGTAGTGATATGTGGATCAATATCAAAGTGCTGTAGAGATATTCCCCAGTCATATTTTAAAAAGCTGGATTCTATTGTATCCTCCTTTGTGTGGTTGGGTAAGGTTCCTAGAATTTCCAAAAAAACATCTTGTTAAACAGAAGACTTGTGGTGGCCTTGGACTCCCAAATTTTAGAGTATATTATATGGCTGCACACTTAAATATTCTTTCATTTTGGCTGTGCTGATTTGGAAGGACAGCCTTCATGGTTAATGATGGAACACCTGTCTTGTAGACAAACTTGTCTTCCAGCCCTGCTTAATAGCCCGATAAAAGTGAAGAATACACTATATGGCAGAAATCCTGTGATTCAAAATTCAATTAAGGTCTGGAACCAACTATTGGGCACAGTAAAGGCTCCTAAAATGTATCTGGATGCTCCAATATGTAACAATCATGCCTTCAGGCCTGGGCTGGAGGACATCACGTTTGTGACATGGCAAGGAAGAGGGTTTTGTTCTCTCAAAGATATTTACATTGATGGACATTTTCCATCTTTTCAGCAATTGAGGGTGAAATTTAATCTTCCAAATTCACATTTTTTCAGATTTTTACAGTTGAGACATTTCATCAAAGCATCTATTCCACAATATGATTTGATTCCTCGAAACTCAGTGCTTGACAGCTTCGTGTCAGTCGAGCTCTACACTAGAGGTGCTGTGTCTCGCTTTTGCAGGTCCTTACAGTCCTTCATCTGATACTTTTAGGGAGCAGTGGCAGGAAGAACTGGGGGTGGATGTTACTGATGATGTTTGACAAGAGCGCATTAAGAATATATATTGAGGTTCTATAAATGCTAGACATAATCTGATCCAATTCAAAGTTGTGTATCGGTTGCATTATATAAGAATGTTGCAGCCCTCTGTGTCAAGTGTTCAAGTGATCGAGGAACTTTATCTCACCTTGTCACGGCCCGTGGCTCAGCATCCAGGGAGCCGTGGGAGGCTGCAGTGGCCACACCCTCGGGCTGGGCCGCCTCCAAATCACCTGCATCTCATCTGAGGCAATCACCGGAGGACTACTTCAGCCAGCTCTGACGGCTTCTCCTCGCCAGTCTGTAAGTCTCCTCCCAGTGTGACCAGCATTCGGCGTGGAAGCCTGTGGCCTGCCTGACTTCCTCCCTCCCTAGGATTCCTTTCACGGGCACCTCTCCCCTCCAAGCTCCACGGTCCTGCTCTACCTGTAAGCCTCGGCAGCTTATGAAATCTGAATGCCAAAAACTACAGCTGTTTTGGAATCATCTGTTTGATTTTCTGACCAAAGCCATTGGCAGGGAGGTCCCATGTACCCCCTTTGCAGCATTGTTCGGGGTCTCTGAACCAGGATGGTCTTTTTTTCTTTTTCTTCTTTAAAGAAAAAGAAACACAGCATCTGGGGAAAAGTCGTCCTCACCACAGTCCTGCTAAAAATATCAAATTTACATATTTTTCCCTCTGGCCTGTAACCATCTAGACTGTTTTGGTGTGAGTTACCCAGTTTTGCAGATATCTGCCTTTGAGAACCACAAGGCAAGTTCCATTAGGTTCGTGCACAAAAACACATTAAAAAAACCTTTTTCCATAAATCATGACCTAGTTACTCCAAAAAAAACCCAAAAAGCTGCAGCGCTGCTCACATAGGAATACAAACTGAAAGTGCCTCGAATCTGCATTCTTTCAAATGGCCGGCAGGGGGCCACTCCTGTCAGATTGCATAGAAGTCTATGAGAAAAAATAACCTTATTTTTCAGTTGATCTGTGACTTCAGTAAATACTGTCCTGATGGGTTTGTGGTCTTAATTGCAGATTTAAACTCTTCAGCTCAAGTCACTTTATTTTATATCTTTAACAAACATGAAAAATATAGTAAAAATTTTAAAAATGGGGACTTAGCGCACAATATTCTTGTCATATTTAGGGCCCGAGCACCGAGAGTGCGAAGGCCCTATTGTATCTGCTCCGTTTCTTATTCCATTTGTTTTGCCATATTTTAGTTGCTTTAAATGCTTTAAAACCAGCTGCACAAGCTGAAGAATGAGTTTTTAGTTTCAAAGACACGTAAGGTTTACTTCTACCTGCACAGTCCCAGCAGCTCAGTGAAGTCCTCAGTCATGCTGCAGAAGCACTAAACTCCTGTGCACCAAGCAATTAAACTGAGCTTGTACTACAACTTATCTGCGATGTGGGTGTGGTCATACGAAATTGTACGAATTTGTGTAACCCCTTGTCAGAACCTTTTAGAAGTGTTACTGACATCTAATTCAAAATGAGCATATATTTTTCAGGACGTAGTAAAATATCTCAGTTCAACTATCTTCTTCTGTGTTTTCTGTGTTCTATTGTGAATACAATATGGGTTTATGAGGTTTTCAGATCACTGCATTCTGTTTTTATGTACATTTTTACACAGCGTCCCAACCAATAGGGTTGTACGTCAGGGTTTTTAAAGTGCCTTGAGACTGCTTCTGTGGTGTATGAGTGCTATACGAATGAAAGTGACCGCACATCAGGCACATTTCCCAGTGGCCTGAGGGGCCTATTTAGCCTCCCATGAACAGTCAACTTAATTTTATAGCAAACAGTCTGACCTCAATCAAAGCTGTCACAATATTTCCCCCTCGCTCAAAGTCCCATGATTTGCAGTAAACATCCATGCACACTGTAATGTCTCAATAACTATGAGTGATGCACATACTAACAAAACGTGGCAACAGGTAATAAATTCATTATCTGGGATGTTTATCATTGTGTTGCTGGACTTCACAAAAGTGACATTTCACAGAACTAGTTTGCCGTCTGAGCTGTTTAAAGGGCCAGTTCATGCATTTTCCAAAGCTGACTACATACTGGATGCTGACAGCCGTCTAATGACAGGAAAATGCAGACAAGTGGCTGACTACTGTGAATAACACGACACTATGGACTAGTGTCCAAATAACGTTAAAAGTATCAAAGCCACAATCAAGTCTTATGGCTACAAAAATAATTTGGTTAATAGATTATTGTTACAGTTTCTGTACTCAGGTGCGGTCCATCTTTCATATATGGTTTATATCTAGGGACTCTTTCCTTTTACTGAGCTGCCTCCTTCATCCACTGGCTATTGCCATCTTTCATATACAGTCTATATATAGGGACTATTTTACTTCTACTGAGCTTCAGCAATCAACTATCACCATCTTTCATATACAGCTTATGTATAGTGACTACTTGCCATCTACTGAGCTTTATTCAGTTTCTCAATTCAAATTTCATTTATAGTTATAGTTTAAAGCATTTATTTATTTCTGGCACCATCTATCATATACAGTCTATGTCTCAGGACAATTTTTCCTTCTACTCAGCTTTTTCCAGTTTTCATCACCATCTTTCATATACAGTCTATACGTCAGGAACATTTTCCTTCTTCTAGGACTAGAGTGCAGCAGTGACCACAGGATCACCATCGACATCTGCAAGAGCCTCTCGTCGGGGGGTGGATGCACACTTCCTTCTGGTCAGCATTACGGTTTGTGGATTTTCTTTTCGAATAAGTGAGTCATGAGACTCTGCTGCTGAGTTTTTCAAATGTCCTTTGAACAGGACAGGGTGTGGGAACATAAGGCAGACAACTGACACCAAACCAATCTCAGTGGCACTACAGAACAGTGGTTTTTATATGTGTGTGTTTTTTAACACCTATGTGTTGCCCCACTCTGCCATTTTAGTCACTAAATAGATCAGCTGCTTGCGAGTTAAAGAAAAATAACTTAGTGTCCAAAGTGAGTCCTTTTGGTTTCTTTCCAGACAGTTTCAGTTCCACTCTGAGGTTCCCACATCATCAGAGGCTCCTGTAACCAACAACACCAGCCACCAGCAGAGCGGCTTCTGTGAAGACGTCCTACATTACAGGCTGCAAAACGGGTAACGAAAGCTTCAGTTCCAGGATCAGTTCATTGACAGAACAGCATGCAAAAGAAAGCAGCTCATTGTTAAAAGTGAGATATTAGTAACCAGTACCTGGCCTGAGAGGGCTCATTAACACCCTGTGTGGTGACAAACATCTGGAAAAATCTGCCTTAAATAAGTTTGTCTCTCCATGAAGTAAGGAAAATAAAGTTAGGTGCGTGCTTTGGCTAATTCTTGCTCATAAAGCTGCACCACGTTTGTCTGTCAATGCACATTCTGTGTGTTTGTCTCTGCATAAGTATGAATCAGGCTTTTCTTGCTGGGGTTTTGCTTTAAATAAATTACGTGTATTAGGCCCGAGGTGCATTTTCTGCAGCACAAAGCGGAGCTGAGCTTCGAGCTCTAAATAAAAACCTCGCCTTTTGTTTGGCGCTGCTTTTTGTCATTGTTTCCATCCAGCAGAATCCCGATGCGTGACAGTTCATATTTACAACTGCAGTCTTGGAAGTCAGCGGTGTGTTACACAACCTGAACCATCACAAATAAAAAATCGACCCCAAAAGTTCCAGTTTACTTTATACCAGACAGATGTTGTGATTGAACCAGTGGAGCTTCTGAGCTTCTTATTTTCAGGCAAAAAGTTCACAAGGAATGGATTTGGTGTGCCGAAACAAGCCCCTCGCTTAGCACAAAACACCATGATATATCATGCTGACAGTGGTTACACCGAAACGATAAACAATACACGAATCGTTCACTTTCACAATCCTGTAAAGCCTGGATCACCTACCTCTGACAGACCGTAGGAGGACACGGGCTGTCAAATGACCCAAACACTGAGTAAACATGTACACGCACCTTGTTCTAACTGCAAACCTCTGTCAGTACAGGCAGAGTTCAGCCACATGGCAAAGAAACTGGCCTTCAACTTCAAATAACACCCAGTTAGTGACGGTTTTACAGTTTGTGCTGCCAAATCATTCATTTTTACGTAAAACCCGAGTGATTTTTAAACATTTCAAATTGCACGGCCGTGGGAAAATCTCCCAAATTTCATATTTTTAGTTTGAGCTCGACCACTAGCTATTTTAAGGCTGTGTAAACAAACTTGATGTTTTATAAGCTGGGCTGCACTTCAGGGTCTGGATTCTCTGAAGGGCACAAAAAATGTCCTCAGATGACCTGAAGGACAGGCCAAACCAGCATGTCCTGTCCAAACTGAGCCAGTGTGGCCTTCAAAAGTTTGTGTAGCTTGAGTAAGCCTCTGGTGATTGATGGAGTAAGTGAAACCACTAGATAAAAAAGGAAGGGGGGTGAAAAAATAAATCCTAAGTGCAAAATCAACATCAGCTTAATGATGATAAAGGTAAAGATGTCCAAAAGTATGCAGCCCCCTTTAAACCAGTATTTTTAAATCTAAACATTGTTTCTAAAAATAAATAAATAAATAAGTAAGTAAAAACAGCCTGTGTGTGGTCCTGGGTCGGTTGTCCCAGTGTTTGAGCTTTTTGACTTTCTAATCTTCATTCGATTATTCCTTGCTTGCTGAATATTCGTGTATTTCGTGCACTGAGTATTCATTTATCTCAGAGTTTTGTCTGCTGTGTTTAGTAAATCGTGTCCCCTGTGTTTAGTCAGTCTTGTCGCTACGTTTTGTTTCCCTTTTTTGTGTGTGTGTGTCAGTTTGCAGTCTGTGTTTCTGTTCTCGTTTAGTTTCTTCCTGTTTTATTTTGGTATCGCGTGTTCCCTTTGTCTCATTAGTTATTATTCAGTTCAGCTGTGTTCCCATTTGTCTCCACTTTCTAATACAGATGTTTTAAGACTGCATTGAGTTTTTTGTGATTTCTTTTGCTGCTGATGTGCTAAATCTTTCATTAGGTGTGTTTTGGCTGCAAATGTATTTAAAGTTGTAAATTGTGAAATCTTTGGAAATATGTGTATTTTTGTACTGTTTACTCATGACGTGCAGTCTGCTCTTCATTTGCATAAACCTGTAAACATACAAGCATTTGTACTTCTCACATCCTTATTGGTGAATCGCTTAATTCTTGAATTTGGTAACTTGGTGATTCTCTGTTAGCAGCCTTACCGACATTTATCAAATCTTTTCTGCTCGAGAGAGATTTTTGTGGGAGGAATTTTGGACCAGTCAGTGAACAAAACTGTCTTAGGTTTTTTTTTCTGTTTTTTTGTTTTTTGTATAAATGAACAGCCCTGTTAAATAGCCAGGATCTCAGTTGGATCAGTGACTTATACGGTGAACAGATACTGACGTAGCAAATCAGCCTGAACTGATGTTCCCTCCTGGGATTTAAATATATCATTTCTAGTCTCACTGACCGCTCAAAGCTCTTCAAGACTAAAAGACAAGGGGACACGTGTTGGTGTGTTTTTTGTTATGGTTGTTTTTCATTTTTCTGATCAAATGTTTTTTCCAATAAAATCTAAAAAATATTTTGAAATTTTTAATAGAATAGACAGATAGACATAAAATTTGGTTATTTAATTCAGTTTTTGTGCTTTTGAAGATTTAGTGGAGTCTATAAATTTCATTGTGGATGAAATATTCCTTCAGAATATTTTGCACTATTAATCATCTTTTGAATGGTTCATATATTTCAGAATAGTACATGCTTGCAATTAAAAAAGGGTGGAAGTCCAACAATGTGGAAAAAATGACATCTTCATAGGATTCTTCACAGTCCTATGAAAAATGCCACAGTCTTCCCAGAGTGGATGTGCCAGCAAATTCACCCTAAGGTCCAGACCAATCGTGCAATGCTCAGAAACTGCAAAAAATCCAAGAGCTATATCTCGGACTCAATAGTCCTCGGGTAGCAGGGTAAATGTTACAGTCGCATGATGCTTTCATCACTTCCAGGAGAAAGCTGCTTCTTTGTAAAACAAACACAACCGCACAGCTTAGGTTGATGCAAAGCTGTGCTACAAACCACAAGACTTCAGGAGCAATGTGCTTTGGACAGATGACACCAGAGTGGGGATGTGTGGCCATAATGCACAAAGCCAAACACAGTATATCAGCACAAACACTTCATGCCAGCTGTCAGCACGGTGGTGGAGGGGCTTGTTTTGCAGTCACACAACGTGGGCACCTTGCAGTCACCGAGTCGACCATGAACTCCTCTGTATACCAAAATATTCTAGAGTCAAATGTGATGCCGTCTGTCTGACAGCTAAAGTTTGGCCGAAACTGGGTTCCAGACACTGCAATAACATCTACAACTAAATGTCTGAAAAAGAAACAAGGTGCTGCAATGGCAGAGTCAAAGTCTAAACCTTGACCTCATTTGCCAAGACCTTAAGGGAGGTGTAATTAAACAAACGCCCACAAACATCAATGAACTGATGCAACATTGTAAAGAGGAGTGGGCCAAAATTCCCCCACAGTGATGTGAGAGACTGATAGTCATACAGAAAACAACTGCTTCAAGTTGTTTCTGCTAAAGGTGGTTTTACGAGCTACTGAATTATGAGGTGTACTTAGTTTTCCATAAGACTGTAGTGAGTCCTGTGGAAACTCTCTTTCTCTGAAGACTGAATGTGGACCTATGGTTCATATTTGTTCGGCCCACTGGTGATCAAAATGGGTTTTACATCCTTGTTATGAAGCTTATGTGTATGTTCAATGAAACAGATATGCATTCATTCATATACCTGCATTCCTGGGTGTTTGGGACACCAGTCTGTCCTTTACACCACTTACACTTTGCCACACTGTCAGATTCTGACCCAATCCTTTTCTTGCCCACTTTTTGCAAGCCAATCAGTCACTTCTGTGCTCTTTAAATATCAGCTATCTTCTGTTATCCTGCCATTCAGACTCCAAACTCCACTTCATCCTGGCCAGATGGAGATCCTCGTCCAAGTCTCTACTTGCTCCATCTCTGCCCCCACCAGCGTCTAGTATCTGAAGGATCCTGTCCTACTTCTACCATCAATGGACTCCACTATAGGAAATGTTGTACATGCCAGAAATAAGAAATAAACAAAAAATACATGACTAAATGTAAAGTATAATAGTTGTTTAATTTTTTTAAATTAATTTGTATTTAATTTTTTGTACGTTTTAAGATTTATAATCCATTGATATTTTTAATTTCATTTGTGTTTACATTGATTGAATTTTTAAATATGACTTTCTTTATGAAATTATGTTAGACATTAGAGTAATGAGTTCAAATAATTTTAGAACTTTTAAATTCTGTTTATTTAACCAATATGATCGTTAAAGATATACTAGTGCCTATAGGAAAAATTTTAATAAATTTATAACTAGTTGTAATGCTTATAGGCAAAACAAATGCATTATTTATATGGCCACGTATATGTATTTTTCTCAGTAATATTACTGTTTGATGTAATTTCTAAGTTATTTATTTACTGGAATGTATGGAGCATTTGCAATACTGAACAATTTATTAAAATTTAATGTAAGTATACATTTAAGTCCACAAAATGTAAGCAAAATGGAAGAATATGCTATAGTATTAATTTAGATGTATTCCTTTATAATCTTACATAAATTTATATAATGTAAGTGTACTTTTAAGTGAACATAATGTAAGTGTAAAGTAAGTATAGATTATAGTATCAACTTTTAAGTATTACATCATAAGTTTACATAATATAAGTAAATATTAAATTTTATTTTGTCTGTTGGGCTTCATAAAAATGTTAACAGTATTGAAGAATTTGTACATAAATGCAAATATCAGAAAATATTTCTCTCTCTCTCTCTATACATATATATATATACATATATTAACATATATAGCTTTTCAATAACTGTAATTGTAATTATGAGCATAAATATTATTTAAAGACTAACTTTTTATTTATTTTGTTAGTAAACGCCTTATACAAGCGTTACAATAAAAAAAAACAGTCCTTAAGGTCTTCCCGGTTGGAATGCGGTTTCCTAACCATTCCTCGGCTGCGGTGTGTATTTCAGTTGGCCCACATTTGGACCACCTTAAATATTCTGCTCTCTCATTACAGTGACACACACACACACACACACACATTCACACTCACCGCCACGGGAGCGCGCGGCGGCTGAGCGGCCCTGTCAAATCACTACGGAGGTGACGCGCAGCCCGAGGACTTACATAAAACTACTCCGAGGACTTTTCACTCTTTTAACGACTAAAAGTCGCTTTACTCGCCCGTATCTCGGACGAGGAGGCCTACACGTCGTGGAAATAAAAAGTTGTGGTAGTTTTGAACTTCTACCAGAGGCTTGTTTCGATTAAAGACAACAAAAAGGTTTTTTTTTTCGGCTGAGAGGCACTCGGGACGCGAAGCTGTCGAGGACCGAGAGGAGGGGGGGGATTTCTAATCGTCTCCTTTTCAGTTTTTTCGAGGGCATGCGAGTCTTCTGAACACGCCCGGACCTGTTAACGCGCACATAAAGCCGGGATAAAGCCACTTGTAGCTCACTTTGTTTCTTCTGAATTCAACATGCTGCCGAATACGGCGCTTTACGCCGCGAAGAAACGGAAGAAGCCCGTCCAGAAAATGTAAGTCAACTCCCCAAACACCGCAAAGCAAAACCTCCGAGCACTCTGAGGTGTCTGAGGTGACCGGAGAGCTAAAGACAGACGTTTTATTGCACTTTATGAGCTCCGTGTTGTGGTTTATACCAGCTTTATAACGCTTTTTACTGTTTACTAATGTAATACTACAGTTGTGCCAGTACGGGCAGTCCCTTTGACCTTCCATAGAAGCTAGGACGTGTAATCCTGTTAAAACACCTCGCTTTGGTGGCTTTTAATGTTTATATTGAGCAACAATCTGTGTGTTTTTCTCCCCAAAGCACGCATACATGTCACAGTGAAGCTTTCTAACACCAGGGATCTCTTTTTCCTTTTTTTTAGGTGCAGCTGTGCAAACATCCCTGCACTACTCCTGTATTATAGCCTGCGTTACATTGTAATAAGCGTGTTTGTGCCCTCTATGTGTGTGTGTGCAATAGTAGCTGGCTTGTTGAATCCATAAGGCTATAAAGTCTATTTTCCCCTGCAGTGGTTATGCAATGCTGGCCAGCCACCGCGAGGTAATGTGAAGTGCTGAGGTCCAGCAGCACTGCGTGGAGAATAAAGTTAACTGTTGCTTCAGTATCATTTAAATCTAATTATACCATCTAGGACAGCTGGCCTTCCCAGACTGATCTGTGGCCTTTAAAAACTCCTTAAAGGACTCCTCAGAAGTGGATGGTGCTGAACTGGGATTTATCTTTTGAGTTTTTGTTTGAGTGTGCCCTGTAGGCGGGGAGGTTGACACCGTAAAGACTGAAACCCCACATCAGAAATCTCATCGTACCACCTTCCTGTGATTCTACTTATGATTTTAATATATGTATAGTATCTTTGTTTCCCTCTTGATTCCCCAATCAGGACGCCTCAGAAACCCCCCCCCCCCCCCCCCCCCCCCCCAACGGCGCAATTTGAAAACTACCTCTGCATAGAGAAGGAACCATTTTTGGACGGAGTTTTGCTCATTTCATTATCCCGTTTTTGTAGGGAAGCCAAGCACAGTGAATCTTTGTTCTTCTGTGCTTCGTCAGAGATGATGTTTCAGGACTTGTTAGAAGCCCTTCGAGCGCTGCTGCAGGTCCCTGAGGTCTTCAGTTTGGGAACCACAAAGTTATTCTTTGCGCAAAAACAGAAGAACAGAGCCCTCAGATTGCCCAGCCCTCTAAAGTGAAAAAAATAGAGATATTACTAATGATAGGCTTATTGCTCATGAATTTTGCTGTGAATAAACCACTAGAAGTGGACTTTTCTCTTGCCACTGAACTAGAATGTTCTTAAAGAAACAACAATTCAAACTGGATGTAAACTAGTGGGAAAAAAATCTCTTCATTGACACTTAAACCAACTGGTGCTCATGTGATTTCTGTAGACTGGAGGAGCTGGGACTCTAACCATCGACCTTCTGATTGTAATCCAGTACTCTGGTACGCAATGGCCACATAGTTTAAAAAACATTAATAAATCTGCTTCAAAGATCCTTTAGAGGCCCCCTGTGGTGCTGATGGATGGAAGATACTGTATAGGAGTGAGGATGTCTAAAGGATCAAGTAGATGGTGTTGCTGTTTCCAAAGTCACCACAAGTATGTAAGTCTATTTTAGACCCTTTGGGAAAGAACCCTTTAGAGGTTGTATAAAGCACCAGGCTCTAATTGTTCTACTTATATTATTCAAGGTGCTTTTCTAGAGGTTCTCGAAAACACCATCCTGAAGTATCCTCATCAGACCTCTCATAGGGGTGTAAATAACTTTGGAGAGTTTTTATAAAGCACTGTATTTGAGTCTTGGACACATTACGCTGCTCTGCAGGCTCTCCAGAGAACAATGCTCAGTAAGTTAATAATAGACCCTTAACCATACTGTTAAGACTTAGTAGCACCATGGGCCACTGTATGGGAGTCCTCTAAGGCATCATGGGGCACCATAACATCCTGTTGCATTTCAGCTGATATCCTTAGTTATGTTGTTGCCTTTGTAGAGGATCTTCTATAACCTTCTATCACCATATTTAAAGTGCTGTAAAGAGCCTTTAAAGAAGTTCTGTATAGCACCATGGTTCAGTTTAAACAACTCCCGTGAAGAACTTTCAGAGGGATTCTCCAGGGGGGACATAGTTAATTCGAAACACTGAAAATCGAGGAAAGAACTTTAGATTGGTTCTCTATAGAATCAGTGTTAATTTCCAACACTTAAACATGCAGGAGAGAACCTTTAGAGGGTTCTTTGTAGATTCTATATAGCCCCGTTGATCATTTACACCCTTAAAAGTGCTTTAAGGACCTTGTAGAAGGGTTCTCTGTATCAAAGTGCTTGTTTTAAACTCTTGAAAGTGCAGCACAGAACCTTTAGAAAGGTTCTCCATAACAGCATGGACATTTTAATCCATTAAAAGTGCTATAAAGAACTTTTAGAAGGGTTCTCTAAAGCGTCCTGGGGATATATATTGTTCGAGACCCTTTGCTGTGCCATAAAGAACCCTTTGCTCTCAGCCACGCTGGCCTCCTCACTGTGATTTTTACCAGTTTGTGATTTTTAGCTTTAACAAGCCAGACGGAGTGTTAACTGCCCCGTACAGAACCACAGGCCTGAGCAGGGACCCACGGCAGAACCCAGCCAGAACCGCGGTTTCAGTGTATGTGTGCGTATGTGTGTGGCACTACCTGCATTAATCATAATCAGGACGTAGAGCGCTCTCACGCAATGTTTCCACGAGGGAGGAGGGAGGGAGGGAGGATGGCGTAATCTGAGACTCGCTCTGTTTTTTCTCCTCCTCCTCCTCCGACTGCCACAACATACTTTTTTCCTGTCTTTTTCCTTCTCTCTCTATGTGTTTTAGGGGAGTTTGTTTTTTCCCTCCCTCCCTCCACTCAAATTAACATAGTTCAGTGTCACGCAAAGGGTTACGTAAGTCTGCCATGTTCAGTTTTTAGGAAAAGTTTGTCTTTCTTTTCTTTTTTCTTTCAGGAAACAGTGTTGAGTGAGGGAGTTGTGAGTGTGAGAGTCAGTTAAGCCCACAGAGAGGTCTGGAGGCGGCGTTACAGCAGCCTGCCCTGCGGCAGTGTACCTTTATGTTTACACTGTATTGTACAAGGGAAGCATTTAAATTTATGGTAATGTCCATGTGTGACAGAGACAAAGAGACGGCGGATGGATTGTACAAAGTTGTAAAACAATAACAAGAAGGTTGAATTGCACAACGAGTAGCCAGAAGTATTTGGACATCTGCATGAGAAATGCTTGCAGGCGTTCTTGACGTATCAGCCTCCACATTTTGGAGCCGGCTGCAGAAACTTGCAGTGATGTTAGGAAACGAGGGCCTGCTCCGTTTTGGGGTTAAACTCCGTCCCAGAGGTGTTGGAGGAGGCTACTTGACTCCTTCCCACAGATGTTTTATTGCAGCTGGATACTGGACTTCAAAGTGGTGCCAATTCAGTTGAATAACGGTTACTTTTTAGGTGCGTCAAAGCAAAAAAAAAAAAACTTTCCTGGACTTTACAAATTGCCTTGTGAATGTAAAACTAAGGCATTCCAAATTCAGCATAATAGCCTCACTTGGGAATTTCTTTCATTGCAGTACCGCTGGCTGCCACTGGGACATACTAGTGTCACATCCGGCTCTCTCGCTGCAGGACGGGAAAACACCAAAGCATTCTTGAGGGGTTCTCCAATGAACGATGACCCATTTTAAACTCTTTAAAGAGCAATGAAGAACCTTCAAGAGGTTCTCTGTAGCACCGTGGGTCATTAAAAACCTTTAAAAAGTTTTTTTCTGTAGCATTTCAGTCCCTTAATACCCTGAAATATCCAGTAAAGAACCTATTATTTATGGTTATTCTCATAGTAGTACAATAATGAAACTTTAGGAGGTAGCACCATGGTTCATTTTAAACCCTTAAAAATCCTTTAGATTGGTTCTCTATAGCACCACTGTTGATTTTAAATTGTCAAAAGTGCACTAAGATAATTCAGACTGGTCCTCTTTAGCACCATGGTTCCTTTTAAACCCTGAAAGTCCAGGAAAGAACCTTTAGAAGGGGGTCTTTGGATTACAGCCATACCACCCTGAACCTGCCGATCTCTAAGCAGAGTCGACCCTGGTTAGTAGTGGATGGGGTGTAAAGTTTTGGGTGGCTGTGACTCAAGAGGTGGAGTGGGTCATTTACCAATGAGAACGTTGCTGGTTTGATCCCTGGCTCCTCTAGCCTGCATGTTGAAGTATGTTTGGGTAAAATACTGATCCCTGAGCTGCCTTTGATGCATCCATTTGAGTACGAGTGTGTGAATTTTAAGTTAAAAAGCACTTGTGTGAAAGAGGCATGTGAGAGAGTGCTTTGAGCACTAAAAATTAAGTAGGAGAGCACAATGTAAATACCAGTCTGTTTACCTTCTCTACAGCAGCATGGTTTGTGGTTCATGTTGTAAAAAAAAACAGTGTAAACAAGCTAAGGATATTAAGGATTCTGCTAACTGCTCTGAGACTGAACTCACATGGGAATAAAATGGTTAGATGTTGCTGCTAAGGTTTTGTTTTGGTGCTCTATGCGATGGGCCAGCTTTCAGCAGAGGCACTGTTTCTTCTTAGGACTGACATGTGACGAACACGAACGTCCCAACTTTCACTTCCTGGTTGTCATATCAAGGTCAAAACATCATGATGCCACTGAGTCCTTGGAGTAAAAGCATATAGGCATATTTATGTTGGCTAATAAAGCCAACATTTGGATTAATGGGACTTTTGGAGCAGGTAATTTGAGAAAGTCCCACTTCATTTCTTATGAGTATGCGATGTGTTGTGTTGCATTAAATAATTGTTAAAAACAGTGTGATGAGTGTGATGAAGAACTGAAAGTCTCTAAAAGTTCCAGATTTGTATTTTTTATTTTTCCTGGAACGGTGGGAAAATATCCTTAACAGCTGTAGCTTGTGCCTAACAAAAAGTCTTAAAAATGCCAAATTATCCTGTGCTTAAGCCTGTCGGGATGTCAGTTTAGGCCTGGAATAATTTAAAAACAACTGTGTGGTTATAATGGCATAAGTTTATAAAGTACTATAAAGTTACAAACCGCTTCATAGAGATAAACTAGAAAAAACTATTTCAATTTTTTAAAAAGTTACAGCCCAATTGAAGTTTTTTGAGACCAATATCGATATTTGATTATCATAAAAACCTGATATATCGGCCGATATTTTTTTGTCTTTCAGACACATGAAACATAAACAGATCTCCCTCACATTTCTAATGTTGTTTAAAAAAATTTGTTCATGCTTTTCTCAACTTTGCTCTCGTCAGCTGGTTGTTTGTAGCGTTCCAAACACGTGCGCCCAACAGGGAAGTTGTGCAATGCCAAAACTACATAACATGAACATTCATAACATGCCTAAAGGATGTTTCTCTTGTCTTTTTTTGCCTTTTAAATTTTCATTTAATTTCCGTTATGAATGCTGATACAGGTAAATCGTTAATAACTAATATGGGCTTACATATCAGCCCTGCTAATATATCGATCAGTTTCTAAAAAATAAAATCCCTGGGAAGAACAAAAAAGAGCAGAATATCTAAAATAAATAACACTATTAGTGACAAACCAAGGACTAAAACTACAGTAAACAATCATAACAGCCTTTCACTAAATTAATGTTTCACAGTTAAAGTCACAGTTCTGGTCTCAGTGTGGAGACTGTCAACCAGCAAAGGCGAACTGAGACATCAGAGTAACTAACATAGCCCATGGGGGTTAATAAATCCTGCACGTACTTAAGAACAAGGACATCTTTATGTTGAAGATTTTTCCTCAATTTTAACTGCAGTAGTAGGAACAAAGACAAGGAGAGGTTGGGGCAGATAGGGAAGATGCTGGAAAAGTACTAAGAAACACAAGAAATGACCCCAAAAGAAAACTATGAACAGACACTGAACTTGGCAAACAACTCCAGATCAACTCGGGTGCTTCTTTCACTGAGCTCTTTCATACTTGGGTTGTGAAACAGGTGTTAAATTGCAGGTATGATATTGGCTCTGGTGTCTTAATTCCAGCAGGGAACAGGCGCCAAAATCATCTTTAGTTTCTATTGTTCTGAAAAGGTGTCGTTGGCGCGTCTGAGACAAAAGTGCCTTTGTGTGAATGCAGGGGAGTGTTTCTCTGAGTCCAGCACACCCCCTCCTGACCCCCCCGCTCTCTCTCTCTCTCTCTCTCTCTCTCAGACACAAACACACGTAACACACACTCATATTTACAGTCCACGCCCCTTCCAGGACAGATCTGGCAGATAAAGCGAGCGGCAACAACACTGGCCGCTCATTGTTCTTGCAGGGAGCTGTGCTGTGAGGAATGCAGCGATAGCCATCTCGCCTCGATTTCAGATATGTCGTGTTTTGGAGTATTATTGGAAGCAGATGTCTTATTTACAGCAGGGTTAGCCAAGCAGGGCTTCATCAGGGGCCGTGCTTTACACATACGTGTTACACTTACAGCTCATCCATTCAGCCTACAGCCATTCCCACAGAGGCTGCAGGCTTTTAATAGTTACAGCAAAGTCACTTTTCCTGCACCCCCTTGCTGTATTTCACATTTTAGACTGCAAGCGTGTTTACAAAATTAACGTCTAAGATCACAGCAAAGTTTAGAGATGCAGGCTGTTTGGTTCCTAATGTCATTTCTAGATATAGATAGTTGTTTTTTTTAAACAGTAACACAGTGAAGTCATGCTGCACTCACTTTAAGGTCAGTCCACATGAAATCAGTCATAGCTGAGCAAAGCTGCCGCTTGACTTTCTCATAATCAGCTGATTTTTTTGTTTTTGTTTAAAAAAGCACAATATCCATGTTAAATTTTAGCTTCACGCTATGAATATTTTCCAAGTTGAAGGCCCTGAGACTTTGAAAGGATGGGGGAAGGTTTTCTCAACTTTGTTGGGGGAAAAAAGGGAGTCTTGAGACCTCATATCCATATTCAGGGCTAAAAGACAAGCACCTTTACCCTGGACGTTTGAACAGTTTTCTCATAAGTCACTGGAGAAAAATACAAAAGCTATAGTTTGGGTAAACATGTGGGATAGGCGGTGGCTCAAAACAAGTTACAGCATATGAAAGGTCTCCCTTTTACCTACATTTTGATACCACACTCATCTTGCTGCAGTTCCTTCTGGGTCACAGTGGTTTTCTAACATAGTCAGATTTGAGCTCTGTGTAATGTTTCAAAGGTTAAAATCAGCTGATTGTGAGGGGTCAGGTGGGAGCTGCTGACTGATTTTTTTTTTCTTGAAATGACCATGGCTTATGATTAATATTTGATGTCATGTTTTCTTTTATATTGCTAAAGGAAATTTGTCAACTTTAATCTTGAGTCCAGCCTCTAGCAAGCAAATATGCAGTATTTATTTATGTATAATGGTGTATAGACGGCAATCACACAGCAATTCAACCCCACCTTATTTAACTTGTTTAAAACACACAATAGACAAATCTATGGTTAAAAGCCTACGAGATGAAATTATTGCATAAAAGCAGAACTGGTGCAAACATGATGTAACTCAGACATAAACAGACACTAAAGCCTTGTCTCAGCACAGTTTCATTGAGTCTGAATTTAACATAATTCATAGTAGCCTGCTCTTATTGTTGAAATGCAGTTTAGTCTTTTATAAGTAAACATGTAAAAAGAACACTATGTGGAAAAAAACATTCACTTATGTGCACATTACACCTGTAGGGGCTGCTTGGTAAAAGAAAGCCATGCTCCTGGTGCACAGACTTTGCGCTGATGTTAATGCCAGAGGAGGTTTTGGAGAGTTTTATGCATGATGCAGCTCAGCACTCGCACACTCTGCTCTATAATGGCATGTGGTCTAAGTGGCTGTGGTTCTAAAAACTTCTGCTTTGCAATAACGTTGATGGTGGGTTTAATAATAAGTAGGGAAATATTACATAAACTAAATTGTTGCAACACTGGCATGCTGTTACAGCATCGCACTCAAATTCATTGAGCTCTTTAGAATGATCCCTTCTTTCACAAATGTTTGTAAAGGCAGACTGCATGGCTAGCTGCTTGGTTTCTACACCTGTGCAGTGCAATACTTTTGTACTTGTAATGAATTTCAGTCATGACTTTGTCATTTTGATCTGTTTTTGACTCAAGAGCAAGAAGAAAACTTTCTAGCTGCTATGCTGTAGTTAAAGCACTGGGTCAGTTGGGATGTGATGGTTTGTTAGTATAATTAGTGGATCATGTCGATCTGTTGATGCATGCTCAGGTATCCAGATAAGGAAATCCTAGAAAGTTGATCCTGTTCATCAGTGAGAGAAATGTTCCATCACTCATCTAAATAACTTCTTCAATCTAAGCTCACTGCAGGTTTCCTTGTAAACAGTACATGACTACAAAGTAGCACCATTGCTGCGAGCTCAGTATCTGTTTCAGTTTTCTGGGACTTTGTTGGTGTTTTCAAACGGCCTCGGTCTAAAACATTTTTATCATGGGTTAAGATGCGCCCAGAGTTTGGGGAGTTTTGGGCAAGGTAATCTCCAATTAACCTGTCATGACATGTGAAGTGCAAACCTGCTGTGGGACTTTGGTGCGCATGTTTGTGTAGTTGTGCTGTTAATGAGAGGGTTTTGCAATTCCACACATTGGTAAACTTTAACAACAGCCAATCAGAGCCTGCAAGGAGACAGATGACAAAGAGAGTTTTCAGCCTCTCGGTTTTTGGAGTGCGCTGTCATGTAGCTTTTCTGGAGCCAGAAGTGACCATATTTGGATGAGTGGCTGAAATACTAAGCTAATTCTAGTTAGCTTGTTAGCTTTATAGATATATGTTAATAAGTAAGGTTTAAGACTAACCAAAAACTAAAATTTCACTCATGAACACTCATGCACAGACTTCTTGCATGATCTGTTAGTGCATATAGCCTCACAGGAACCAGGTTATCAATCTGGTAATTGCATTAAAATGCTTTACAAGGCACGATTGAGCGGTCCAGCTCACCGACTCCAGCTCCTTTAGCACACCTAGATTTAAATTTAATCAGAGTGACCCTTACCTTTGAGCCTTAACAAAAGCCACATGAGTAAGTTTAAGAAAGCAAAAGAAAAAATAAGAAGTAACGAAATTAAAACGATGTAACAGAAGGAGAGAAAAATAGAAGACGACGGTTTGAAAGTAAAAGGGAGAAAGAGAAACCACAGCAACGACCAAAATATGCATAAATAACAGTGACAATGTTACTAAACATCACAGAGTGCTAATAATATGAAATATTTTTAGAGGCAGAGGCAGCCCAAGATACTGTGTGTCTGTGCGAACCTGTGTGTGTGAGCCTGCTTGTATTTTTAAGGTTTCTCCATGTAGTGTCTAATAGTGGGTGTAGGGAGCCACAGCCCCACCCCCAGGAACAGAAGCAGGCAGGGAGGAGGCCCGGGCCCCAGTTATCCAGCGAGCCAGTGCATATGGCGCAGAAGAACCTCTGCCAGACAATATCGGGCGTCAGCTCCTCCCCAGAACCCTCAATGTCCACACGCAATTTAAATCTAAAAAGGGGCACTGGCACCAGAGGTGAGGCTGAAGATGTGCATCGTGTCTATCCCCAAGGCCCTATATGTGCCAAAGTTAAAATAACTCACCTGCCTACAGGTGTAAAGGAGGGAGAACTCAGCTAAAGAGACCAAAGCTGTTCATTAGAGTCAACCTGTAAACATAAAGTTGGACTTCTTAACACGAGAGGTTATCGGGGGACTGCCCTGGAGGTCAACTCCTTACTACGGGAGCTGATTGAAGGGCTGAGATAGAGAGAGAGAGAGAACTTGTAGATGTGTGACAAGATCACAACAAAGTAATCACACCGACAGTTTTCTGAGTTACAGATGAGTATCTTTAGCATGTACCCAGTCCGTATTTTCTTCAAGTGTATGTATGTTTGAGATGTGAGAGCAGGAAGTCCAGGAATAACTGCTCTGCAGGTTTTGCTATTTTTAGAGTCATGTTTGTCATTTTTTTGTTACACTTCATCTCATCAATCACAGTCACACAGATATCACAGATGGCTTTGCTCAGTCTGTGTTTGAGCACATGTGCCCGGTAATTATATGTTTAGAACTGCAAAACCAGGCTTTTAAGGCTTTATAGAAAAGAAATACTCTCTTGAAACTCGTGGGTTGATCTGTGGTATATTTTTGGCTTGTTTTTTCTTTTTAGTCCTTTAACCTGTTGTTGCTTTTTCCTATAAGAACATAAAAGTTAACCCCACCAGGTAAAGTGAGAGTCTAGCAAATAAAACCCCATCAATTTACATTTAATTTACATTTCAGACACCAAGCTAGCAGTTCCCTAGAGATGTTTAAAAGAAGCCGAAGCTGAAAATGCAAAGCAAAGTGAGTAGCGAACAGGGAGAGATTTCTGTCCTTTCATCTCATAATTTGAATCAAATTTTTCTGTGTGACAGGTGGTTTTATTCTACTACTTTTTGCATATGAGATATCAGCTAATAACCAGTCCACGAACTTCCTGCTTGGTACTTTGTGTTTCTACGCGGTTTGTGTTGGCTTGTGTTTTTCTGCAACCTCAGACCAGAAATCAGGAGGTTAAAGGGTCGAACGCCACAGTTTTAACACATAGAGCACGCTCAGTGTCATTCAGGTGCACCCACACTCTGCAGGCGGCTTCTCAAGTGGCCTCGCATGACCTGAAATCCTCGGCGGAGTCATCGGCAGGAACATCTGAACCAGATTTAAATCTGAGCAGCAGCAGAAGCGCAGCTAGTCTGTGTGAGATCAACCTTTGAGTGGGAGGTTGCAGGTTTGTGTTCCCACAACAACCAGATGCTCTCCTCGAGTGTCCCCGGGCAAAACTCCAGCGCCTCTCCCAGTGCTCACTTTAAGGTCAGAGCTGCTGTCACTGACCTGCTTTGAAACTTGTTTTCACTGAGTGCCACACTGGGAAATGAGAATCACGCATGGATGTAAAGAGGGCTTGCAGGGATTTCCTGTTTCACAGTGGACCTTTGGCGGCTTCATTCAGGATACTTTGAACATGTATTGCATTATTTGTCAGAAACCTGCATCTCTGGCCTCTCTCTGAGTGATTTCCACAAAATGCCTACCTGACAAAGACAAGTAAAGACCATCAGTATTATACAGTGTGTCAGGTGTGGAGCTGAGTTTTAAAATAGAAGATCTTCTAAATTTTCCCTCAGGGAGGCTTTTTAGCAGGTGCCATTTAGTGAATTGTCCGTTTAATGTTTAAAAAAACCTCAAAAAAATCTCAAATCACATCTGTCATTTAGCTTTTCACAGCATATACATCATGTACAATACTTGGAGTTTACTTAAATTCCCTCTCCTTGTATACTGAACATTGTTAATTTCAAGCCATTTAGCAGAGCCGTTAACAGAAGATTGTGCCTACTGGATGCACAAGCTGTAGGGCATCACATTGAAAAAATACAATGGTGTGTTGTAAAGCTCTCTCCATGCCCTTTCATATGATATATTACTCAATATATCAGTTTTTGACTGCCATTGTTAGGGCCCAAGGTCAAAGTTGACCTTGGGCCCTAACAATGGCAGTCAAGGTCAAATGCTTAGCTAACCTAGGTACTTATGTCCCCTGAGGCCTGGTATATTGCTGTGAAGTTTTAAGACGATCCATAAAAATTGTGGGTTCATATAAAGTTTTTACTTATTTTAAGATTTGGTGTGACTTTCACCAAAATTACCATCACACAAAACTTGAACACAGTATCTTGAAAACTGGATGTTAGATCACTAACAAACAGAACTGATTTTACTCCCTCTGTTCGGGGGGACAGTGATGTGATAGCTTGAAGTTTTACTTTGCTGCATAGCACTTGTGTCCTTTTAAACAGTCATCTTGATTTCTTATTGCTGAATGAGATTCATTTTTGCCAGATATGACTGTTTGCAAGTCTCCTTGACGCCTCAGTGGACACAACTTTATTTCTGTACTTCACCAAAGACAGCAACCTGTGAACTGTGACAGATCATGAGTTGGATGAGCTTATATTGAAAATTTCTGCAGGACCTCCTTTCATCTTCTATCTGAAATCTTCCGCTTTAGAGTTTGTTTCTCAGAAAGTCTGAGTGAAAAAAACAAGGCAGTGTTGGTTACATATGTAACCACTGACCGCTGAAGAAGGATCAGTATGTCCATTAGCAGTTGTGAATTCGGTTGAGCTGAAATACAGATGATGTGTGCAAAAATAGCTCCTTGTGCTAAACATATATCAGTTTCTCTAGTGCTGCAGAGACATTTCCAGTGGATTAACTTTTATTTCTTATAGCAATGTGCAGCACTCCACCCAATTTATCAAAAATTGTAATGTCTGGCTCCAAAATTCGACATAGCAGTGGCCAAAAAGGTAACTTTGGGTAAAGAGGTCTGGCGCGAACCTGTCTCAAGTTTGCTAAAAATACAGCTCTTTTTAGATGTGCTTTTTTCATGTAGAAAGCAGAAGTTAAACAGACAGACGCATGTCTCAGTTTTAAAAAGTGAGGTGTATCTAATCGCAGAACATGTCTGACTTTAGGGAAGTCTGTGGTTGGCGCCTGTGCTGTGTTATACTTAAATGAGTATGAATATTGAAGTTTGCCTATTTGGGCTGTAAAAACCGATTTAAAAAAAGTCACTCAGAAAACTCAAAAGCAACCACAGTGAACCAAAAGAATCTCCAGGGACAGTTTTAAGGTGCTCCACAGTGTCACACCTTCTCAGGGAAAAAGAAAAGCTCCTCTGTGCTCTGGACGTCTGGTTCGAGTTATAGATGAGATGCCGGGCGGGTTTGCTGCTGGAGTTCAGTTACAGATACCTGCCTTCAATGGCGCTGACCTGCAGCCATCAAGGTTTGTTTACCACTTTGCACAAGTCCTTACCAAGCCAGTGTGAGCAACAGGACTGATGGGTTTATTGTAAATTAAACACCCCGCATTCTGATCGGCTCTGGAATAGAGAAGTGAACACGTGTCACAAGGGAAGAAGATTATCTCACACCCAGAGATAATCACCAGACACAACAGCAGCTGGAGCAACAGTTTAAACAGCTATTTAAGTAGAAAAAGAACCTTAAAAACCAACTTTAACATTAATGAAGTCGGGAAGTTGCATTCATATGAAATATGATGCCAAGCTTTATCACACAAGGTTACATATCAGATACTCAGAGAAGCTCTCAGCATTAGCCCTACGTTGTTCTCACACAGTCATCCTCTTTGTCCTACTTTCAGTTAAAACATTAGACCATTAGATGTACAGCTGAGTGGTATGCATACCCAAGATCATGTCTTGATATTTGCAGGTTGAATGGTGACAGAAGATAATTATCTGCCTTTTCTATGAAAGCGATATGTGAGATATCACAGCTACTTAGTTGGCATGGTAAAAAAAGCGAGGCTTCCTCTTCAGAAACATCAGTATGTCCGCTAACAGGAGCGTTAGATATTAAAAATACAAGTTAATCAGCTGGAAATTCATGAACTTATATCTATATCTATATATATGCTGCTACAGTTTTACAAAATCAGAAACAGGAGCACCAACCATAACAGAAAGTAAAGCCTTATTCTGCTGTGGCCTTTTCACTGCTTTACCTGCAGCCGTACAGCTTAATCTAATGAGGAACTGAAACTGTTACACTCCATCAGAGTCCACTGGAAGAAACTGCAATTTTACCTCAGAGAATACACACAATATTTGCCCGCCACAGCCTTGTTGTTAGATGCACAAAGTGACCAGAAACTGTGGTTTTGTGTCATGTAAATATCTGTGTTTCTGTTGGTGGAGGCTTTGAAAAGACACAACACATAATTGCACAAGGGGTGCAGTTATGTGTTACGTAAGTTTTTTTGTTAGGTGACATTTTTTCATTTAAATGCATTTTATTGCTAATGTCCGATCAGATTGTAAAATAACTTAGTGAGACCTCGCCTGGCTCTATCTGTTGCTTCTAACAGCCTGTATGCTGATTTCTATGTACAGCACTCAGGTTGGATTTTTAGTTGTTCTCTTCAGGGGTCATTGTCAGCAATTAGTCAACATTAGCTTAGAAAAGCTTGGAAATTAAATTGATGCTTTTGTAGCCTGAAGAACTGCTGATGGCTAAATTGCCCCCCTTTGTAAGTTGCCTCAGGCCTCACTCAGGCCTAGAGACTGATCGGCAGCCACATGGCAATTTACAGTTGCTGGGGAGAAGCGTGCATTCCCTG
Source organism: Rhamphochromis sp. 'chilingali' (assembly GCF_963969265.1). NCBI lineage: Eukaryota > Metazoa > Chordata > Actinopteri > Cichliformes > Cichlidae > Rhamphochromis > Rhamphochromis sp. 'chilingali'. Next base: position 21,286,363 of record NC_137931.1, read on the forward strand.
AACGTTTGAGCAAAGAGGATGATGTAGCAAAACTCCCATTGTGACTGCGTGGAAGACTTGTCTGTAAACATTTGCAGTTTGCTCTCAGGTCTGCAGTGAAAGTTGCAAAAGTTCAAGGTAACCTGGAAATATGGATTATTCACCTTCGAAGTAAAAGTTGCACCTTTTGAAATGTGTTGGTTTCAGTGGTCAGGAACAATCTTTTTTTTTTCAGGTTGTAGTAGTTTAGTCAAGAGCAGATTTCTGCGGTTGCCTGGAAGATACAATCCTGTCTGTAAAGAGTTGACAAATTCTTACTCAGTGAGAAACCGGAAACGGGGAATGTTCTCCTTCAAAGTAAAAGTTGTGCCTTCTTGCTGCAGAAGAGCGTCTGTTTGTGCTGCATATTAAGTGCCTTGAGTGCCAAAATTAATTAAATAAATAGATCACTGAATAATTAATTAAATATCCCATTAATTAATTAAAACGGGAAATAATTCATTAAATATATAGGTAATCATAAAATGTCATTTCATTTAAAACATTTTTACAATTATTTATTTCCCGTTATAATTAATTAACACATTTAATTTATTATTTGATTGTGTATTTAGTTAATTCATTTTGGCACTCAAGGCCCTCCACTGTCACACTTTTCACGGTTTCATTACCACTCGGCAAGTAGTTAGCAACTTCCAGCAACCTTCAGAAGCCACTTGCCATCTCACCACAGAATACACACTGTTCCCTAGCAACTGGTGGTTACCGGGGAGTCACTGCCATCTTCTAGGCCTGTTTCACAACAACTGAAATCAACTTCCAGCAACCACTTACAACTGATCTTTGATCACACATTTTCTTCTTGTGACCGATGGTTGCTGAGTAGTCTCGAGACCTGTGACTGAAACTCAGGCTCACATGATTCAGCTAAATATTTTTTCACGCTCTCAAAAGAAAGCAGTAAAGACTAATACCTCTGTTCACGCCTTTCAGTTTCAAAATTCACACGGCGTCTCTTAAGTAAATACAGACAGCAACTTTTCAATGCTGAAAGAACTTTCTGCACTGATGCAGACAGTAGTTAAGTGATCCGAAACATCGGTTTAAACCTTCAGCTTGTGTTTATTGGCTCTCTTGCATGTTATGCTTTCGTAGTGACGACTGAGTGAGCAGCCACCGACACCTATGGCGGTGAAGGTGATCGTCACTTCCAGCACTTCATTTGTCAACAGCTGGGGTTGCCTTTGCTAATTTGCACATTTTAACCCAAACCGCAGTCCTTCCCCAACCATAACCAAGCAACCTTTGGTCCCAAAATTTAAGCAGTAACCAGAAGTGAAAAATGAAACTAGGTGCAAATAAAAGAAAAGATCCAAATGGGAAGTGAAACAGGGTCCCTGGGCTGTTCACCCTTAAACAAGTAACCACTGTCCATTGTACCTCCAGTATGGCCATAATTCACGAGCACTGGTAAATCACGTGATGGCAGTGATGGGGGCAGTCGCATCATTAAAAGGAGTTTGTTATAGTAGATACATTGCCCAGCTTTAGACTGAAGCTGCTAATGTCTGTGTATGGATGTGCAGCCAAAGAGGAGTGTGGTCAGTCTAGATTTCAGCTGTGCAGTCTTGGATTTGTGCAGATCTGATTTAAAATCTTCCCCCTATCATAATAGATAAGTCTGATGAAGCCCTGTATTAGGCAAACATCTTTATACAGAGTTACACCTGCTTTTCATGACCTGATGCTGTAGTTTATTCAGAGTGTGTGAAGTCTGCACCTTTTGGTTTCATGTTTTCTGTAAATAAAATTGACCTTTTGAAATGGAAGAAACCTCATTTAGGAAGGAAGCTCTCCATTTCCTGTCACATTGAAAGTATATAAACCTCCTCAGCCTCGAAACTGTCACACTCGCACTAAAGTGGATCATCTTTGATCGCTGTCGCTGTCCCAAAGCAAGCGAGCTTACTGAACAGGGCTGAGCACACACGCTTGGTAAACAAGTCTGGCAACAGGTTACATCACTCTTCGGCTCACCTGGTTCCCATGGAAAGAGTGGATGGAGCAGATTAGACTCTGGAGAGCAGAGGTGGTCGGGGCTTTGTTATTTTTCCACTCAGCCAACTGTCAGCAGCTCTGAAGGAAAACAACCGCGCTGAACTGATCAGTGTGTGATACCTGACCCATAATCCAGCACGCAAACTCAATTTCAGCTCATGGATTTCTTCCATTTGATAGAATAGCTGCCCCTTTGAATCACCTCTTCTCTATTCAAATGATGTAAAACAGAGGAATTGCAGTATTTCTGATGCTGTATAATAAGTTTTTCAACAAGTACTTCTGAACAGTTCTGGAAGCTCATGATGGGAAAATGCCATACAAACACATTTATTTTAGGATGTTTTCCCTTACGTCCTTGGAATTTCTTTTGCTTAGTACAAACAATTCGAGTGAACTGAGAATCTGGAAAACATGGAACAGAGTGTTTTGGTCACCTTGTCAACAGCCTGAGACAAGGTGGACCTGAGACTATTCTGAATGCTCTAGAAAATGTGTTTTCTTTCTTAATGTGGATTTTGTTGATCTATGAGTTGATTAGTTGAGTGCTTGTTTAGTTGATTTTATTTGATGTGAGTAAAAGAATTCACAAATCCATTGTGAGGTTTGATTTTTAGTGGATTTCAGCTCGCTGTGAGGTCTGCACCGTGTCTTCACTTCACTTGTGTTGGCCCAGGTTCATATTGCTATGATGTCATAGTTTAGTTATGTGGAAAAAATCTGCCAATGTCCACTTAGGGAAAAAAAATCCCCCAAAAGGGGGGTGGTTAGGGTTGGGGTTAGAGTTGGGGGTTAGGATGTGGATCGTGGTTAGGGTTACGGGGCTGTAGTTAGGGTTATGGTTATGGGGTTTGGGTTTGGTGTGATGGTGTTTTCCTTTTGCAGAACTGTGACGTCACAACAACAATGACTGGTCAGTTGCAATGTTGAACCTGGACCAACATTAATTATGATGATCCAGGAACAACACTAACACGAGGATATTGGTGGGATCCACTTTTTGCCTTCAGAACAGTCTTAGTTCTTCATGTCACAGATTCAAAAAGGTGATGGAAACATTCCTCACAGATTTATGTCCATATTGACATGACAGCATCACACTGTTACACATGATGTGAATGTGCTTTTCCACAATGTCCCAAAGGTGCTCTATTGGACTGAGATCTGGTAACTGTGGAGGCCGTTTGAGTGCAGTGAACTTTTGAGTTCTGTGACGTGGTGCGTTATCCTGCTGCTATCCTGCTTGAACTATTAATACAAGGCCGGATGTATCCATGATTATTTAAGTTGTTTATGCCAAAGTCTGACCCTGCAATCTGAAACTGAAACTCATCACCAGGCAGCATAATGCAGCTTTCTGTTGTTCGGTTTTGTAAGCCTGTCTGAATTGTAGCCTCAGTTTCCTGTTCTTGGCTGACACACCCTCTGTGCTCTTCAGTTTCAAGGTTCAGTGTGTTTTGTGCGTTCAGAGATGCTCTTCTGCATACTTTTGTTGTAACGAGTGGTTATCTGAGTGGCCGTTGCCTTCCTGCCTTCTCAGTCATGCTTCATTTGGTCCCTAATGTAGACATAGAGTTTACTCAAGGATGTCTGATGCTTGTTCGGCAGTGTCTTTTCTGTCTGCATGTCATCTCAGTTTATCCCAGCTGCTCTTATACTGACGAACACACACGTCAGTATACAGAACACATGCAGCTCCCAACTTTGTTTGTTGGGCTTCTCATGACCTCTCTCATTCTCAAACCAACGTTTTGACTCTGAAGAGAAACCGACCTTTTCCAAGAGTCACTTGAGATGTGGAGTTTCTCGGTCGTCAACCTGTCCTTTTAAAATAACCCCCTTTGTCTCTTTTTGTATGCACAGGCCCAAACCTCCACCTCCCGAGGGCGCCAAGTCCAACCCATCCAAACGCCATCGCGACAGGCTCAACGGCGAGCTGGACAAGCTCACCAGCCTGCTGCCCTTCACAGAGGAGGTGCGGTCCCGGCTGGACAAGCTGTCCGTCCTCCGCCTCAGCGTTGGGTACCTGAAGGTCAAGGGCTACTTCAACGGTAAGTCTTTGATCAACTCCCATGTCTGACAAATGCAATCCTTCAAATCAGAGTTTGTAGGATTTGTTTCAGATATGACAGGATATATATTATATATATAAGTCTTTGCGCAATGTTTGGCACCTAGTGAGTGAAAGGATGCTGTGTCACTGCTTCAGACACGTAACAATATACGAGTACGTGATGGTTTTAAAAAAAAACAACAACTTTTTTTCCCCAGATGCGCTATTTTGAAATGCCACGAGATGCTTCAGGCTTTTATGTTAATGCGATGGCATCAGATTTGTGCTGTGTTGAAATGTTTAATGGTGTATGCCTTTACCATGGAGTCAGCTGTTCAATGGGACTTAATCCAGAAACTAATCGAGCTGCAAGATGAAGCAAGTCAGCATCATTTTGAATCCAACATTTATGTTTAATAGCAGCAATGTTGGGAAAGCTGTGCTTATCCGAGCTTGATGTAAAGTCAGTGCAATACTGAGCTGGCTAATTAGATGTAATTATTAGATGTGGTCATATGTAACTCTGGAGATTACACTTGTTTTGTTGGGTTGGGATGTTTCAGTGGGTGTACAAATATAGTGGCTGTAAATCTGCAAATAAGTCAGCATTTATTGATGGATGTGTCACAGCGATTTTGTGCCAGATCAGTGTTCAGACACGTTGTGATGAAGAGCCAGAAAAGGCCAGGACAGGACACAAAAGGAAGAATTTTTGGGGGCCCTGAAACAGTGGAAATAATTAACATCCATCCATATATACAAGAGAGGAAGACATCATTGTGAAGCACTAAGATATCGTCCATGGTACCGGTTTGGTACAATAAATGGCTAAATCTAATAACAAAGTAGGGCCTGATTACAGCAACAAGTCATAACCACAGTTATTTAATTGACTGTAGAAAATCTTGAGTCACTGAACCCAAAAACTCCCTTTTTAACAGTAGACCATGAACTTGAAGTTGGACCGAAGTCCGATGATGTTTGCATGTCTTCTTCTATCGCTTTCATTCAGTCATTTTCACCACTCTTGATACGTTTTTCCAAACAGTTAATGAATAAAAACATCTCACCATTTCAAGACCTGAACAACAAATGGTTGTACTCTTCCATTGAAACCTCACTGACTCTGAAAAAGTGCTGCAAGAACCTGTGGGCGTGATTTAGGGTAAAGAGTGTTCAGACACAAAAATGAAATGGGAAGGGTTCATTTGACGCTCGGTACGATGTAACTGCTGGAACTGAGAAAATCAAGATGATAAATGTGAAACTATAGGCATCAGGAAAAAAAAGAAAAAATACACAAACTTTGCAGCAAACTACTGCATATTACAGCAAAATTACACTACGTAGATTGACAGCACATGCTCATGCGTAAGAAGCAGTGCAATGCTGGATTGTGGGCTTGTGACTTTTGCTCTTCGACACCTGTTTGAATGAAAGTTTGACGTGGTTTGATTGAAAACAGTCACTCGGTGCTGCACAGCGTCATGGAAAGTGAGAAATCCGTTGTCTTATGAGGAGCTGTGAGATTCAGATGAGAAATGACAAAACGTTGAGGGGTGAGGTGCGTGTAGCAACAATAACAGCGTGTACACAAACACGAGGAGTAAGGATAATGTGGGTGGGGACATTCGCTCCTGATGTGAGAACTGCATCAAAGCAACCGAGAAAGACTGAAACTAAATAAATAATATGCAGATAGGGATGGGCTTTTCAAGCAGGAACAATTTCAGGATTCACTGGGAACCATTCAGCTATTCTTCGACGATCGCTCCCCCACCTGAACTGCCCTCACCCGACTTAGATGTGGCAGACTTACGACATGTTCGGATTACCTGGAGTGGCTTGCACACAAGACTTGTTGACAGCTGTAGTCTTTGGCCATCTGTGTTTCTCTTATTTGTGCAGGCCTACTTAATCTCACTGCACCACACATATTCTTGACTGGCAAAAAGCCTGGATACGCACAGCCACCACCTCCTGGCTAAAGTTACATCTTTACCGAGTGCTGGTAACAAATATATGTGAGTAACTAATAAATTGGTAAAGCAGTGTCAGGTTAATGTCCACACACCTTTGTGTGGGGTTAGACCACACTGGGCTCTGACACAGTCTGCATATAGCAGCTTACTTCGGTTTACTGATAGATGCTGGACACTTAGCTAGTGCTGTGCATTGATGAAATATGAATAATTTATTTAAGCAGTCTAATATTTTTGCTGCTGTAGAGTCCCACAAAACTCACAATGAGGCCTCAGTGTTTCTCTGATATAAAATCTGATATTTTATGGATCTTATGCTGTATTTACCCTCGTGCGATGAATTAGAGCAGTTTGAGGGTTACAGCGAGATAGATTTATTTGTTCTCTGCAGTGTTCTGTGATTCTGCAGTATACCTGCATTTTGTTTCCTACTATATATGAAAGTTTTTTTTTTTACCTCCTCTGTTGGTTTCCTGTGTGGAAACTCCACTAAAACACACTCCACTAGTCAGACACACTTCGGGTTTATGAAAACTGTTTATTCTGAACCTTTTTAGACCAGCTTTATTTCCATTTCAGGCCCCAAATAAGGCAGCAGCATGCAGACAAACAGCGGTTTGAAACATCCTGCTGGGTGTGCATTCAGCTGAGATACACCAGGCTCACTTTTGTGGCTGATACTGGAAGAAGATAAGTTTAAGAATAGTTAAAGGGCAACTGTCTAGACAGTGATCCAAATCGTTGTTTTAAACAACAGGACAAATACGACAGTGTTTGTTCAGTATGCGCACAGCAAGCCACGAGAAAGGAAAGACGTCTCGGGCTAGCATGAAAGTCTGCTAAAGCTATAAGTAGTGTTGCAGTGGAGTCTTCCTTTGCTTGAGCTCCACGTCTTCACCAGTTCAGCATGGTACTTCTTGAATAATCCAGGTAAAAAGACCATGAATACATACCCCAGCATTGCCTCCAGTTTGTGTGCATGGTTTCTGACAAAGAAACTGAACAAGCTGGTGCTCAGTCATTGTGTTTGCAAAGGGAAGACAATCAGGAGGATGGATTTAAAGGGGGAGGAGTGAAGATAGATGGTTTCAGGCAAAGGGTGAACTGAGGGGATGCACCATAGGGTAAAGAATGATTATTCAATTCAATTCAGTTGAGTTTTATTTATATAGTGCAAAATCACAACAACATTATACTAAGCTGATTTATTTTGAAAGGTAAAGACCCTGCAATAATACAGAGAAAACCCCACCAATCAAACAACCCCATATGAGTGAGCACTTGGCGGCAGTGGGAAGGAAAAACTCCCTTTTAACAGGAAGAAACCTCCAGCAGCACTAGTTTAGCGAGTGGCAACCAGCTGAGGGTGATTATTATGAACTGTGAATTATGCAAAGCTACTGTAGTAGAATAAAAATATGATGGTGGAAATCAGCTGCAGTTATTTAGTGTATAAAATATACTGCCTACAGAGTTAGTCTTAGGCCCAAAGAAAGTCACTTTAAGTTTTAAGAAAAGCCCAACATTTGTGTACACTTGTTATTTTCTCTGCGCACGGTACAGAACATACATGATCATATCAGCATTTCAGGCCACAGCACAGAACAGGTGCATGTCTCACCGGCCTGACAGCATTTATGCAGAAATTCTCGCCTCTTCTCACTCCTGTTGCCGAGGAGGACTGATCCAAATACACGGCAAGTCAGAAGGGCCACATTTCACAGTCATGCACTGATATAGCCTCTCAGCTGGTGGCTACCACACCCCCGCTTATCATTTACTGTAAATAGGACGCTTGTCTTTCAGGCAGCCTGGATCTAATCATTGCTATTTTCACAAGAGGCAGCAGAACAAAGCGAGGAAGCTCGCTGGAAACTCAAATAACCTCGGTGATCGTCTGCGCCATGTTGACAGAAATAGGGGTAGAATTCACTTTTAGATAAATAATCTTCTTGAGCCCCAGAGGAGAGGATTGTTATTTTCCAAGAGGTCAGAGACCATCGGTGCATCGGTCAATGTTATAAAACAAACCCGTCCACTGCTATCCTTAAAGCTAGGTTGGAAAAAAAAAAAAAAAAAATTTTCTAGCTCCATTTTTTAAATATTTTGATTTGTAGGTCAAGAAGTTATTTAGCTTATAATTGGCCCTGTGCAGCCCCTCAATGCATCATCTGTTTGAAATACCATATTTTCCGCACTATAAGGCGCACTTAAATTGCTTTAATTTTCTCAAAAATCGACAGTGTGCCTTATAATCTGGTGCACCTTATGTATGAATTCTGGTTGTGCTTACTGACCTTGAACCAATTTTATGTGGTACACGGCGCTCAAAAATCTGTCAAAAATGTTTTAGTACGACTTTGGTAAGCTACGAAGCCACACCGCTTGATGGATTGTCAGAGCATTATGTCTATTGTAGTCAGGAGCCTCGTGGAGTAATCTGGCTCCAGAACTCTGTCTGCTTCAGGTCTCAAAGTCAAACGAACATTGCAGCATCACTGAGAGTTAAAAACTGTCTAAATTCTTTCATCTTTAATAAAATGATCAGCGTTGCTGCTTTACCAGGTGTAACAATTAAGTTTAACATCCAGGCATCCATGAAAACAGAATTTATTAAATTTAATGGAGTTAGAAGTTGGCAGGAAGTTAGCTCGCTAGTTTACGCCTAAACATGATATAGCATGTTCTGACTGAGAGATTTATGAAAAATTAAAACGTACAGCTCTGCCATCACTTCCAACATAAATGAAGACAGAAAACTAAAAAGCAGTGACGTTTGTAGGGTTACTGAAGTTGGGCTAGCTGGTATATAATGATGTGGTACGTGATTGATAGCGACACAGCTATGTTAGCATAACAAACAGTGAAGCTGGAGGATGAACCCTAACCTTTTTCCACTCGATAAAGGTTAACATGAGGGTTCCTGATGGTTAGAGACAAATGCAATCGCATGGCAGGATGCTGTAAACGGAACAAACTACAGTTAGGAGAATAACTGAGATAATCCATCCAGCTTACGGGGTTAGTCATTAATATACTGCAACAACATGGGAATAGAGCAGCTACGAGAGAATTCGGCATTAATGAATCACTGTTATGGAAGTGGAGGAAGCAAGAAGAATTTGTTGAGTAAAGTTTGACTTGTCTGACTGTTTTGTTTCGCTTAATGCACCTTATGTATGAAAAATACTGTAAGCTAGTTTCGCTCCACCCTCATTATATCAACCCTCCTCTCCTAAATAGAAGGCTTGAGAAGCTAGTGGGTGGGACTTCTGTACTTGAGAGGACCATATTAGGGATATAAATCCAATCCATTATTATTATTATTATTATTATTATTATTATTATTATTATTATTATTATTATATCCTCTCTCTGATATCATACAGAGTAGAAGAGTAGGAAAAACTGGGTGAGGCATGAACGTTTGACTCCCCACGTTAGATCTGAACATTCAGCAGTGAGCTGGACAGGAAATAATCAAAACAAAAAATGGCTCATTTCCAAAGTAACAACTTGAAAAAGTGGTTACGTTGTCTTTTAAAAAGGCCACATGGAAGCATTTTAAACCTACATTCTTATTGCTGGCCAGCAGGGGGCGCCTCCTTTTGTGCACAAAGACTGGCGGTTCTATAGACGTTTGTGCTAAAACTGCACTTACATTATCTCAGTCTGTGACCTCAGCAAACACCTTTCTGTTGACTTTATGATCTCAGTTCTTTGTTTTGAGTCTTATTTAATAAAGCACAAATTTTATTTTGTATATTTTGATTCGATTTAACATCAATTAAATGATAAAGCCAGGTGTGATTTAAGGTGGGTCTAGATTATAATTGACAAAGTCCTCCTGTGTGAGGGTGCGGTGTCCTTCAGCTTGAGTACACCATTGGTTTGGCTTCACGAGCCAGTGTGTGATGCCACACAGACTACATCCTTCTTTAAAGTACAGTCTATGTAAATCTAACACAAGGTTAAAGACAGTTTAAAGGAGAGAGTGAATCATGGCTAAAATGTGGAAGACAGCACAATTGGCTACTGTGAACATATTTGTCTTTGTGTTTAGAAATATTAAACTGTAGAGGAATAAAGAAAAGGTTGAATGAAGCCAAAAGCTCCAGCCAAGATGATTAAGCATTCAGTGCGCTAAAGGCGTGGTCATTTTATTTTTATCAGATTGCATTTTCAGTCATATGGTTAGTGGATTTCTGAGTGGAGTTGACAGAAGGAGCTGAAACTGAAACGAGCAGAGATGTTGTTTATATAGTGGGGCATATTTAATGCATACGGGTTAGACGCTAAACTTTTATTAAGCACGTGTTTACTGCTGTGTTTGTATCTCATCGTCATCTCTTGGAAGCCCACGATAAATTCTCCCAGCTCAAAAAGTTTTACATAAGGTAATCAGAGGACAGATCAGAAGGGAGGTGATATATGGCCAAATACTGGAATAATAAAACTGCTTCAGCGTTCAATTTATTAGCTTTGTGCTGGAACCGACAGGAATTTTTCTCCTGGAACAGCGAGTAAACTGAGCCAGAAGTCTCAGGCGCTGGCAAGTGATCAGTGAATCACTGGCATTGACTAACAACCCTATCAACCCCCTGCAGTCGTTGGTCTATTTATGCTCTGAGACATGGTATTAAAAAACAAAAAGAAAAAGAGAAAACAGACATATTGGCTCTTTAATGCGAGCGTGTAGCCGCTCTCATCAAAGCAGCGGAGCCCCGACTGCCTGCTGCCAAAGGAAACAAGACAGCAGAGCTGGTTTCGCTTTGGTCTCATCAATTATTTGGCCGTGCGGGTCACTTAGTGTCAGCTGAACAAAAGCGTTTGGAGGCGGCGCTGGGAGTCTGGTTTCCTTCAAACCCCGCTGTCGCTGCAGCAGCTTCCCTCCTCACCGCTCTTATTTTGAAATATCAAATTGAGAACAGCTTGATCCAGAAGTTAGACCGTTTGCCTGCGAACGTAGCATGTTGGATCCAAGATTTCTTCACTCATCCCCACTTGTTTCTTGGCCACCCTCCCTTTTCCACCCACCGATCTCCACCCATTTCCTGTGGCGCCCCCTGCAGCCCCTTGGTGGGCCCCCTTTTCCTTCAACTGTTCAGCTTCTTCCTCCTTTTCTGAAGTTCACAGCTCCCCCGACCCCCGCCGCCCTCCATCTCCACCTCAAACAAACTGCAGGACTCCGGTTTGTTGTTACAGCAGGGAGGCCTGTTCGTGCAGCAGACCTACGTCGGCACAACTCGAGACTTTATGCATTCATAAAACCCTCCAATTTTACCTTTTCTGCACTCCTTCAAAGCCTTCTTTAAAAAGCTGCCTTTTTAGTGCATGACTTTTGAAGTGCTTTGTTTGTGCTTGCTTTGGGCTTTTCTTAAGTATTAAAAAGTCCTCATTACGCTGGCTTTCTCATTATGTAATGACAGGTCCACCTTAAGATAACTCCAAAGTGCAGTCTGCTTCTCTGAAACAAGCCGTGCCTCATCAGTCTGACGGATTTTGTTGGCTTTTATCTGAAGAAAATTTGAAGGTATTGTCGATGAGACTTGCCAGGGTTTCCAGCATAAATTTCTCTAGCCTCTCTTTTGTTTCTACTCACTATTAATTGTGATAAGCCCAAACTTATTTGCATAGCCGGCTTTAAAAGCAATAAAAGAAAACAAAGTACTTCAACCAGGGAAATAAAGGCAGGCATTAAAGTCAGGAAATTAAGATTAAAGGACGAGGAGGGTAAAAATAACAGTGAAAACAATAAAAACAAAGGACACCGAGCAGCAAAAAGCAAGGCTGTAAAATTAAGTTTACAAGGTGATTTTAAAAGGCAGTGATACACTACAGCTGCTCGGTTTGAGGGGTTTTTAGGTCTCGGTACCGTTTCCTGTAACTTGACATGTTCGGCTTCTCTTCGTTACGTTTAAGCAACATGTTTGAATGTGGGGAAATTAAACTGATGCAATACACTGCATGCAGAAACACGCCATGGACAGGGTCAAATATGATCTTGTTGTGACGGTAACCCTGTAAAAACCCTGTTTTTTTTAACTAGAGTATTTATTGAACCTTCTGACAAATAAAAAAAAGAAATTAAAAAAAATCGTCATCTGAGTTTTAATTTGCATAATTTTTGCTATATCCAGGATTTTGTGTGATTTATTGCTCACAGCTTTTATCTTAAACAAAGAAAACATTTACTGGCATTAGGGTTTAAACAAAACACACTGGTGATGTAGAGGTCTTAAAAACTCATCAAATATGATAAACTTTGTGTTTACAGGGATAAACATTGACGCTGTTTGACTGTGTTCAACCAAACCCAGGATTTGTATCATCCAAACACTAAAGTTATCATTTCTTTTAATGCGCTGTGGTAGCATTTTAACCTAAAAAAAAGTTGAATGCAAACTTCAGACATGCATAACACACATACATTTGCCAGTTCAGTTGTTAATAAATATCGCCATTGATAAATAAATTAAAAGAGGACTTTTTTGGGACGGTAACCAATTAATCCAAAAAGTCTTTACCAGTATTCACACTGATGAATGATTCCAACCAATTTCACCAGTGACTGCCAGCAACCACTTGCCACTCAGTTGGGGAACACACTTTTTGCCCTAGCAACCATTGGTTGCTACGGTTTGCCTACCAGTCTCTAGGCCTGCGTGACTGAGACCTCAAGCTTTGAAACATATTTGTGAAAACATTAAAAACACAGTTCAGGTGTCATAATGTTTTCAAACCAGTTCACAGAGCTGTGGGCTCGTTCTCTGAGCCACTCTGAGCTTTTTAGGTGGTTCAGGATGAACCAGGGACACAAACACGACAAAAGAAAAAATACCAGGGATCCAGCGATGAGTGTAGATAACACGGACACAGCTGCACATGTGGTCGCAACTCTTAAATCAACATTTTCCTTTGCATGTTATCAAAAACATTCAAGTGACATCTCTTAAACCTCTGCTTAAAAAATTAAAACCATACAACATCAGACTGAATGAAGTCAGTAACGCCAAAATAATCTGATAGAATTCAGATTCTGAGAAGCTTTATCATTGAATCCAGTATCAGTCCATTTATTTTGCTAACTACCAGTCTTAATTTGATACAAGTAACAATACTTACTTTCATTTTTTGTTTAGATTAAGTTTTTAAATGATAATGATTGTTCAAAATCGACACAACACAATCTAAACTTTTCGTCCAGCACTGGGAGCATTGGTAAATAAACAGAATCATAAATCTGACCAGACATTTGTCCTAAAATATCCCCAAAATGCCACAAAGACACTGAAACATTTTAACATTTTTAGCTCGTCAATTACCAGCTTTGTCGACCGCTTGGTCACCAGACTGAAGATGTAAATAAAAAGCTCACTGGGTGTCTGCGGCCGTGTTGAATCACTCGTTGTGATTGTGCTGTTACCAAATACACACACACACACACACACACACACACACACACACACACACACACACACACACACACACACACACACACACACACACACACACACACACCACTGAGAGTCTGTCTGCTGATGAATTTCCCAGCATGCCTCTCAGTGAACAAAGGCGACCCGGGAGTGTAAAGGCTCACGGGGAGGCCAGCGCGGTGCAGTGGTTTAGCAGGATGTGGCTCAGAAAGGACCGCTCTGTGTCCGTCCTCTGGGCCTCGTCTCTCCCACAGGGCTGAAACGCAGGACGGCGACGATGGGCTGCTGGGAAACGCCCGAGGGTTCGATCCCATTTCCAATGCTCACAACATGGGCATTGTTCGACACTGTGAGCATTTTCTGAAGCAGACCTCCCTCGTGTTCAGACACGGCTTTGCTTTTATCCTCAGCTTGTCTGTTTCAGTCTGTCTCTTCTCTTTCCCTTCATCTGTCTTTCCCTTATCAGAAACAAAGCTTGTTATTATCTTGCCGAAACACCGAGTGAACATTTTCCAATTTTTTTTATATTTTCAGCTATATGTCAATCTTTGCTTAACTGCTTTACAAGCTCATATGTTGCTCAAACACTTTCTCTAACATTTTTCACATGAACACATAGCAAGGACATGCATGGGTTCCTGCACAGGGCTAAAAGAGTCTGAGACCACTTGACCAGATTCTACACAACAACATAAGTAAATGCAAAAGGGACCAAAAGAGATAGAGGCATAAATATCAGTAAAATGAGATTTAAAAAAAAAAATCCAAAATGTCCACAAAAAGCCATAAATGGATATAAAATGTCCACATAGAGACATGAAATAGATGTAAAATGTCCACAAAAATGAATAGATAGATTTAATATGTCCACGCTGAGACATAAATAGATTTATCTTTTTAAAAAGACACAGAAAGAGGTCCAAAATGTTCACAATCTTGCTGAAAAACACCATAAAGCCATAAAAAATAAAGCCATGAAAAGTGAAAAGCAGACACAAAATCACCACAGAATGAAAAGAAAAACAAAGCAGCCACAGAGTGATGAATAAAGACCACAAAACACCCAAAGCAAGTGTAAAAAAACCCAAACATAGCAAAGCAAAATCACCATGATATAAGACAAAACGAACACAATGACTTCCAAAAGAGGCACACAGAAAAACCCCCACACACATTAAAATAATTCAAGACACCTTCAAAAGGTGTAAAATGTCCATGAAGACACAGAAAAAACACAGAGAGATGGAACCAGCCACAGAAGTAACACAAATGGGGTTTTCAATGAGTACAAAATGTCTTCAAAAAGTTGCAAAGAAATGTGAAACTGCAGAGTAAAATGAGCGTGACCACAGAGAGACTGCACGTACCACAGGTAGATTTTAACGTGCGACACCAAAATCAATACCACTTTCTTTTCTGCCTTCTTTCATTTTTGCACTGTGCCGTTTGTGTAGGAGGATGTTTGAGTCAGCTGATTTATCACACCTGAGAGGCGGTGCCAGCGTAAACAGTGAAAGTAAGCCTCCACTGCTGCCTGCGCTAGCACATCGAGAAATGATAGATAGTCTCTTATAAGAGGCTCTTATTGAGACAAAGAAGTCTGCTGGGGATTCAGGCTTTCTCTTTGTGAGCCTTAATGAATAGCTGTCCCTGATGAAGCTCCCTTGTTTCCCCTCATGGAGGAGGTGGAGGAGGAGATTTCTGGCTGTTTGAGAGTCATAATTTGTGGTCTTATAATAGCTCGGCTGAACTTCCCTCCTTCGCTGGGCCTCAGGAAACACACACACATGCACGCGCACGCATGTGTACACTCTATATTTTTTCTGTGTTACACATTCATTTTTTTCCCTCTCTCGACATGCACGCACCCCGCCCGACCCTCTTCCTTTATGCGTTTTCCAGATGTGGACAGATTCAGGCCCTTGGTCTGTGTTCCCAGCTGATTAATGCTGCTGCTTTACAACATCAGGCTTCCTCTTTGTGAACCCCGTGACCCCCTCTGATCTTGAGCATGACCTCCAACTAGTCTCAAGGTGAAGGCTGGAGAGCATGGGGTATACTGTAGGTTGCAGGTTTCAGGTACAGGCTTACAGATGGTTTATGCTAATTTGGATGAATCACAGTTCAAAATGAACCTTTTATTATTCACTTATTCTGGAGCTCTTCACCACATTAAACAATCAAACATGGGCTGTACCAAGTGCCAGTTGGGAAATTCTACTTTTAAAATATAAATATCTCCATACTTTTTTTTTAGCATCCTATTAATTGTCATTATTCATGCCTCCAAGTGCAAGTGGGCATGCATGCGAGGTTTAATGAGTGCAGGTAGTTGGGCAGGAAAAGAGTTTATTTCCACTGGTCTGATTTCAGCTCAGTGTGAGAGTCTTTACTGCAAACTGCCGTCAGTTGTGGTCTCGCTAATTTCTACTTTCTCTGCTCTCACTTTCACTGTGAGTGCGCCTCTTGCACACGGAGTGGAGCAGACCCGGCTCCGCTCACGTTACTGTAGGTGGGATAAAAGCTTCCTAAATAAAGTGGTAACATGACAAAACGCAACAAAAGAGAAAGCGAGCTAAAAGGGTTGGTTGTTGTCATTAGAAGCCGAGAAATGCCTCGAAAGTGGTGAACTTGATGCAGTGTTTAGAACGTCGGTTACTGGCGTCAGTAGTAGTGTAATATCTCCTCCCAAGAAATGTAACTACGCGCCACGTTGACGCAGCCTGCAGCGACTTGAACCGCGTGGAAGGTTGCGGTGTAGGGTTAAGAGGGGTTTCCCATTACGTCGTTAGTTAGGACATATATTTCCTGCAGAAGTCTATGAAGCTTTACTAGCTCTACATCAGAGATGTTGGTGCATAGCCCCGGCATAGGAATGAAATAAAAAGTAAAAGCTCCTTTTGACTGTTCTCTTGCCACAAGAGGCTTGATTTGGCAGAGTTTTGTACTTCCTGTCGCAAAACCAAAGGGAATTTGTGTCCCCGGTCGGAAACAAACTAGCGACCTTTAGCTTACCAAGCAAACATATTTGCTTTTTCGCTGTTTGAGCCCATGATCTCCAGCGATCAGTCCATACGTGGTAAAGACACTGGATCTTTTTTCTGCTTGCAAAAAAAAAAGAAATTTTGGCGTCCCACCAACCAAAGAGGTTTGGCCTCCCTCCAGGAGGAAAATTACCGGGATTGTGATAAAAATATTTTTAAGATTTCAGTCTTGTGGTTCATTTACTGAAGCATAAAACACGTGTTTATCAAATGACCAGAAAAAGCACTTACAGCCTCATTTTTAGTTCTCTTACTCAGCAGAAATCTGTCCTTTTTTCTGCTAATTTTGGCCATTTGGTGAACAAAAATGAAAGTTTTACTTCAAAGAAATGCTGTGAGGTTTGCAGCCGAGCTTTGTCAGTAGCTTTAAGACCAGAGTCACGTGAATCCTGGGAGTTTGAACACTCTGTCCTTCCACTTCTTCTCACTTCTGCTTTTTCCTGCTGTGTGACTGACGGGCCGATACGAGGCATCGACAGACAAGCTCTGCCCTTGGCGCTGGATCTTGGGTGTCATGTAAAAAAAAAAAAAGCAATAAGGAATAACACACAGTGTCAGCTCCAGAACACAAGCCAGTCCTGCTGTAGATTCTCAGTTTGGCAGGCCTCCTGATCCGGGTAACCGCTGTCAGGAAACAGATGGCTGCTTTAACGGTGTTTGGTGGGACCTGCCTGTGTCCTGGGGCAAAGTGTGGCTCACTGAAGTGCTCCTGCAGAACTAAATTAGAGCATTAGGGCTGGAATATGTGGGACTTTTGCAGATCTTATCAGAGGTCGGGGGGTAATTTTCCTGATAGAGTTGGGAAAGTTTTGGACAATTGCCATTTCTTTAAGAGGAGTTGTTGTGTTCTTAATTTCCCCTTCCTCTCATATCTGAGTGAACGAAGTGCTCACTGGACATTTATCTTTGATCTTTTGACTTTGGGACTGCTCACAGATTTTAATTTGTTTGGAAAAGAGTCAGCATAGACAACAAAAACAAACTGAACACTGATGTTTGCAGCCCTAACTCATTGTTTTGAGACACTGAGATTTTTGTACTTTCTTGGGTCTTTTCTGTATTGTTTTCAGGTGGGATTTGTTTTCACCGTTCATTATTTTTTGTGTCATTCATTCTTTGTTTGCTGCTGAAACAACTTTATCTATTGTTCAATGAAGAGGAAGAGGATTAAGAAAAGAGAGAAAGTAAGAGAGAAAGAGAACTGGTTAGAGGCCTAGCATCGATGTTTGTGTTGGCAGGAGAGTCAAAGTCCAATGCAGAGGCCTTTAAAAAGCTCAAACAAACCGGTTCTGTTAACACGGAATAAAGCAGAGAAGAAGAAAAGGGAGGGTATGTGAAGGGACAATTACTCATTCGCTTAAATGCATGAAAGTCAATCGTGGGGCCAGGTCAAGAGTAAAAAGACAGTTATTACCTGTTCTTTAGAGCTATCATAGTTTGGAAATGCCCATGCGGGCTAAATTGTGGAATATGACCTGGAATGATCCTGGAAAAGCGTCTCCGGCGTGTCCAGTACGATAGCATCAGCCCTGCAGACCCTCTGCTTGGAGGATCGCAGTCAAAACACCGCAGATGAGCCGTCGTGTAGAAACCTGCCCAGGCATCTGTTTGTGTGTGTGTGAATGTGTGCTTGTGTAGTTTGAAATTCATCTCTCTTCCTTCTGAAGGTAAAGACTATGTGTTTTTAAAACTCGGGATAACAGCTAGGATGATATTCTTTTCCCTTTTTGCTTCGTTCGGGGATGCCAGGCTCATGGGCAGCTCAACGAAACACCCCTACAGATTTTCCACTTTGTTTAAGGAAACTTTAACCTGTGCCATAGCCAAGATTGTAAAAAGCTGAAACCTAAAGTGAAAAGGACTTCCTCACAACACTGGCCACATTTTTTTCAGTGGCTTTACTGGCAGTGCATGTGCATTATTATTCAAATAGCTTGTTTAAATCTAAAAGTACTGTCATCTACTTTTCAATTCAGTTAAATTCAATTCAGCTTTATTTATATAACACCAAACCACAACTGTCGCCTTAAAGTGTGTTATATTGTAAAGTAGAGACCCTACAGTAACACAGAGAAAACCCCAACAGTCATATGACCCCCTATGAGCAAGCACTTTGGCAACAGTGGGAAGGAAAAACTCCCTTTTAACAGGAAGAAACCTCCAGCAGAACCAGACTAAGGGAGGTACGGCCTCCTACTGTGACTAGTTTGTGGTGAGGTGATGAAGACAGGACAAAAATGCATTAACACAACAGGAGCATTCTGATTATTCGTTTACCCTGCGAGATCCCAGTCATCGTCACGGTGACTTACTGTGAGTTATTGTGGTTTCCAAACTGGGTTAAGGGGGCCACAAGATGAACTGGAGGGGTTGGCTATAGTTTGCAACTATAGCATGTGTGTATGTTGGAGTGAATGTCTGTTGGTATGGCTGATTTTTGAAAAGTGAGATATAAATAAAGTTAATATTATTATTATTATTATTATTATTATTATTATTATTATTATTATTATTATTATTATTATTGTTGTTGTTGTTGTTGTTGTTGTTGTTGTTGTTACAACTTTTTTTCTTACAAATGTTATTACACTGTTTATTACACAGTTATTTCCCCTTTTAAAATCTGTGTAATACTCCTGTTGAAGCAGGTGCTGGATTTGGTTGTGAGATGGTTGTGAGAGCGTGACACATCAAAGACCCTGGTTAACAGTGGAAAGATTAACAAGTGGTTTGAAAAGATCACTTTCTTTTTAAACCACAACTAACAAGCTAGATGCACAACTTGACAATTATACAAAAGAGAAGAAGTATCTCGAATGCTGCCTCTGGTATCACTTTAGATGTCAGTAGAAGTTGCTCCTTCAACTTCACCGTGATAGCGTGAAGCTGAAGGAGCAACTGGAAACTAAACGTCTCTTCTGAGAAAACTTTACCTACCTGAAAAGATCTGGAGCAGAAGCAGAACGCATGGATTGTGTCAAAGTGACTGATGAGGCGGCAGAGCCGAGATAAATGCTAGTGGAGAGGTGGCACTCTCGTAAGGGATATTGCAGGTGTGAGGCAAATGGGGCGTCTGCTGCAGTCAAAAGGAAAACTGAGGACATGTCAGATGTCCGATGGGAGGGGGGTTGCAGAGATCTGAATACAGGTGCACCTTGAATGTTTCCTTGCCGTCGGCGCTGACAGTTTCTGTTACAGGTGAACTGAAGAAGGTCAGGACTTTAACAACGTTATCCGACTACTGAAACGGTATACAACTTTCTAAACCCTCACCTGCTTTCTGTTACCCGTTTCTCTGATAACATCTGTGTCTGAAGTAGGCGGCGCTCAGTCGGTCCATTTTGTGCAGAAGAGGAGTGATGCGACGTCTCAGAGGCTTCCTTTCATGTGAGCAAGCACAGAGCTGAAGCAGGAAGCCTGGGTTAAAACTTAAAGTTCATATTTGTTTAGTAATTAGGCGAAGCGTGTTTAGTCTTGCTGGGGTCCACATTAAAAACATGCATCAGCACTTTTTCAGCTGCACTGGAGTGCTATAAAACCATCTAAATACTTACCTTAGCAACAGGTATTGTTTTAGAGATTTCTTGAATCAACCTCTGGTTTTCCTCTGTTTAGCCAGCTAAATAAAATCAGATAAAAACACCACGCTGTATTAATTCTTTACTGCAGGAATATGTTTTGTATATACAGCCTGTCTGTCTGTATCTTATCTTATCTTATTATGAAATTATGCTCAAACTGTGTGGGTCACATTGGCACTATACTTTTTTGATGATGCACTAAAAAGCATGGATGTCTTTGTGCTGCCGAGACATTTTACTCTGCTGTAATTGAAGTGAACACAACACAAAGTTATAGATTTTCTTTCATCAGTTTATCAGTAAAAATATAGTCTATGGAGCAGAGTCAGGCCTGAACACTTTCAGGGGACTACAATATATAAATAACCATGTTTAAATGACATCTTTCATGTTAGTGTGCAGCACAAAACCCAGGTAAACTAAGAAAGTTGATAACCACCACCATAAACCTTTATCTTTGACTGTTGAGTCAGCTAATGCAAAGAACACCAGGCTCTGTTGTACTTACGGGTCCTATAGTTACAGTGACACAAACTGGTGTGTATGCATTCATCACAAAACATGTGGCTTGTTTGTCAGTGTAGCAGTGTGCATGCAGACATATCTATTACCTCTGACTGGGGTTTGAGGTTTTGTCAAGTTAGCTAACTCAAAGAACTCAAACCAGGCTATGTTGCGCCTATTAGTTTTATAGTTATGACACAAACCAGTGTGTTTGAAGTTATCACACCAAAGTGTGGCTTATATGTCAGTGTAACAGTGTGCACGTTCATAACCACCACTGGGATACTTACTAGCGCTGATTGGTTTTAGGTTTTGGTTAAGCTAACTCAAAGAAAGCCGAGCTATGTTGCACCTATAAGGCCTATAGTTATGACATAAACCAGTGTGTATGAAGTTATCAGAAAAAAGCTTGATCTTGTTACTAACTGTAACATTGTGCATGTTGATAACCACCACTTATATTGTTATTACCTCTGACCAGAGTTTAAGGTTTTGTTAAGATAGCTAACTAATAGAAAGCCAAGCTATGTTGAATTTGTGTGTCCTATGCTTATGACAGAAAAGCAATATGTGTACGAGTTTATCACACCAAAGTGCAGCTTATCTGTCAGTGCAACAGTGTGGATGTTGTTAACAAACCACAGGGATACTTGTTATTAGCTCTGACTGGGGTTTTAAAAGCCAGCTAACTCAAAGAAAGCCGGGCTATGTTAAACTTGCATGTCCTATAGTTATGACAAAAATGACTAAACTTTCTTTGTAGTCTACATAAACAAACTAATACTTGTTTCCGCAAACAATCATCCACATCCTTCGCATTCTGGATTTTTCTGGAAAAGCACCAGACATGACTAATCAATCACACCTGTCCGCCTCTTCTCCCGTCCTATCAGTGACATCACCTCTGACAGGTGGGCGTGCTTTGTTTTCGTGCCACGCTCTTGTTTTCTGTGCCGAGCTCTATTCCTCACACAGAGAACGATCATAAAGCTGGCAAGCAAACAAACAGCCCCGACTCTTTGATCTGTCCAGCCACCGCCACTGACTCAACCATTACTCAACTTTCATTTTACCCAGCATTCTCAGCCGTAAATGCTCCACGCGTTTCAGTGTCCAAACACCTCAGCGGCCTGTGCTTATTAAGTGGTTAATTACTACAGGAGTATTAGTAGGACTTTTATCTCCATTATGCAAAGGGGGCGATTTGCATTGGCGGCTCACTCAGCTGTTCTCACAAACAGCCGCACAGCGAACGCATCATAATAGAAATATGTTTCACCTGAGAGGAAATGGCGAACACACCCTCAGCAAGAGAATGAAAACACGATGAAAAGAAAACAATCTTTGTCTCTTAGCTCTCTACAGCTCACGGTATGGTTGTTATGTAATTAAATGTGTCCATAAAGGAGGGCGAAAAAAAGGAGCTTCTCTGCAGCTTTGGAGCAAAGACCTTTCGTTTACTGCTGTGCAAATTCTGAACAGAGGTCACTGCACAGCTAGCAGACAATAAAGCGGTGTTTTTAGCCATTTACCTTTGTAACACAGAGAGTTTTCAGTTGTCTTTGAAAGTAACAGCCCTCAAAACCACAGAGCACCTCTCGCTGTAAGCCTCGCAGCAACCAGACTTAATTTTTGTAGCACACTGTGTACACAGGGTATCCAATGGAGCCTGGTACAAAACAGTGAGGCTTAAGCTTCATCGGGAATGACATAAAATGGCAGAATTACAAGAATACTCTAATAAAGAAAGCGTGGAAAATAAAACAGCAAGAAAGGCAGAAAAGTTGAGAAGAAAAGCTGTCCAGAGTTTAATGAGTAGCAGCGGAGGGCAGATGAGTTCAGGTGGATGTGAGCTGCAGGCTGACATGTTGCTTTATCTGCAGCTCCACGTGCTTGTCAGTTAATCGGGGGAAACCTGTAAAACACGTTGACTAATCTCTCCTCTATGTCTTACAGGAAGTAATGTTTGTCAGAGGAAGTTAGGGTGGGAGGAAGCGCCTGGGGCAGACAAAGGTGTCTGCTAACCTCTAGCCACAGCTGGGGCCAAACGGGGCTAAATGGGGTTAGAAGCAGCCATAAAGAAGCACGAGGGGTGGTGGTGGTGGAGGACGTGCTGCTCCAGGCTTGTGGTTTTGCATTTGTACAGAGCTGTGACTTAAATTTAAAGCCAAAGATCAGACAGAAGCTGCCAGAACACCGACAGCAAAACTGAACAGTTAGTGTCGGTCTGCTTTTCTGAGAGCCAAAAGCCTGCAGGATTTCTCTCCAATCAGAGGCGACAGCAGCTGATCTCAATCTTCAGCCTGAGTGCAGCAGCTAATTAATAAAATGAGCTGCTGTGACGATTTGCTGGAGTAAAAACCAGCAGTCTGGGCCAGATGCTGTACACGAGCGAGTGAGCGTCTCTCTGCAGCAGCCGCTTTCAATCAGTGGTCCATCTGACGTTTTCTGATTTGAATGGTTTATTGTGTTTTCTGTTGGTGTTGTGGTTCGACACAAACAGGAAGGGTTTTGCACTTATCAGCTACTTTTATGGTGTGAAAGTTTTAACAAAAAAAGAAGAAAAGCGTTCTGTAAACGGTTGTTTTGTGGTTCAGTTCACAAGGAGTGGACCAGATGCAAGGCAAAGGTGCTGCAAAAAACAACTGTTCCAAATGGGAACAGAGATGAGATACAAGAGAACAATCAATAAGAAGAGGAGGAGGATGAATTCACAGGACTGTAAAACAGCGTCGGTGTGAAGCTGGTCGCTGCGAAGTTGAGTTCAACATATCCAGGATATCTTTCTCTTATCTGGCTTCATTTACTCTAACATCAGCAATCAGGCTAAGTGGTCACATGAAGGTGGTTATCAACTCGATGAGTCAACCCAGCTTGTGTGTGTGAAACAGGAAAAGAGCTGTGTGCAGATATAAAAAAAAGCAACACACTAAAAACTCAATGTGGCTTTTTGTGGGTGTGAATCGCCTGAAATGGTTAATAAGACGAAAACAGTATCATATTAATACAGGCGGGAAGGAAGGCAGGCTGCCAGTTAACATCCTTATCAGCATCTCTTTTTTTATCATGAAGACACAGGAAGCTAAGACTATGATTACACTTATGTGTTCGGTTGTTCATGGAGTTATAAATAAATGTGTTGCTGAGGTAAAGGTTTCACCCTCATTCTTTTAGCTGCAGGCATTCAACGGATGCAGAGTAGGTAACGAACAAATGTAAGAACATAATTCAAACCACTAAGTAGGCTGGCTTGCACTTGCAAATTGTATATAAGGGTAGCAAGTACTAGGATCATAATACTAAATTAAAGCTTATAAAAATAAAATGAGTTTAAACGTGGAAGGATGTAATCATTATAGTAGGATCTGTATGTTGTAGTTGCAGAGTAGGTGAGTATGCTAGACTCTGCAGAATTCCTAAATCATGTAGTGAGCGTGAGCCTGAGAAAAACTACAGGAGTAACTTCTGGTTTATGATGTCTACAGGTATCTGTACCTGAGCTAGCCCAGGGGTGTCAAACTCATTTCACATTGTGGCCCATGCACAAGCTTAGCTGACTAATGCTACAGTCACACTGGTAAAAACAGCAGTTGAAGTCTCCTATTGCATAGAGATACTGTATGGCACAGATTGATTGCTGGTCTGCATTTGTAAATTAGATGCCAGTTTTTTGAAAACCTTTGTGAGAGTGATTGCAATCAATATGAGCTGACCGGAAATGTTTGCAGATAGATTTCTTCCACTGGGTGAGTATTCGCCTTGTGGTTCATCCAGTTGTAACTACTCTAAACTACTAATTTGAAGAAACTGTGAAAAAAATCAGCACAAACCAGTTTTTTGTAGTCATAAGACCTAAATCCTGCTGCAGAATTCATGCCTCCAGGAGTTCTCTGCGGCGTGCTGGATATCTGCTGCTAAGCTCTGATTGATGGTGAACCATTCCTGCCTTATCAGACCTCGAAGCTGAGATTTTGTGGACTCTTATTTTTTGTCCACCCACGTAGATTCTCAGTCAGATTGAGACTTGGGGAGTTTTCTATTCATGGATCCAAAACAATAACTCAGTGATCTCTAAGAACCTTTTCCCTTGTGTCCTGGTAGATCATGCTGGAAAATGCACAAATTGGAAGAAGTCTGTCTACTAGGATGTTTGTAATATGGCCAATACTACAAACTAAAAGGCTAGGGGTAGGTGGGGTAGTTGAAGATGGCAAATGGAAAAACTCTCCTTTTCTGCTTCTGTGCTGAAAAAAAATGCAGTGAAAGTGAATAAAGATGGGAAAAACTTCTCTTAGTTTCAACATCCCGTCACAACATCATATGTTAAAGTTTGGTGAGTCATGTGTCAGTCATCTTTGCCGAATATCTCGTGGGATGTCAGCAGGTTTGATGCTCCGCTCAAGGGATTTTCCAGAGTTGAAAAAAAAAAGTATTTACAGTTTCATCCGCTCTTCAAAGCCTGTTAAAGGTCTTTTTTATAATCAGTTTTTCAGGGGAGACGCTTCTAGAGTCAGGATACAGTTACTAGGCAGTCATGGCCTCATTTTCCTCAGAGGAACAAGCTGCTTCCTGACTCCACTTCCCCCTTATCGACCCAGATGCGTTGGTCAAAGTTAGGATCTCCTTTCATTAGATAAACTGTAGATAGATGGGCCTTATATAACAAGAAGCTCCAGCCAAGCACTGTGATTGGTCAGAGACGCCTTCCAGCAGTAACTCATGTAACGACAGCTGAGCTTGTTATCAATCTCAATTATTTTCTCCTTTTTTTGGACATTTTTAATGCTGCTCGCGCTGCTCTGTGGGGAAATCTCCTCAACCAGTACACATGCTGGTTATGTTGTTGATGTCAGAATACCTCTGAGGATGGTTTTAATTAAAAAGACAGATTCTTTGATGTGGTGGGATTAAGCTCAGCCACAAATCACTGACATAATAGCAGTTTTGATGTATTTCTTTTATTTCCTCGCTGCATCTTGAAGCCATTTCAGTGATTTCACGTCACGTGATGCACAAACTCTGCCACATGTTAGCTTTTATAGATTTTGCATGAGTGTTTTGATTCAATGAGCAAACAAATTTCCACCTGTTACCAGAGAAAAACCGTTACTCAACTAATGAATATAATACAGCTGACTAAATGAATGTACAAATAAACCACAAACTCAAACTCCCAAAGCCTCCTCCTTCTTGAGGGTTTCTCCACACAGCCTTTGTCCACTGTGTGAGGTCTTTAACTGGAATTAGAATTAAATTAGATCAGTTGTTCCCAACGCAGGAGTCCCACGATAAATCTGAGGGAGTCAAAGTTTGTTTACTTCGTCAGACTTCTAGCTAGTCTTTGCTCGTCTTGTGAAATACTGAAAACTTTCACCACACATGGTCTCTAAAAATAATCAGAATTAAACAGCCTTTAACTTGAAAATCCCACTTTAATTGAACACACCCAGGTTATGTCATGTCACAAGTGCAGAGCGCCTGAATAGGAGGGAAAAGGGGCCAAAAGATGATGGGGAGTCACTAACAGTAAAGGCTTGTCTACAGAGCCAGGATATCCCTTATCCACCATCCGGATATCTGCTGTCTACACCGGAAGCACTGAAATACTGGCTGGTGTCTTGAGGGAATCACCGATATTTGGATGGAATATTTGTCCCATCTGACTCAGAAAGCTGGATCAGTACCCAGTACCGGTACTTCTACACCAGCTGCTTTTCTTTTAACCCTTTTGGACAGTGCTTTACCTGTCAGTTTCTCTCTCTTGTTATCTTTGGTTTGACGCTTGGGAAACTCTCAATGCACTTAAGACAGTGGTCCCAAACCCCCGGGAGTCGTTTGTTACCTGGCCAGGAGAGTTGAGGCTCGGGTGTGAAATTTATGGTTTTCAGGATTTTTATGTGTTTTTTTTAATTTTGTTGCATTTATCCACGACACCTTAAAGGCTGGTCTGTGAAAATATTGTTGGACAAAAACCATGGCGCCAAAAAGGTTGGGGACCGCTGACTTAAGGTATCATTAATGTCATGCCACCTCTCCTGTGTCTGTCTGCTCCATTCTGTGTGGCGAGGTACACTCACACTGAGACACTCGCAGGAAAGCTGAGCTGAAAAGGTGGGAAAGTGCAGGAGAGACTCTGATCTTTTAATAAAGTTCAGCCTAAATAGCTAATATCTATATACGGTCATTTCTGGCTTCAAAAAAGCAATGTTGAAGTTTTATAATGTGGAGTGATGTCACTTTGGTCACACTTGCAGTGAGACTGTGAAACAGCAACCTGCAGGAAAGACTCTCACACTAAGCTGAAATGACACTAGTGCAAATAAGAGTGTATATTCTTGGTTGTTTTTATTTTGTGAGGTTTTATTTTACAAAGTTTTAAGTGCAACCTGATGTTGCCTTATCTCTTCCTTCTCTTGGATGGCTACCAGGGGCAACCCTTGTTTCTCTTTTCTGGACTGAGCAGTCATTGCCATATTTCAGACCTGCTTCCAGAACAAAATAACTGGGTTTGCATCAGAAGTTAGTGAGGCTGATCTCTGCCTACACAGCTTACCAAGGCAACCCTTGGAAAAACCTGGAATCTGATTTATCTTGACGTGTCATGATTAAGGGTAAAGGGGAGGTCAGATGTTGTCTTTATGTGGAAAAGAGTTAAAGGTGAAGGAATGATTCCCAGTGTATCACACATTCACACTCTGATGAACACATCAGAGGGCTTGGGGTTCAGGATCTTGACACAGCTAGGGGGTTGAACCACTAATATTCTGATTGGTAATGTATTGGAACATTTGGAAAAAAATGTTAGAATTGGAAAATTTTGATCCTTACCTGCCTGGTTATCCCAGAGGCTCCTTCTGTTTGTTTTTTATGGATGAAATGTTGAACAGGGCTTTCTGCGTTGTCTGCATAATCTTGCTGACATGATAAACTTTAGTGAAATAAAATATTACGCCTGCGAGGAAAAAAAAACAAAAGGAGGAAAAAGAGCAGAAGTACTAAAAGTCTCCAGACTATTTGTTTGGGAAGTTGTTGGGCATTTGATCCAAATCCCTCAAGATATCAGAACGGGGGAAACAACAGCATAGATTTTGACATTTTAAAAAGGAATTTGAAGGCTTTGGAGAGATTTTTTTTGCTTTAAAAGTTGCCAATTTTGTGAATTTAATGAGCTAACTTGAACACGAGTCGCCTTTTTTTCTGTATTTGCTTCTTGCTGGTAGCTGTGACATGTTATTCGTGGCCTTCAAACATATAAGAAGCTAAAATTCCCCTTCTTCTAGAATCTTCCTCACGCAGAGAAAGAAATCTGCAGCTGTCTTGAGTTTTTTTCCCCCTCTCCGCAGCTGTAAATCTCACCGCAGCATGTGTGAAAGCCAAAGGCTGCTCCCCGGTCATCCACCTGTTGCACCTTCTGCTTGTTTCTCGCAAGCATTAATCAGCCAATCAGTATTCATAAAACAGGAGCGATAAATAAACATGTGGTATTGACAGTGGGAATGTGCGGATGCTGTCGTAGAGGTTTGGGACTTCCCTGCATCTGCCGCGTGCCCGGAGCCGCAGCAGTGGCGGCAGCGGCGCTGGCGTTTTAATGACAGGGAAGTGAGTTTGGTTGGATTTTTATGGTGGAAAATTACTGGCAGCCTCTCGGCCTCGCCCCTCTCCTTATGAATGAGAGTTTACACAGGCAGCAAGGCAAGTATGTGGAGGTCATTAAGGAAACGCGAAGCTGCCAGACGGCTCGACACAACGTGATATCTTCAGCTTATCTTCAATTACACGTTTAAGTCTGTCTGTCTGTCTCACTTTCAGCTGAATGAAATCTTTCAAAGTTCTTCTCAGACTCGCCGTGCTTTGCACGTTCAGCTCACTGCAGGCCGATACAGCTTACCAAAGGCACGTCTTTTTGTGCTCGAACCAGCTGATGATCTCCTCCAGTGTAATCTACAGTTTACATCTGTTATTGTCTCTCACTGTTTTCCTCAGAGCCTGTCGGAGCAAACCCCCTCCGTCTTTCCCAGTTGTCCCCTGGGCCATTTCTGGGAATATTTTTAATCTCTGAAATCAAAGTAGGGTAATTGATAGGGGTGTGTGGCACAAAGGGGAAAGCAGTTTAGTTTGAAGTTAAAAAAAAAATTAAAAATTTAAAAATGGCCCAGCCTGCGTCACCCTCTTTTTTGTTTTGTTTTGTTTTCTCGTGTTTTTGTGATCGGATGCCAGAAAAAGAAAAAAAAAGCGGGAACAAAAAGAGAAAAGAGGAATAACCGTCCCCCAGAGCAGAAAAGGTGTGAGAAGACTCGCTTTTATCTTAATAACCCAAAGGAAGCTATTTAGTTTCGCAACACGCAGCCTGCAGCGCTGAGCTTAATCTGTTTTCACTTCTTTCTGTGTTTGAGATGTCTTTGCAGTTTCTCGTGAACAGAAAGCACTCTAACTCATCCTGAACAGTTGATCTTTTTCAGCCAAAGCATCACCGCTCTGGCTGAAGTGAATGGGAGTCATTGTAATCCCTAAATGATTGGTTCGAGATGGCTCAAAGTAATGAGTCTTTTCAGGGTTCCCAGGGTTTGAGATATTGACTTCAAACTAAAATATTCTATTAAAAGTTTTAAAAAAACAAACAAACAATGAAGAGTCAAATTATAATTCGTCCTTTCCCCTTTAGCTTAGCTCGACACAGTGAGGGCCACATACAGCTTACATTGATCTTAAGTGTAGAGAAGTTTAACTACACCTTAAATTTCTGATATATCTTAATATAAGAAAAGGAACTTCAAGAATATGTCTCGGTTTTCCACATAATAAAGAAATGCAGCTGTAGTAAATGAAAGAAATCCGTCAGCATGAATCTTTGGGCTTAAACTGTAAGAAATAAATGTGTATAACTTGAGACTAATGGAAAAAGTTCTGATATTCTGAAATAATGTTTCTGTTTTTCGTTTATCTGTTACTTATTTACTTTGGCGTTGTATGAATGACCTTGTGGGAGGTCTTTAACAGCGGTAAAAGCTGCAAAACTTATTAAAACACATTTAAAAATCCAATATTTATACCCTCCTTTACATTTTTCAAAGCTGTCCATTGGAGTCTTTGCTGGGCTGATTCAATAATAGAACACAGTTTAAGAATCAAAACAATCTCTGTCCATCTACACCAGGGGTGGGCAATTCCAGGCCCCGAGGGCCGGTATCCTGCAGGTTTTAGATCCCACCTTGGGTCAACACACCTGAATCACATGATTAGTTCATTACAAGGCCTCTGGAGAACTGCAGGAGCTAATTTAGCCATTTAAATCAGCTGTGTTGGTTCAAGGACACATCTAAACCCTGCAGGGACACCGGCCCTTGAGGCTTGGAGTTGCCCACCCCTGATCTACACCAACACGACCACTGTAAACCAAATGCAGAGGCGAGGGCTGCAGAAGAACAACAACAATATCAATGACTAGGTACCAGCGATTTCTTTCCTCTGATTGTTGATGAAACTTAGTATTGACAGTTGGTGTAAAGTAAATCCACAACATGCTGGAGTGGTGCCAGGAGCATTGCTGCCAGGAAGGAAGTTGTGGTTTTGGGTCCAAAAAACTTCCGTGAATTTTCAAAAGGTATTTGAAGTTCAGGACTAGTGTTCAGTAAAAGCTAGGAATAAACATAAGGTAAGTTCCTGATGAATAATTAACTTTTCTTTTAGAAAAACAAAAACAAAAAAATACCAGTCAACAAGTCTGTGTGTTCATACCAAACACGACGCAAAGTTTTGTCAACAGTTGCAGCAGATAGCCATGAATATTTGTCCTCAACAGCCAACAGAACGAGGAAGAGTACAACAGATAGCTGGAATCAAGGTGCACAAACAAATTTCAACAACTCACCTGTCTATTGAGGCAAACCACAGCATCTCCAGCTGCCCTCAGACAGCCTCAGCGAGCTTGTCTTTGCGTAGAGGTTCATCATTGGCGTCGCAGCATGCAGTGGATTGTTTACCTCTATCTGCTTGGCCCACTGCAAACTTGTATCAATCAGTTTCTTAACATTCTCACAAAACCTTAAGTCTTTGACATCCCACAACCACCTTCCAAACCAACTTCACACATTAAGGTAATAATTAACAACATGCCAACGATTAGCAAAGACCTGCTGCCATCCGACACATTAAACCCACCCTGTCTCGATCCACTGATGCCACCGTCACTCCCTGTGATTTTTAAAACACGTGCTTCTTAATGTTAGATCTCTAGAAAATAAAATTTGTGTTATGTATGACACCATATAGCTGGATTTTATGCTTCTAAATGAAAGTGAGCTTGGTGGTAGTGGTAGGTTGGGTTGGTAGGCTCAGTGATGTATAGAGAAACATTTTTTGTTATAAATCTCTTACATTTAAATATTTGAATTTTCAGGTTTAGTCTTTTTTTTTTCTCTTTTTATTGCCAGGTTAGCTAGTTGGTTTGCATCCGATGAACTTTTCAATACAACAGCGTGGGTATCGTCTGCTAACAAATTGACTGTACATGGCGCCGATCTCTTTAATGTCTTTTTTTTGGGGGGGCAATCGTGGCTCAAGAGTTGGGAGTTCGCCTTGTAATTGGAAGGTTACCGGTTCGAGCCCCGGCTTGGACAGTCTCGGTCGTTGTGTCCTTGGGCAAGAGACTTCACCCGTTGCCTACTGGTGGTGGTCAGAGGGCCCGGTGGCGCCAGTGTCCGGCAGCCTCGCCTCTGTCAGTGCGCCCCAGGGTGGCTGTGGCTACAATGTAGCTTGCCATCACCCGTGTGTATGTGAATGGGTGGGTGACAGGTTGTGTAAAGCACTTTGGGGTCCTTAGGGACTAGAAAGCGCTATACAAATACAGGCCATTTACCATTTACCATTTTTTAATGGCTCAAATGAGTAATGAGATGTAGTTTGATAGTAAAGTCTATGTGAGGGAAATGCTGGAACGAATCATTCCAGGAAGGCTCCGCTTCTCAAAAACACCATCACTGCGGACCTCTTCCAAATGTGTGTGTTGTTTAAATTCAGGAAACTAAAAGCTCACACAGAATTTGGGTATTGTATTAATGAATCAGCCATAGAGGTGTGTTTGTGTGTGAGAGATGGTTTACAGTAGGTAATCCCAGCTGTCTATCCTGCTGCATGTTCCAGCAGGATCGACCATGACTCTTTAAATCAACATGAAGCATCAGCAGTTTATCAGAGTTTTACTAATGTGAGGAGCTCAGAAACAGATCAATATCTGACCATAAATCCACACTAAGATTTAAAGTTGAATGAGTCAGTTTGAGTCATTCCTTCCTCCAGTGCAGTCAAGAGAAATGACTCAAAATAAAACTTCAATCACATAAAAACTAGTATTCTTACACCTGAAGCTATGTGTTTAAGTGCAGCAAAGAACATAAAATCTCAAAAGAAATTTTGCTGGGAAAATGGGAAATAGGTGCAGCAATTTATTGAAGCAGTCAACAGAGTTTGTACAATTCTAACAAGCTTGAAAGTCAATATTTGGTGTGACCATCTTTATTCTTCAGTACAGTCTGAACTCTCTTAGGCAGCTTTCTTGTCATGTCTTTAAGTCGTCTTCAGGAATAGTTCTCCAGGCTTCTTGAAGGACATTCAAAGCTCTTCTTTGGATGTTTCTGCCTTTTGTTCTGTTCTCTGTCAACATGATCCCACACTGCTTCAGTAATGTAGAGGTCCGGGGTGTGGACAGGCCAATCCATGACTGATAGTGCTCCACTATTGTTTCACCTGATGTCATGATTCAAGTCAGTGTTAAAGTGGCAAAATGCATAGAAAGGAAGCAGTGGTTCGTGATTTTTGCAAACAGTACCGCATCTCAACTACAATCAGCAGGTTGATCAAAGGAAAACATCGGACTTTGAGCAGCTAAATATGTTCGAGGCTCATTTACCTGCTAACTTTAATGCCAGTCTCTGTCTGACTCAGACCGGGCCTTTAAGATGTGGCTGTGAAAAGTCTATGCCCACTTAAAAGAAAAAGTCTGGTTAAAGTATTTTAACTCCAATGCTGGTGATTTTCTTTTGAGGGAAATACCTGATTTTGTCCTCTGTATGTCAGATTTTATTGTGGTAACTTCATTATTACACCAGCTCCACCATCTTTGACGCACTCTTTCTGCCTCCACGGAGAAAATTTTGCCCCACATAAATGGCAGTAGTTGTATTGATTTTAGAAAACCCACAAATATTCATCATGTCACAGCCAACAGCAGGAGGAGGAAGAGAAGTAACCAAGTTACAGAAACTTGAAGGCTGGTTATTCGGCTCACTTTTTTTGTTCCAGCTGCTCACAAATAGCGATAGTTGAATTATTCTCAACTTGTTTTTGAATCAGTTTCTGTATGCAAAACTTTGCTCTCAAAGACTCACATCAGCAGCTGCAGGTGAAGCTGGTGGAGTTGGGGTTCACTCAGTCAGTCTCTTTGGACCAGAGTGTGAATTGGATCAACTTTGAACTCTTGGAGTTGATTGGAAAATACTGCAAACTAATCCAAATCCAGATCTTCTTTTGCATCGAGTGATTCCATTCATTAATTCATTCAATCATATTGCAGTAGAGTAACTTAGAAACACTGTTATTATTTAGCAACTTACACATGTAAACACGTCAGACTGTAAAGTCTAAATCTGAACCGATTCACTGTCAGCAGAGATTTTAAAGGTATTGTTAGTGACTTGTCAAGCCAGATTATTTAAAACAAAAGGACGATTAGCTTCCAAAAATGTACAGTGTTGCTTTCATTGCTTCCTGTAATAGTCTGGAACAAAACACGGCATTTAGAGAAATATAAAGAAAATCATTAAGAGACCAAACTCCCACTGAGAGGATCTAAACATCCATCAGGATTCAGCTGTGAAGTGGAGTCCATCTGTTTGGGACTCCAGAGAAATGAGCTCATGACTTGTGCACTCAAAGCAAGTTCTCCGGCCCAGTTTTAACCGCCGCGCTTCCTCCACTCGGGTGATCCTTCGCAGCGCTGCTCCTCGTGTTTACATACTTGAGCTCCTGCAGATGAAAGTGGAGCCGGCGCCTCCTTCCAGCTGGTTCAGACATGTCGGTACACTGCCCGTCCTCGCCGCTGGGTCCAAACACCAAAACAATTGCTCTTGGTTGTGTAATCTCCCTGCACGCTTTAACCCTTCCGTGCGCTGACTGTGCACAACAGGTGAAACTAATTTGGTGTCAGGGAGCATGGTACTCCAGAAAAATGTTTGAAAACATTCCCCGGTGTGCATTTCTAAAGCAGGCACACCTGTTTTTGCAGATAAATTTAAACAACCGCAGGAGTTTAATGCAGTTATCCCTTTGACTCATGTTTTCCTTATTTTAAAAAAAAAAAAAAATTGCTGATGTCAAAACAGATTTCCACATTTTGAGAAAAATAACAGCATTTTGTCCACATCTACCTGCATGTGACTCAAATGTTGCTTTATTAGGAACAACTGGGAGAAAATGTTTGGACTTTCTGATGCTCTCTCTTGGTTTTATTTACTTCACCGTGTCTTGTACCGGAGGCGAAATCCCTTTACCCTCATTTTGGATATTTAGCAGAGTTTTCCTGTTATTTCAAGACAGAATTGGATATTTTTTGCGAAAAAAAGACCTCCTCATCGCCTGTTTCACATGGAGGCCAAAGATCTTGATTTATTGTCTTATTTGAGTTAAAATGAGTGTAAGACTGAACCTCAGGTTTTCAATCATTCTCTTGTAAATATTTCTGAAGATGAAGTCACATACAGCTTAAATCAGTTTAAATCAAATATTTAAAACCAACTGTAGATTTCTTAGTGTGTAGAAACTTACGGGGGGGAAAACAAAACCTTCAATCTTTGAGCTGCCGTTGTTGTTTACATCGCTGGGCAGTCTGGGTAGCGATGTCAAATGGACCCTACAGCAGGATAAACATCATTCCATGTTTTCTTCATCCTGTGCTAGTCGAACCCGAGTGAAACATAACCGAAGGAGAAAACATAGTGGACATTACTCAAGCTGCACATCAACATGAAGACAATCACAGAGGCCGCTTGGCGAGTTTCTCGATTGGTATCTGCCTCCATCATACGGCCCTCCTTTACTTTTTTATCATGTCCTTTTGTTTTTCATGTGTCAACTTGGTCTGTAGTTAGCGGCTCAAGAGCATCTGCCCTCTGAGTAGCTGCATTGGTCTGAGGAGGAACCACTGACTGCACAGCTGGATGACTGGAGGGGCAGATTTTCACAGCCTGTCGTGATCAAGGCTTTGGTTTGTACCCAGCAGGAGAACATGTCATATTTCCCATCTTAACTTGCTACCCCAGGTCGTTTAAGCTCAGGACAGAAATGCAAATAGCACACAAGTATTTAGGTCTTTGCATTTTCCCATCTTTCTCATCTTCTTATCTTAAGCCTCAGTCAAAGAGACCTAGAGGCCAGCTGGCAATCCCCTGGCAAGCTCCTGTTGCTGGAAAAAAAGTGTATTTGGCAAGTGGTTGTAGCAGGTTGCTGGCAGTCGCTAGCATGAAAATGGTCATGAAGAAGTATACGTTGCTATGCTGAAAACCTTTCTGCAGGTGCTTTAATCGCTAGCAGATTGTGCGGTGACCTGTAGTTTGCACGGAAGACTGCAAGCCTCTGCAAACTACTCACCAGGCGGGAATGAAACTGTGGAGATGGAGACACTTAAGCTTCTTGAAATATGCTGGCTGCAGCGGTTGCAGGTGAATGTTTACTGTTTGCTCTTGTGTCACAACCAGCAACTTCCAACAGCCGCTCGCCAAACGGTTGGGGAATACACCCATTTTTTCCCATCTGAGACCGCGAGCACTGAGCCCTCTAAGCTGTCAATATCACTTGACTTTTTTCTTTCTGAGTGGAAATTAAAACCAAAAGTAACATACTGTTGACTTTTTAGGATTGTGAGCTTGTGTCTTCGATCTTGTCATAATACGTCCTATACAATGAAAGTAGGTCTGGGGTTAAGTTAATACCCACCTCTTTTTAAAGAAAGCTTCTTTGAAATGGTACTGCTAAAACTTAATTTGAAAGGTAAAGGTAGTGAAACAAAACTCTAATCTTTACCCTAGACATGCTGGTGGTGAGCTGGTGGATGTTAAGAGGCCTACAAGTTGAAATAAGAATCAGAATCAGAAAGACTTTATTTATCCCCAAGGGGCAATTAAGATACAACAGAGCAGCACGACGTTGAAGATAAGGACAGGGCATAAACAGGCAATAATAATAATGGTGAAGCTGAATTGTTTCTAAATGCTTCATTATGTATTAAATAAGAACTGGTTTAGATGCTTAAAACCTTGGAGTGATTAACAAATTCAAGCAAAGTGACACAAAACCCCCCCGCCACCCCCTCCAGCTGTTTGAAGGTAGCACATCATGTGCTTCCCATTGAGCTGCAGCAGCTGACGGAGGTCTTGAAGCGATCCATGTGTGCAGCAGTTCTCCAGTGAAATATTTTTAGACGTGTGCTGTTTATTTTTAGGAGCCGCTTTGGATTTGGCAAATAAAACCTGTCGCCCGCCCGTCCCCCTGCGCGACGAAAGGAAGGGAAGGCGAGAGATTCCTGGTCTCAGACGGACAGATCTATAGCGCTCGTGTTTGGTTTTTGGCACATTTGCCCAGAGATAACAGCCAGAAATGAAACTCCAGAGCTATATATTTACTTTTGGTAACGCTAACAGGAAAAGGATGCAGGTCTATCTGCTTCCCTCTGTTTCATTTGTAACTCAGAGTACAAGAAGTAAATCCAATATAGTGTATGTTAAATGTAAAACTGGAGGTACAGATTGTAGTGCCTCGTATCTGAAGATTCAGCCTATTGCTTTCCAGAAAGTAAATAACAAGAACAGCTTATAATTAATAGTTTGAATTCTACAGGATTTAGTGCTTTTCTCTGTTTAATCTCAGATGGAGGGTGTTTGGGTTTTGGACTCTCTGATACATTAAAGATGCTGATTTTGAGGCTCTGGGAAGTCGCACCATACAATTTGAATATTTTTCTGACATTTCAAAGAGGAAAAAAATATTTGTTAGCTGTAGCTCTTGTAATGATTATGAAGGAGTTTACTTTACAAATCGCTGCGTCTTGGAAGGCCACACGCTGGCATCTGTCCAGTTTTCTGTTGATATATCGAAATGACAGCTTTAATAAAGCACCAGTGCAAATGAAGCCCCACAGGACGCCACAGCGAGATCCCACGGACTAGTTTCCATTGCGGTCGGCGTGACGTAAAGAGGGGACGCTGGTTTGGACGAGCGTTTGTACTTATGGGTTATGCCCTGTCAAGCTTCGACGACTGACGGAAAACAAGCTTTCCTGCAGCATTCCCAGAACTCTTTTCTTCCTAACCAGCAGTGTTTACTGACACAAAGTCACGCTCGGTTGATGATTTCCTAATCCCGATTCTGTGACGATGCCATCCAGAGGCTCTGTCACTCTGTCTGGGGACAAGCAGCTCCCCTCTGGTCCCATTTTGGACCGTTTAGTCCAAAGTCTCTTTGTTGAGGCCGAGCCAGAGTTTACATTGGACGGTTTCATTCCAAAACACTATAAATCTATTTAGGAAAGAAAATGGATGCCTCATGTCTGCTGCTCAGCGTTAATTAAGAAAAACATCTTGTTTTGTCGTCTGAGCGTTGCCGGTCGGAGCTGCAGGGTATTAACATCTGATTTTGATGTCAGTTTGGCAGAAAAGGTGTCTTTGCTCTTTCAGAAGTTTGGTAAGGATTCCAGTCTCGGTTCAGAGAGTTCGCATTGATCTGAGATTTGTTTAGTGACCTGATGTGGAGGTCCTGCTTGGTTTCACGAAGAGATGGAAAACACCTGGGTGGTGAGTTTGCCTCAGGCAGACATTCAATTTTTTTTGTATGAAATGTCAGCCAAAGCCGGCAAACATGTTTTCATTTCTTGTTGAGATAGTAAAGTTTCTAAAGGACAGTTGGGTTTTGGGTAAAAGTGTGAACAGGTCCAGAATATTTCGAGTATTTATTGGGATAAAATGCAGAGAGTATTGGGTTTAAATTGGAGCTGTTGGTCTTTTTCTTTATTCTCTGTCATAAAGACTGTTCCAGTGATGGATGCTGATATTAATCCTGGCCCGAATTTCATACCTTGTACATACCTTGACCTCTATCAGACCGAGATATGTACGAGTAATGCCTCAGACTTCACACTGCTCTGAACGCTGAGTTTCACAGGTTTGTTTCTGCTCTCAGCTCTGTTTGATGTCACAGAGAAGTATAGAAGCCCCGCCCACCTGCTGTTAAAACCTTCTGCCAATTACGAGAAGGTCGAGGAACTAATGATGGCTTCTTTTTGACAGAAGATGAACTTTTGATTCCAATCTTGACTTCTGACACGTATTAACCCAAGATAATCAAAGTAAAAATGAATTTTCTTTCAGCACCATCAACTTTCCATTAATAATAACAATAATGGATTGCATTTATATAGTGCTTTACAATTCCACTATTCATTCTCACATTCACACACTGGTGGAGGCAGCTACAGTTACAGCCCCCTCTGGCCAACACCAGTAGGCGGAAGGGTAAAGTGTCTTGCCCAAGGACACAACGACCAGGACAGAGAGAGCAGGGGGATCGAACCGGCAACCTTCCGGTTACAGATGAGCTTCCCAATTCCCTGAGCCACGGTCGCCCCATTACTTTCCCTAAAAGGCCAGATTCTCTCCCCTTTGGGCTGCGGCCAAGCTACTGTCCAAAATTAAAAATCTGGAGCTGGAAATGACTGGAGTTGGGCCACTCGGGCACCCAGGAGCAAGAATATAGACCTTTAAAGAACATTAAAGTTACTACCAAACGGTGAAAACTCTTTCTCTCAAGTCAAGGTCAGAATAGGTTTCTGAGAACAGGAAGTGCATCATGTCAGCAGAGGAGGCTGCTCAGGAAGTAACCTGTTGTATGAGTTTGATAAAACAAAGAAAGAAGCATAAATAATGATTTCTGACCTGCTGCACTTACTGTAAACACGCTGAAGTAAGCCGGTTACAGCCGTGCACGGAGACGTGCCATCTGACTACCTGCATAACCTGATCTGTGCATGTGTTGTGAAATGTGAGCTTCGTGTGTCACTAATGATGCGTATTTTTCTTTTGCTTTCTCTTTCATGTCCCTCGGCCGCCCTCCCCTGGTACAGGTAAGACCCTCATGAGTGTGTTTAGCTCCAGTAGTCGTTGACCTGTTTAGCTGAGAAGCTGCAGCCCTACATTTCATTGTGTTCATTGTGTAGCTCAGCATTATCAGTAGTTGTGGTAGTAGGAGTACTTGTAGTACTAGAGTTTGGCTGCAGTCGTGCAGCCGTGCATAAACAAACCCGACCGGCCGGTTTGACTGCATTCACCCCTGACACAGAGACAATGTGTGAGCGTCCTCACATGTTCTAGCTTTTTAAAGCGTGTGTGATATACCTGAGGTTCTACACATTGAAAGGATTACTTCTTCTTCTTCTCCTTATTTTCTCTGTGCCTGAAACCTCCGCAGTCCTTTTTGTAGAAAAACTGACAAAAAACCCTCTGCTCACTTTGGAACCTTCTCATAATTACATGATCGGATGCTGCGTTTACTGCTTTTTTAATGATTGGAATGACTAGCTGTCCTTGTCTGCAGCTGGAGTGTAATCTGGGTTTAATGCTACAGTTGCATTTACAGTTTAGGAAAACAGTGGCTGGAGACCGCGGCATGACCAAAATTGTTCTGATAGTTTAGAATGAACCTGCGATTACGCTGCTTTTGAGACAGTCACTTCGAAGACGGCGGCGTCTAGTCATTTTCCATCATCGACTTTATTTCATGAAGAGAGTAATAAAAGTGCAATAAGACAGACCCAGTCATGAATAGGGTCAAGTTGTAATCTGTTTGTGATTTGTGGGGATTAAATGTGATAAATCATCAAAAATTGCAAGTCTTTTCCCATCTAGATGGACATAAATTCATATGAACTGCTTCCTTTCACAGTCCAGCCAAAGCCTCATAGATTTGAAACTGAAAAATTCCTCCACAAATAGTGACGTAGTTGCTGGAGGACTGTGATTTCACTGTTAAATGACATGGGCGTTTGTCAACCTTTCTTTTAAACAGAAATATAAGCAGAGTACACGAGCTGGCAACCCGACGAGCTGTCTGCATTTATTTAGTTCTTTGCAAACCTTCATCACTCTGTCTGAGAGTGTCAGACAGTAATTCTTTGGAGGCAGGATGCCTCCTTTCAGGAAAACTCGACAATCACCAGTGCAGCTACTAGGCAGACAGATTTTTCGAGAGCTGATTCTTTACAAGTAGTGGTAGTCTAATTCTTTGGGGTTGTTAGCCTGGTTGTCTATCGATACTGTTTATCAGTTTCACTTGCACTTGTGCTATATTCCGCTGATTTCAGTGCGTGTCCTGGACGAGGAAAATAGTGTCACATTACGTTACTTGTGCAAACTGCATCCAGGACAAAAAAGCACAACTTTGGCTCTTTTTGAACACTTGCACAGACAGCATGCTAACACTAACCTAGCCAAGAACCCAGAGTGACTTTAGTGAATGCTGACCCCAGCCCAGCAGCCAGACCCCGAACTTCAACAGGTAACAAACTGATGAGCAGTCAGACTGCATCCTCTGTTTCTACCTGCTCATGTTTCTAAAGGAGAATCACCATGGCGATCGCTTTGAAGTCTCGTTGAGCTAGTTTCATCTTTGCTTTGTGCTTTCGGCTTTGTATTCATATCTAAATACTAAGAGAAAGGTCATATGTGTGTCCCTATTAGGATAGGGATTTCCATTTGTATGTGGGGCTGTAGCCTGTAGGTTTATATTGTTAACTAGTATTTATGTGACAGTGTATTTCAGTGAATAGTGTAATCATTTACTTTAACCTGGGAGTAATTAAGTAAAGCAATATGTGTCATATGTGTAATAAAATAATTACTTTTTTGAGTACCACCCCCCACAGTGATCACAACAAAGAGCAGAAATACCCCCAACATGCACAAACATTTGACCGAACAGCATGCAATTAATTTAAATGAATGCGATGTCTTTGATATCCTGCTTAGAGATCATAGTGACTTATAGGAGAACCAATGAGAACCCAATGAGAATCAATAAGGAATCAGAATCGCTAAATTCTTATCAATTCCCACTTCTACTTCCCCTTTGCCTTTGCCTTGCCAGCGGAGCATTTTTGCACCTTACACAAAAGCCAAAACTTAGTCAGAGTTTAGAGCAACTTGAGCCAAGCTAACTGATAGCGAGAATCAACAGGATCTACAGTATGTAGAGGAAGTAAAACTTTCAAGGTTTCTGTGGGTGAACCTGTAAAAGGATTATAAAGTCGCCTTTGTCTCGAGATCGCTCACAGCCTCTTACCTGGTTAGCTTCAGTTCACTCTCACACTTCCTGTGCAGGGCTGTGCAGGTTTGCAGAGGCATGGGAACGTCCTGCCGCCTGCTCCTGTCTTCGCCCCGTCCACACCTGCAGACATCCTGTGGTGGAGACAGGCTGGCGGGACACCATAGTGAGCCAGGCTTTACAATCAGAAATACTGTTGAGTCAGGGCCTG
The DNA here is from genome assembly GCF_963969265.1 of Rhamphochromis sp. 'chilingali'. NCBI lineage: Eukaryota > Metazoa > Chordata > Actinopteri > Cichliformes > Cichlidae > Rhamphochromis > Rhamphochromis sp. 'chilingali'. The sequence goes on from NC_137931.1 coordinate 21,327,569, forward strand.
TTATGTTCAATAGCTGATTTTTAAGTTAACGAATTGCTGACCAGAATAATAACGATTGCAATATCTGCTATTATTGAGCTACCTTATGAGCCTTTGAAAGTTGTGACAATAAGACGATAGAGCAACACTTTACAAGGTGCGCCACATACGGCTGACCTGTGAAACTCACTTTTCTGACGTGGTAAAGAAGTTAAGTTACACATTCAGATCTCTAATCCTAACATTTTCTACATAAAGATTTTCTGCGTCTGTCATCACTCACTCTTTGCATAGAAAATGTAACAAATAAATGTGTAAAATTACAGAAAAGGTTCTGGTACCTCACAGGCCAGACTTTCCTGTAATTATAAAGCAGACAAAATGTCATGGTTTTTTTTGAGTGTGGATCTTTTTTTCAAGATAATAAAAAGCTTTAAAACTTATAAAGACACAATTAAAGTCTAAAACTGATGCCCTCCTTATGTTTGACACTTCTGTAATAGAGGCTGTCTTAAAGAGGAGTCCACACTCTGTTCATTGTTCACTTATTTCCTCATTATCCTTGTTTATCAGAGCCCATCCCTTCTACTGCTGAGTTTAATGTCCTCGCCTCAACCTGTTGGCCCGTTACTCAGAAAAAAGTCAGCAAATCTTCCTAGAAAACATGACTGAAATGCATATTTGCATGCATCAAGGGTTTGGTAATGTCTCTGTAGTGTTTTTCTTATGTATACACTTTGGGTTTTTCCTCTTGGTTCACCTTCTGCCACCAGTTCCTCTCCGCCCACAAACATATAGAGTCAAAATGCAAGAATTAATGGAGAGAAACAACTCCAGCAGGCTTCACTGACACCTTCGATCACTATTTCCTCGCAGAAATTCAAACCAAACCCAATGCTTAATCCAAAGAGAATGATTATAAAATAGCCTCTTAAGAAGATCAGGTGTCTCGGCTCCAGACGCTTTGTCTGCAGCTGTGATCAGAGGTGGACAATATGTAATATTTAATAAATATTGGCTCTGTGTATTAGATTTCCATGTTATTCACAGCTGTGCAGATGTGCAGTCTGGATTTGATTCTGCCTGAAGAGCAGAACCAAAACACTGATGTTAGAGCACTCTGCTGCCTGGTGGTTGAAGTATTCCTGCCTAACTCGGTTTTTACATCCAAGCTGTTCATTTAGTTCTGAAATAGTCAGTTATTGTGAATATATTATGGAAAAGATTCAAACTTCAGAGCGGGTTCCTGCTCTGAGCGAGCTTAAAATAGAGAATAAGGAAGTTCTATCAGATCTTAAACCCCCTCAACCCCCACAAAGTTTCTGATCTGATTCACGATGATATAATTCTGATTCATGTGTGCTTTTCTAAGGAGCTCAACCTGAGTCATTTCAGTAATTTAGTGAGAAATACTCACTCACTTTTTCCTGCTCAGAGCGCTTCACTTCTGTCAAAGGTGAAAACTGCTCGTGCACATCTGCAGCAGTGCCGCAGTGCATCTGTAACCCACGTCTGCCCAAAAGCCGCCCAGCTTCGATGGAAATAATGAACCAGTGCTGGCACTTACGTTAGAGAGAGTGTTTCACCACAGTGGCAGCTCAGAGCCACCACTTCCGCCTCGTGGCGCCCGCAGCCGGTGGCATCACCCGAAAAAGAAAAAAGAAGAAGAAGAAACGCAGCTCGTTTGAGGGATTTAAAGACGCAGTGTTAAATTTAAAAATATTATGTTTGGAGTATTTATTTTTCTTTTTAACATTTTAAATGTGGTTATTTTTCCATGTTTTCTATGAGTTTTTATTTTTTTCTTTTAATTTTCTTTTTTAATTTCATTTCTTTTTTGTATTTTTTATGTATTATTTTATTTTTGTAATTTTTTTCTATTTTTTAATTCATTTTTTCTTACTTTAAAAAAAAAAAGGATATTAGAATATAATAGGTATATTTTTAATTGTTATAGGGCTCAACAGCTCGTCTAACGTGTTAAGGATCCCTGGTTCAAGACAGAAACAGGAGTCCATGAGAGGTTTACTTCAGGAAGGGCACCTGGCGTAAAATGCTGCCAAATGGTGGACTTATCTGCTTTGGGGACTCTGTATGAATAAGGAAGCAGCTGAAAAGAGACATTTTCCAGTGTAGAGAGCAAAAGGGCAACATAACCATCAAGAGAGAAAAATAACATAACAGTTAACCTCTTCCTTAAGCTAAAATGTCATCAGAAGGTCAAATGAAAAACCTTTCCACTGCTGTAAGGAGAGCCTGAACTCTTCAGTCCACCTTAAAGATTTCTGACTGACACTCACAGGTAAACGCTGCGGGGAAGAGGGCGTTAATGATGTCACTTTGCGGAAGCTCCTCGGGGTTTCACCGCCCACCGCCGGGCTGAGACAGGAAGCTGCTGAGGTCTGCTGGGTTTTCCTCTGATTCACACGTCTTTAAAATGACGCGGCAGCAGCTCAGAGAAGGCCTGGCAGTACCGGGAAAGCGATCTTCACCTCATTTGGCTTGCAAATGCGGCAGACAGTCGGCGAACGGACGGTCAGGCTCGAGTGGCCTTTGTCGGGCCACTCAAGCCTGTTTTGAGATAAAACCCTTTGTCGGGTTTTATCTCTGTGGGGAAAGGCTGATGAGGAGTGCAGTTGAGTGGGCGGACTGTGGCATGTGTGTATTTAATTTAGTCTTCAATAACTCTGATAAAAGAAGCACGCGCATCAAAGACAGACCATCAAATAATCCGTGTTTTTACACAAAAAGTAGCGCAAACGGTCCACAGTTTGTTGTAGCCTAACGTGATGATCCTAGCTACTTTCCAGCATTTCCTGGCTGCACCATGCTATGCTTTCACTGCACTCACAGTGAAAACATAAATCTGAAGGTGGGCAATGCTTTTAATGTGGAAATTATGGGGGAAGTGTTTATTTGTGGCAGTGTGAAGAGTGGAAACCCAGGCTGATAATCCTGGAGTAAATTAAATAAATATAATGTCAAAATTGACCACAAATGCTATTCTGTTATTACAGTATATTTTATTTATAGAAGCATTTTTCAAGTTAATTAAAACATTTCCTTTTACACTTTTTTTTGTATTTTTTTGGGATAGTATTTTTTGTAATTGCATTTATTTATTTTTTATTTACTTTTTAAAAAATGTTTTTTTTTGGAATATTTATTTTTCTTATTATATTTGCTTTTTAAGTGAAAGGTTGCTGGTTTAATTAATGCCGGCTATACAAATCCCGTTGGTGTTACGGTATGAAGCTACCCACTGTAGCGACCTCTAGTGGCAAGGGAGCAGCTGAACGTAGCTATGAGTAATAATTTTTTTATTTTCACATGGTATTATTTTTGTGTATGTATTTGATATTTTTTTAATATGCGCTATTTTATTGTATATATTTTTGTTTTGTAATTGCAGACATTTAATTTTTTTCTTTTATTTTCGGATTCATTTTGCATTTCTACAGTATTTTTATGTTAGTTTTTAACATTTAGTATTTCGTGTATTGTAATATTTTTATTGCTAATTTTTTACATGTTTGTAAAATATATTTTTTTAATTTTCAAAAAGTTGTTTTACAGTTTAATTTTTTGGTTTTTACATGTTTAGTTTTGGGGTTTTTAACATTTAATTTTTAAATTATTTTTGTTTGATATTTTTATTACATGCATCATGCATGCAACATGCATCATTATTATTATTACTATTATTATTATTGGTCATCCAGTCAAGAGCAGTTTCCTCGCGTCTCTGTGTTGCTGTGAAACTGATCAAAGAAACTGTCTGAGAACACAAAAAAATGAGGATGATGTCGAGAACGAGATAAAATGGGTGAAAGAGAGAATATCTGGCAGAGGAAACGTATCACTCCGACATGATCAGACACACACACTGCAGAGAGCAGATTAAATCCAGCCGTCCTCTGATCCAACTGATAGAGTTTCCATGTAAAGAACACACACACACTGCCGGCAGCAGTCGTGTTTCTGGGTGTGTGTACTTGCAAACTTTTCACTTTTCTGTGTGTTCTTAGTTTTTCTCACATGTTGCATTGCATCTCTGTACGCGTGCACGCACAAGCCCAGCAGCCCACACCTCCTGTGCTCGGTTCGGTTCTAACCTGTTGGTCGGGTTCTTGTCAGGAGTGAGACCTCCTTCTGTTCAGTCCAGGACAAAACGGCGGAGAAAATCCCCACTCCTCCTCCTCCTCCCCCTCACCCCTGCTCCTCTTTCCCTCTCGCTCTCTTGTCTAAATAAACTCTTTACACGCAACTCTACTGGCTGCCTGCCGAGCCCGCCTGTCAGTCATCACTCGGGGTTGAAGCCAGACTCCAGGCGCAGATACTCTGTGACATGTTTACTGACTCGATTGCTGACTGAGTAACAGGTTTACTGCCTAACAGGCTCGCCTGTTTAGCGACTGGTTGACACAAAAGCATCCATTTTGATCCGCTTCAGCCTGGAAAGGCACCCAAGTCAGACGGGATCAGAGTCCGAGCTGGAGTTTTCAGCTCGCCGGTTGAACGGGTCACTCTAACGAGGCTTTACCGGATTAAAATTATAGCTGCCACCGGCAATAATAACAATTACACAGTCTCCGCCGCTAACACTTGTGGTTGTCACCATGTTTCTGCATCAAGACAAATTTCTGCAGTGAGAAGGGGGCGAATAAAGTGAGATCTGAAATGTGCCCTGTGTAAGCTCATTATTTCTGCCAAATTCCTGACACTCTTTTTCTGGGGTTTGATCCTCCTTTGAGACCCGGCTAGAAGTCATTTAGGTGTTTTTTTTTCCCCCCTCCGAGCTGTGGTGTACAGTTTGGTCTGGTGCATGGAGGAGAGTGGAAAACATAGAGAAGCAAATTAACCCTGATAGTGAGTGTTCTCTTAAATTTGACCATTTTTGAACTAGGTTTGGTGCAGACAGAGAAGCTTTACCCCAACTTCCAGCTCGATTACTCAGCGGTGGAGGAGTAAGATGTGTGTACGTGTGTGTGTGCGTGTGTGTGTGTGTGTGCGTGTGTGTGTATGTGTGCGTGTGTGTGTATGTGTGTGTCAGAGGGAGAGGTGGGGGAAGAGGGGGGGATTTCCTGTCCTCAATGAGTCCATGGCACGACAGCGATAAGAGCACCGGAGCTACATTATGCTTCAAACTCCATTACAGATTACAGTGTGTTGCCCCCCCCCCCCCCTCGCTGCTCCTCATTCTCCCCCTCTTCCTCCCACCTCTCACCTCACCCTCCACCTCCCATCTCCTTCCTCTCCAAAATCTGTACCTTTAGCCTCCCTCTTGTATCCACTTCCTGCCCTCTTCTTTTTCCCATCTAGCTTTTCCTTCGTCTTAGACCTCCCTCTTTCACCTCCCTTTAACTCCTTGTTCTCTCTGTCTCACTTCCTACCTTTCTTTACACCCCCCCCCCCCCCCCCCTACTTTTTCCCAGCAGCACCTCCTCCTCAATCCCCAAATTCATTCCTCCACTATTTTGCAACTCTCGATCTCCATCTTTCACCTCCCTTTACCATCTTCTTCCTCCGCCTCTGCTTCTCACTTTTCACTCTTTTCACTCCGTCCTCTTTCTCCTCCTCTTACACCTCTTTTTACATCTCTATCCTCTTCCTCACCCCTTATTTCCTACCTTATAGTTTCTCCTTTATTCTCACAGTGTCTCCTCCTCCTCTTCTCCTCCCTTTTACAAAACTTGTACCTTTAGCCTAGGTGCTGTTTCAGCCTACCTCTATCCCCACCCTCCTCCTCATCTTTCTTCATCCAGCTCGCCTCCTTCATTCCTGCACACCTTTACATTGTTACTCCTATTTACTGACCACCTTTGGACCCCCTCCTCCTCTCTTTGTACCTCCTGTTTTCTTACATGTCCTCCTGCTTGGTTCACCTGCAGTTCTTCCACCATCCCCTTACTGCGCTGTCCTCTATCTTCTCTTTCCTCCTCTTCCTCCTGATTCCCAAGGCCTATACCTTTGACCTGCCTCCTGCTACCTCCACTTGTCCTTCACCATACTCCTTACTCCTACTATGTTGGTGCCCCTTCCACTTCCATCCACCCCAACCCCAAACCTTCTTCTTCCTTCTTACACCCCATATCTCCCTCTTTCTCGTCCTTCCTACTTCTCAGTCCCCCCCCCCCCCCCTTTACATTTTCTTACGTTGTTCTCCTCCTCCACCCATTCCTCACCTCCTCTTCCTCACCTCCTCATTAGAGTCTTCTGTATAATAGCATTTAGCAGCTCCCACTTGGACAACATGCAATCATGCAAACCATTCAAAACACAGTGGAGGCATATCAGACTCTTTGGCAGCTGTTTCTATTGTGTGTGTGTGTGTGTGTGTGTGTGTGTGTGTGTGTGTGTGTGCATTCACACAATAATCATGCTAAATGCCCCCCCCCAATCTTTTCCTCCACCAGCCTCCTTCCTTTCCTTTCTCGGCTCAGGATGCTGGAGGTTGAAAGTTCGCACGCGAGGCTGAGTGTGTGTGTGTGTGTGTGTGTGTGTGTGTGTGTGTGTGTGTGTGTGTGTGTGTGTGTGTGTGTGTGTGTGTGTGTGTGTGGTTTGAAAATAAGCAGCAAGTATGGCAAAGTAGCCGTATTTCCATGAGCTGTGCTGAAGTGAGTTTTCTCTTTTTCTTTCTTTCATGACTCTACATTCTCTGTAATCTCAAAGTTTCATCAGTGTCTTTTATTTTAATGTCAGCTTTCACTTTGTAAGAATAAGAAGCGGTTCTGTCTCTTTCGCTTGATAAGCTTGCATAGATTTATTTTAATTGTGGCTAAAACCCCGTACCTCGAAACATTCATTGTTACTCAGAACAAAGTGACCGATGCGACAGTGAGGTCAGTTATTCTCGTCGCGTTCTCTGCTGTTGAGCTCCTGCGTTCTGCTCTGATATATAAACCTGCCTGGAGGCCATTAAGACCTCATATTTTGACTTGGGTGTTTTTTTTTCTGTGCAGTCATGTTGAGCTGCAGTAAATGAGGAGTTATGAGTGAATATTTTGGCCTTCAGATGTGGGAAACCTGCAAGTTTAAGTTACCTGGTTCCAACTGATACCAGTGCCAGGAATAATCCAACGTACATTTATTTAGACACATTCAAAGGATCAAATGTTAAAATGCATGGCAGAAAGAATCATCTGTTAATTTTGTGACAGCTCTTTGGCACCACCGTCAGACTTTCTTTGGTGTAAATGTGTTGAAACGCACTATATGGACAAAGGTATTGGGCCACAGAGTCTCTTAGTCTTTGAATCAAGCACTTAGTCGTGCAGTCTGCCTTTACAAACATTTTTGAAGGAAGGGCTCGCTCTGAACAGCTCACTGAAGCTAAACGTGGAGCTGTAACAGGATGCCAGTGCTGCAAGTCGGCTCATGAAATTTCTTCCCTCCTCAATGTTACACCATCAACTGCAAGCAGTATTATTTCAAAGTGGAAGTGTTACAGATACAGAATGCCGAGGTAGGCCAGGAGCTTCATGACGTGGGTTTCTATGGATGAGCAGCTGCTGTAGCTGTAATTTAACTAGCCTGGTACTTTAGTCCAGCGGTCTCCAACCTTTTTTGCGCCACGGACCTGTTTATGCCCGATAATATTTTCACGGACCGGCCTTTAAGGTGTCGCGGATAAATACAACAAAATAAAACTAGTACCGGTACCGAAAAAAAGAAGATTTATTCATAACACACGTGAAAAGACCCAGGAAAACAGAGTTAACGATAAAAATGTTAAATAAATAACGCTGAAAACCGATAAAAACCCTGAAAACCATACATTTCACACCTGAGCCTCAACTCTCGCGGCCCGGTACCAAACGACTCATGGACCGGTACCGGTACTAGGCCCGGGGGTTGGGGACCGCTGCTTTAATCCATATAGTGTAGGCACAAGAACCAACACACAACAGTGGAAAAGAGTTCTTCACCTGGCTTACAGTCTTGAACATGAAGAAAATCAGTCCCGTCAGGAGCTCTGTAGTCCAAAGAAGATTATTAAATTCTATCTGTACCAGTTAATATTTTGCTTTGTTCTTGGAGACGATCAGCAGAGAGCAGAGGTGTCAGTGGCAGCAGATGTGACATTCATTAAGCCAGAAACAGGATGAAAAGGAGGAAGTGGAGGGTAGGGGGGGGGGGTTGCAAAGTGGCTTGCAGAAACGAAAGTAGCTTAAAATAGTGGACCCTGTGTGAAATTAAGCAGGTTTTAATGAAGTTGGTATAGTTGTTGTTGTTGTTGTTGGAGTATTTCTTAGTTACACTGCAGCATGTGATAATCTAAAGCTACACTTCAGCTATTAGCAGTGGCTCATGGTCAAAATAACCATTTGTTTTACCTGAATCTTTGAATCTCTCCCTTCCTAATTATGTCCCAGCTAGGGCTGGGCCATATCATACCGTTCACGGTAATACCGGTATAATGTTGGGCAACGATAAGAAAATGAAATATCGCAATAGAATATGGGTAAAAGGCGCTTGCGCAGTGCCTTTGTTTTCATACGCACATGGCGGCGACGGAGAATGACAAGGGTGAAAGCGGATCGTTGAATGAAACGGATGAACCAGAATTGGTTTGTGAAAATGCTGCGACTTCAGTGGTGTGGAACTGGTTTAGCTTTGGTCCGTCAGACACACAACAAAGCACTATTTTTGGTAGAGCATGCTAGCGGCCGTCGTTATTACCGTGTTTTTTGGAAAATACGGCACACTTAAAATTCATTTTCGGAAAATCGACACTGCCCCTTATAATCCCGTGCGCCTTATGTATGAATTCTGGTGGTGTTTACTGACCTCGAAACGACTTTATGTGGTACACGGCACTCGAAAATCTGTCAATGTTTTAGTACGACTTTGCTAAAGTATTTTGTCTAGTGTCAATTATATCGTCAGTTATATCGTTATCGCAAATTTTCAAATGTATATCGTGATAAATATTTTTGGTCATATCACCCTGTTCTAGTCCCTTCATCTATTTACTTACCATGTTAATACACGTTAATCACCTTCCTCCGTCTCTTCCTCACTTCTCCGCAGCTGGTGAGAAGGGAACAGTGAAGGTATTAAGAGACTTGATTGGACAATCCAGTGTCAGTAATGAACGCTGGCATACCAGGAAAATACCCGGTATGCCAGATTACAAGTCCATCAAAGTATTACTTTCTTTTCCACTAGAATAATCCAGTTTCAAGTTTTTTTGTCACACGTACGGTAAAGAAACATGAAATTCTTCCTTTACTGTCCAGATCAGACGCCAAATAGACAAAAATCCACATATTAAATAGATAAATAAAATAAATGATAACTTATACAGAATGCTACATCAGCTGTATGTGCATTACAGAGCAGTGATTGTGCAATTTTGCATGTGCAAGCTGGGAAAACGTAGACAGTCAACTTAGACAGCCATGGCTATAAACCCCTGTCAGAAGGCAGTGGGAAACAAGGAGTTCACTCAAACATGGATTGTTTTATGAATTATTTTCATCTAGCTTTATAAAAACAGAGTAAATTTGTTTTGTAAGGAGTCTGAATAAATGGAACTCTGTTTGTGTAGTTTGTGTTGTATTTTTAAACTTTTTTTGCATTACTGACATCAGATGATTTTAGATGTCTTTCCTGGATAACGGAAACATTGGAGGAGTTAAAAGTATTAATAGAAGCATCAAGAAATAGCAAGATGAGACTTTTAAGGGTTAAAGTTACACACAGCCTCAGTGAAAGACCGTTTAGTCCAGTCATCATTCTGCTTATCTGTCCTTATTTGCCTTTCTGTCTTGTTGTTTCTTCACCCTGTAAACCTTGACCCGCTTCTCTTCGAGATAAAGCTTAACCTGAACCCGACCCTAACCTCGGGGAGCGCCACGTACCTGCGGTGCGAAGCTCTTCGTAGGCTCAAGTGAGGAATTCAAGCCCTAATCTGACTGACTGAGCCTCGTTTCAGAGCCGCTGAGTGATGAACTTGTCTCCACTGAATAAATATGTGCTGCTTGGGAGATGAACTCCAGAACTCCTGCTGCCCCAACTTTAATGAGTGATTGGTATGATCCCTGTATGTGTGCGTGAGAGGGTGTGGTGTGCAGTATCAGCGGAGGCACCCGGGGTTGACCCTCTGTTCAGACACAGGAATGTAAACGTTGAGATTTCTTCTCCAGAAGCAGCCTTATCATAGCGTGAACGAGGTCAGGGGTTGTAGTAAGAGCAGGTTCAGGGCTAGAGGAGTGTGTGTGTGTGTGTCTGTGTGTGGTTTCTGAATCCATCACGTCTGCCTGCTCGTATGCATGCGTGATGTAGCGCCACACTTTGCAGCACTGATCCAGAACGCGACCAAACGGCGGGAATCATTTGTCAGTGTCATTCCTGCAGCTCGCTGGAAGATATTATAAAACACAGCTTTCAGAAACCTCTAACATGCGTTACCAAAGATGCCTGCTCTGTTTCTCATGCACTGTTTACCTTTTCCACTGCACATAGTCATGCAAGAAAAAGAAAGTAGATGCTTTTTCACTTCTGACTTTTCATGTATAAGGACATAATGAAAATAATCTGGTCCTGAGCACACTCAGATGAACAACACATGACAGATTACACTGTGTCATTATTTATTTAATTAAAGCTACGCCAGAAATGCAGAAAAACTAAGCGCAAACTATGACTCGGTAGCTTGTAGAACCACAGAGTAATTGTTTTCTGTTTGACTTTATCGGTCTCTCAGATCACTGTGTAGGATTTTTTGGCCCACTCTTCTTCACAAGAAGAGTTCATCGAGGTTTGCTCCTGAACTGAACGGTTGTATTTGCCTAATTTTAAGACATGTGGAGGTTGAGATTACTTTTTGTCCTGATATGTAAAACCTTAGAACTAAAAGAGACCACTATGACTGTATAGTTTCAATAACAAAACTGCACCAATTAAATGTCTGTAACGTATAGTAGCAGAAACAACTGTTGGTACTGCAGGTGTTTGATCTATTTTCAGATGATTCATTGGAGAAAACTTCACCAAGTGCATCTGGGGTAAACTTTCAAGGGTCATATCGTTGTACGAGGCATTGAGACGAGGCTCATCTTCTATGTTAGAGTCAGATTTGGTTGATTTAAAGTTTGATTTAAATATTTGAAATTCAGGACTCGAGTAAAAACTGGCCAATAAAGCTACTGCTTCAGTAGAAGCATGCAGGTATGCAGGTGTCCTTAAAGATTTTGATTTGATGAGACATATTGGAAAAAAGATTCTACTCTGTGTATAAACCATTAAAGTAACGATGAGTAAACAGCGCCTGTTTCAGTCCGGTTTGCATGTAATTGGGCTTTTATTTTCTTTCATGGTTGCGACGTCGGCTTGTTTGCCATTTTTCTGTGGGTGCGGCCATCAGTGAAATAGCTGTGGTTATCATGCTGAAACTTTAAACCACAAAGCAGGAAGTCACCATAACGACAATGGAGGAGGGGGCAGGAAGAGAAGCAGTTAGAAAACAATATGAACATTAGTGTCAAAATCGGCTATCAAAGCGTTGAGGGCGCCTCAGTGGTAAACAGCTGTTAATCAAAATGATTGGCAGGTTGACACAATCAGTTCTAGAGGTGGAAAGGAAGGTAAAACTTCAGTGAAAAGAAAATAGCATTTCCATTTGTGGTGATTTATATTTACAGCAGTAAGACAGAATAGAGCAGGCATCAATCAACCAGCAGAGCCGGTGAAAGTGGGTTGCAAAGCTGCTTGCAGATGCAGCAAAAACTCTGGGCAGGCTGTAGCATATTAAGTTGCATGGCCTTCATGATATTTGCCAAAAGGAAGCGCAGAAGGTTATCCAGGTGAGCTTTTTTTTAACTATAAAGTTACTATAAGGGTAACTTTTACTGTCTGAGAATAAACAAGAAAGAACAAAAAGGGTTTTGTGAAATGAATTTACGATTTAAAAAAAAGAAAATGTAATTAATAGCATGAAGACTGAAGCAAGCTTGGACTGCAGACCCTGAATTGGTTGATCTTTAAATGGAATCAGTGATGTTTTTCGTTAGGTTAATCATGCAAAGCTTTTCTAGTGGAGTCCAAGAGTAATGAAAACTGTAAATGAGCACAGGAGTACAATCTCTTTTCTTGGCTCGGACTTTGAAGTTAATATTTATATTTGGTTTATAAAGGACCTTTCAGATTATTAGAACCTCCAGTATTTACCATTTGCAAATGTACATTTGATAGGGGAATCCATAGTTCCAAAAGCACTGACTATCTAAAACTTATAAAACACACACACACACACACACACACACACACACACACACACACACACACACACACACACACACACACACACACACACACACACAAAACAGATTCCTCTGGAAAGTCCTCAGAACTCTAGTAATCAGTTTAGGGTCTAGAGGATTTAAGTGTCTTATTCATCTGTCCAGCTGCTCTCCAGTTCCTTGTCCAAATCCAAGTTATTTCATGACATTACAAATCCATCAAAAGTGATTAAATGCCTTATTTTGTCTAACTGAGAGTCCAAAACTTACAAAATATTTAAATTATTGTCATGCAAGAAGCAAAAAGCAACATATTCTTGTATTTAAGAAGGTGGAACAATCAGATACTGACATTTTTCTTCAAACTGAGTAATGAGTAAATTACTTAAAAATAATAAAATATTTGTATATTAGCTAGTAGATTAAATAAGATCTTTAACTCAAATTTTTATACATGTATTATATAACTCTCAGTGAAATTCTTGCATATGGTCAGTAGGCCTTATTGTTCAAGATGGTTTTCATTGATGCATTTCATACTGTGAATATGGATACTTAACAAATTAAACACGTTTATTTTAATGCAATGAACCCAAAAGTAAAAAAAAAGCTTAAGGAAAACAATTCCATCATTGGGAATTTCTCAAAAGAGTCTGTACATTTCTTCTGCTTTCCATAGTTTCAATCACATCTTTGGTCGTTTCCAGAAAACAGCATTCAAGATAAAAAAGCTGGTTAAAAGTTTGTTCTTCTTCTGGCTTCTGTTTCAGGCTGCTTTTTCAAGCTAATCGCAACCTTTTTGGGGGGAAGTACAGACAATCTGTTGAAAAACATGAATGTATATTTTAGGCTCCACAAGTCTGCATGAAATTAGCCCCCAAACAATGACAGTTTGTGCCAAATTTAAGCAAATGTCACTGATTAATCAGATAGTGACTCATTTTAAAAACATAAAGTGTTGATTTAAAGCCAAACGCCAAATGCAAAAGCACTCACAGTGGAGCTTTGAATCTAAACCCCTTCTCGATTTCCTAACCAGACAAGCCCTACTTTTGCAAAGTTCTCGACATTCATGCCCAAACCTGCACAGAGAGGATCAGAAAGTGAGAGAGGGAGAGAGAGATAGAGCATGAGTGTTGGAGATCCCGATACCCTGTCACACACACACACACACACACACACACACACACACACACACACACACACACACACACACACACACACACACACACACACACACACACACACACACACACACACACACACACACCCACACCCGCTCCATTCTGCAGTCTAAAGAGATGGAGAACAATGACTCCATTTAGTTCTTGGGTTTCAAAGTCGAGCGAAAAAACCACAAAGTGCTTGAGAGCGGGTGTTGCGAGATTGGAGAATGGAGGGGGTGGGGTGGTGGAGATGTAGAGAAAAGAGAGATGAGGAGGTTAGGGGGGAGTTTCAAGATTTGTGCCAGCCTAAAATTATTTCATGTACTGTGGGTTTGATTAGGAGGTCAACAAGTGCAGAGAGGTTCAGCGCTGAAAGCTTGAACTCATACGAAAGATGGTTTTAAAGGATCCACAGATGGAGTGTCTCGAAGTGAGAATGATCTCTTAAATTACAGTGACAGATGTGAAAACTCATAAGAATTGTTTTAATACTTCTCTACCTTATATGTGGATGTTTTAAATGCATTATTCTCAGCCGCAAATTTTCTTAGTATGCATTTACTAAGCGCAGTTTCCTCTTAGATTACATAATATCAAAATTTGAATAAGTTATATTAGAACCAACAGTAATTTGCAAAGTTTATCAAAAGCGCAACAGACCCATTTTTGTTTTTTAAAGTTATTTATAATAACAAATGGAATATCTTTCAATTTGGACTGAAGATTAAAAAAAATGTGTGCTCACTTTCAGATAAAATTCTTTAGATATGAACTATATTTAAGGGAAAAGGGTCTGCACATTATTTAACTCTTAATTAATTTTTAATCCTTAAAACATTTTCATGCCAGTGTTTCAACCCATCCTTCTGTAAATAGCATTTGAAGTTGCTACTTCAAATAAGTAATGGGGAGAGAAATGGGTTTTGTGCTCATACTAACCTTCATTTGACATCTAATAAAATCATATTAACCAACTTTTTTAGTTTAGTTTAGCTTTTTTCCCCTTCAGTTTATACTTCTGCCACAGTTTTACTGTTGAAATTGTACTTACTGAAAAATATGAGCATGGGAACGGCATAGTAGGAGCACCAGAGCTCTTTTTGAAAAGTTTACACTAAAACTGTAGCGGGGTCTTGTTGCCATTAAAAAAAGCCATAGAAGAAGAAGTGGAGGGGTGAGGGTGCTATTGAGGGGCTTGTCCTGTTTTACTAGGGCTGTGGAAGTTGGTAGGAGTCAGCTGCTCGTTGTTAAATGTAACCCTTTTTGAGGGAGAGGGGTGAATGAAGTGAGGTTTTTACCACATCACAAACAGAGCTGAGAGTTCCTCAGGGCACCTGCATAGGTCGTCTAGAGCAGCAGTCTCCAACCTTTTTTGCGCCACGGACTAGTTTATGCCCGACAATATTTTCATGGACCGGCCTTTAAGGTGTTGCGGATAAATACAACAAAATAAAACTAGTACCGGTACCGAAAAAAAAGAGAATTTATTCATAACACACGTGAAAAGACCCAGGAAAACTGAGTTAACGATAAAAACGATAACAAAATAATGCTGAAAACCGACAAAAACCCTGAAAACCATACATTTCACACCTGAGCCTCAACTCTCGTGGCCTGGTACCAAACGACTCACGGACCGGTACCAGTCCGAGGCCTGGGGGTTGGGGACCGCTGGTCTAGAGTTTATTTTTGTTTCTGTTTTCTTTTTGTTTTAAATCAACTTATTTTTATCTCACATTTTTAAAGGGAGCTATTTTACTGCTTTTCAGCTCCATAACTTGATTCTCATTTCTCTGCTAGAGTGAAAAAAATCTGCATACACTGATACTCATTATTTGAACAGGATGTATGTATATGACAGAAAATAATGAAAAGCAGAATGGGTTAACTTTAAATATTAGTATATGGGTAGCGGGATGAAAGAAGTAGTTTTACCAGAGTGGGGAGTTCCCCAGGGCACCTGTGTCGGTCCTCTCTTTTTTTTTTCTTTTCTTTTCTTTTTTTAAATTTAATCTAGTCCTTATCGTATTGTAACACTTGTTTTTGCAGCAAGAATTTTCCAATTCTTTGTGTGGCTTATTTTGTTTTTTATTCTTTGATTTTTGTCAATTATCACTTTGGCACTTTCTCTATTTATACCTCACAACCTTCTTTTATGTTTTCTTCTTCCTCATGTTAATCACACGTCTGTCTTCTTCTTTTTGTGACTAAAATAGCTCATTGTTGCCGTACTTAGATGCTGAACCACTAAACCAGATGCCTCTAGCTATGACTGTGTTACAGGCTCTCTCTGGGCATGCCCAGACAAACAGCTCAACCCCCCACCCCACCCCCACGCCCCACACACGCACTCAAACCACACTGAGCCAACGGTGAAACCGAAGACAAGGACGCACACTTCAAGAATTCTTGTGATTAGTTTTGGCTGGTATACAGCTTAACTCGATATTTGTTCACACATACAGCGCATATTGTGTGTGTTATTGACAGCTGCTTGGCATTTACACCTCTAATCATCAATCAGTTCAATAAAGTGTGTCTCACTAAGACAACAAGTCCCATCCTGTCCAGTTTCTGTTTAAATTGCAGTACATTTTGTTACCGTAAGTGTCACTTTTATTCACATGGTGGATGACTAAATTTAGAGTCATCTGTTGAGAAATTAATATCTGGCATTCCTACATCATGAAGCAATGTTTGTATTACAGAAAGGAAGTCAAAATAGGTGTTATGAGAGTGAGTAGGTGCACCAGGATGCCAGGTTATTTCATAACAAAGGTTATTTCTTATATTTACTGTATATAAGATGATTATGATTCTAAGATTGATTGAAGTTTCTTCTCTTCTTCTTTAGTAACGAATGAAAGAAATTAAAGAATGGCATAAATCCCACATGTGTGGATCACGTGCTTCAGCCACAGACTCCTCTGTAAAGCTCTTGAAGCACGAGGATTATTTACTAACAGTCTTTTTCTGAGCTCAGCATGAGCTGCAGGGGCTGTACTTTTTGGATGTTATCGACTGTTTTGTTGCAGTTGTTTTGTTTCCTGCGTCTTCAATTCCAGCCACTTATCTTCTTCCGCTTATGCAGATCAAGGTTGTGGTTGGGCTGGACCTTATCCCAACTGTCACTGGGAAAGAGGCATGCTACACCCTGGACAGGTTGTCACTCCATCACAGGTCTAATGCAAAGAAACTGTGTTTAATTTATCAAGTTCAGCAAGCTGGATACTTTTAACATGTGCTGAAAAGCCTGACGAGCATAGCAGCATTAATGCTGTTGCTTTCTCTACTGTCCATTGTATCTTTAATATAGCCAAAAGTGTGAAACTATACTATATAACTATATATAAACTATAAGTCCCAGCTCATAAAGTGTGTGGCCACCCATCTTTCACATCATGGGTGCTTGGGGAATATGGTTTGAGTAGCACACTCAGGAGGAACTATATAAATTATTTTTGGTGTAAAATATGCATTGATTATTTAAATTTCTTTATATGATTGTGACAATCGCAAATAAGATAAACATTTGTTACAGGAAGAATATACTGTATACATACACATGGGTACAGAGCTTATAAATTGTGGTAATGAAACTGTGCTGACACTATACCACACATGCAGGGACTCACTTTTTAGTGCTGTGCACACCTACGCTGCCAACAGTGATCTGATAACAAGCAAGTGCATAAACATACAGCAGCTATGCGCTGGCTGTTTTGAAAGCCAGTTTTACAAACCATCTTGATGACCATTGTTGTATTCACAGGCAAAGTAAAGCCACCCAATCTTTACCTAGCAGTTGATAACAGGCTAATGTGCACTTAGATAAACGGTATGTTACAGAGCATGAAAAGTAGTCTTACCTAAAACTATATATATATATATATATATATATATATATATATATATATATATATATATATATATATATATATATATATATATATATATATATATATATATATATATATATATAAGACTGCTTTAATTATTGTAATTGAGCATTGCGTGGCACATCCAACATACTGTTTTACTTTAGTCCCTGACGCGCTTACCTTCAGGGTCATACGTCACATGAAAACCAAAATAATTCCAAACGCCAGATCTGAATGAGGGTGGGGGAGGTTCAACATTTTGCAACATTTGCCATGTTGCAAGGAGAGCTTAACTTCTGTCTCGCTAGCTTGCCCTGCGCTCTTCCTTCTGACGATAGCGCTGTCTGTGTTGAGCGCTCAGCCGGATCAACAAGGTCCGCGTCAGGTGCTGAGGAACCAGGGCACCCTGACGAAAAGTGGGCTACTGGAACAAGAAGGCATCGGTGGGCAATAGACGAAAACAGGGCTTTGTTGGAATGCTACTACGCAAGTAACATCCACAACATCCACAATGACGGCGAAACAACTAGTAGCTCAATGTTCCAACATTCGAAAGAAGGGACTGCTCTCACAGCTAGAGATTGACGAGGTACAACACAAATGCTACGGCAAGGAGGAGTCAGGACGCCAGGTCAGGGGGGAGATATCATCACCCCCACCCGAGATTGGGCACATAGCCCCAAGTGCAATAGGAGAAGGATCGTTGAGTGCAAGAGGAACTGACCTGAAAAATAGGATCATGGCCAAGCTTGAAACCTGGATCCACCGTAGCCGGTTACCAAGATTACGTGAAGTACCCTCAGAAGGTCTGCTAGATGATGTTAATGCAGCACTACGGACAATAACTACAACCACGATTACCGACACCAACAAGCTGATCTACAATACGGCAGCAGTGATCAGTGAGATGCTTGGCTACAAGTTGAACAGCCACAAGGGGCAGTACCCTCCATGGAGAAGGAGGCTAGAGGGCAAGATCAAAGTAGCACGGAGGAAGGTTAGCCAACTATCGGAGTTGCAGAAAGGTGCGACAAAGCAGGTGCATAAGAAATACAGCAAGCTGTCCATACCTGAGGCCTTGGAAACTGCCAAGCAAAGACTCACAGCCTTGGCCAGCCGCTTGAGGAGGTACACCAGAGAGATAGAAGGCAGGAGAATAAACCAGCTGTTCTCCACAGAACCAGCAAAGGTGTACTCTCAGTGGCAAGGGAACAATAATAATAAGAGAACAGCACCACCAAGGCTGGAGACGGAGCAATACTAGAAGAGCATATGGGAGAAGGACGCAACCCATAACGGCAATGCTCAGTGGCTAGTGGATCTGAGGGCAGACCACAGCGACCTCCCTGAACAGGGTCCAGTAACCATCACAGTGGCAGATATCCAAGAAAGGGTCTCCAGTATGAAGAGTTGGACAGCACCAGGGCCCGACATGGTTCACGCCTACTGGCTAAAGAAGCTGACTGCACTCCACGAGCGTCTGGCAGCACAAATGAACCAGCTGCTAGTTAACGAGAGACACCCGGAATGGCTAACCGAAGGTCAGACGGTCCTGATCCCCAAGGACCCCAAGAAGGGACCAGTCCCCTCCAACTACCGACCAATAACCTGCCTCAGTACTACATGGAAGCTCCTGTCAGGCATCATATCCGCTAAGATGAACAGGCACATGGGTCAATACATGAGCGGGACACAGAAAGGAATTGGCAAGAATACCAGAGGCGCAAAACACCAGCTACTGTGCACTGCCTGGATTGATTAGAAGAAGGCCTATGACTCAATGCCACACAGCTGGATACTGGAATTCCTAGAATTGTACAAGAGCAATGGGACCCTAAGAGCCTTCATCGTGAACTTAATGGGGATGTGGCGTACAACACTAGAGGCCAACTCCAAGCCCATAGCACAAGTCACCATCAAGTGCGGGATCTACCAAGGAGATGCTCTGTCCCCACTGCTGTTCTGCATAGGCCTGAACCCCCTCAGTGAGATCATTAACAAGACTGGCTACGGATACCGACTACGGAACGGAGCAGTTGTCAGCCACCTCCTGTACATGGATGACATCAAGCTGTATGCCAAGAGTGAACGAGACATCGATTCACTGATCCACACTACCAGGCTATACAGCAATGACATTGGAATGTCATTCGGACTGCAGAAGTGTAGTCGGATGATAACAAAGAGAGGGAAGGTAGTCAGAACTGAGGGGATTGAACTACCAGAAGGCAACATTGCAGACATAGAGAACAGTTACAAGTACCTGGGGATCCCGCAGGTGAATGGGAACCATGAAGAGGCCGCTAGAAAAGCTGCAACCACCAAGTACCTGCAGAGGGTCAGGCAAGTCCTGAGGAGTCAGCTGAATGGTAAGAACAAGATCCGGGCCATCAACACCTACCCGTGATCAGGTACCCTGCTGGGGTAATAGGCTGGCCAAAGGAGGAGATAGAAGTCACTGACATAAAGACAAGAAAGCTCCTTACCATGCATGGAGGGTTTCACCCCAAGTCCAGCACCCTGAGGCTGTACGCTAAGCGGAAGGAAGGGGGCCGGGGACTGGTGAGTGTCAGCACCACAGTCCAGGATGAGACAACGAACATCCAAGAATACATTGGGAAGATGGCCCCAACTGACCGAGTGCTCAGTGAATACCTCAGGCAGCAGAAACCCAAGAAAGAGGAGGGAGACGAGGAACCATCATGGAAGGACAGGCCCCTGCACGGTATGTACCACCGGCAGATAGAGGAGGTGGCTGATATCCAGAAATCCTACCAGTGGCTGGACAAAGCTGGACTGAAAGACAGCACAGAAGCACTAATCATGGCAGCACAAGAACAAGCTCTGAGCACAAGATCCATAGAGGCTGGGGTCTATCACACCAGGCAAGACCCCAGGTGCAGGCTGTGTAAAGATGCCCCAGAGACAATCCAGCACATAACAGCAGGGTGCAAGATGCTAGCAGGCAAGGCATACATGGAACGCCATAACCAAGTGGCCGGCATAGTGTACAGGAACATCTGTGCCGAGTATAACCTGGAAGTCCCGAGGTCAAAATGGGAGATGCCCCCAAGGGTGGTGGAGAATGACCGAGCTAAGATCCTGTGGGACTTCCAGATACAGACGGACAAAATGGTGGTGGCTAACCAACCGGACATAGTGGTGGTAGACAAACAGAAGAAGATGGCCGTAGTGATCGATGTAGCGGTTCCGAATGACAGCAATATCAGGAAGAAGGAACACGAGAAGCTGGAGAAATACCAAGGGCTCAGAGAAGAGCTCGAGAGGATGTGGAGGGTGAAGGTAACGGTGGTCCCCGTGGTAATCGGAGCACTAGGTGCGGTGACTCCCAAGCTAGGCGAGTGGCTCCAGCAGATCCCGGGAATAACATCGGAGATCTCTGTCCAGAAGAGCGCAGTCCTGGGAACAGCTAAGATACTGCGCAGGACCCTCAAGCTCCCAGGCCTCTGGTAGAGGACCCGAGCTTAAAGGATAAACCGCCCGCAGGGGCGTGCTGGGTGTTTTTTATGTGTATGTATATATATATATATATATATATATATATGTGTATATATATATATATATATATATATATATATATATATATATATATATATATATATATATATATATATATATATATATATATATTTATATATGTGTGTGTATATATATATATATATATATATATATATATATATATATATATATGTATGTATACATACGTATACATACATATATATGTATGTGTATATATGGATAGATAGATAGATAGATAGATAGATAGATAGATAGATAGATAGATAGATAGATAGATATATTCGCTGTCAAAATAAAAGACCCGCAACAGATAAGAAGTTGCAACGCGCGTTTGCATACATATAAAAGACACTGGTTTTGTCTGCTAGAGTGGGATTTTCACGGCATATTCTGCACCACATCTCTGTGCGTTCATCATTTGTTTGAAGCCAGCTCACGTTCTGCAACCACTTTTCCGAGAATATGTGCTTCTTTTGTGGTTCGGACTCCTTCTGACATTTCTTTGGAGGTGGAGGAACATTAAAGTAATTGCTTAAAGGAGCTTGCTTCTTCGACATCTTTAAGAGTTCTAAACAAATGTCTGTCCTCCTCCAGAAAATTTTATGTACGCAAACGCACGTTTGCATCTTCTTATCTGGTGCACGTCTTTTATTTTGACAGCAAATGCGCACCTGCGGACCACTTATGTGCACCCCTGCATATATACATATACATATATATATATATTAGTGCTGTCAGCGTTAATCTCATTAAAATGAGATTAACGCCATAACCGAATTAACACGGCAAATCTCTGTCAACGAGTTAGAGCGGTTAGCACGTTAGTGCACTTAGCTCGTTAGTGCGGTTAGCTTGTTAACGCGTTGACGCATTGATATATATTCCCTGCTCCCTGCTGACAAATAAGCTACTTTGGCTACAATAATCCTGTAGCCACAGACTGTAGATGAGGCTTGTGTGGTGTCTGGTGATCGACTGGGTTTTGCTCATTTCAGTTGATTCCCTAAGACAAATGACTTCACAGTCATTTTACAGAGCTGTGGTTTCTTTGCATTTTTCCAGTGTCTCTTTTTGTCTCTGTTTTTACTTCTTGTCTTGTTTTGGTAGTTGGCTTTCTGTGGCACCTTTTGTTGTATTACTTCCTGTCTTTGTCTTTTCCCCCTCCTTAGAAGCTCTATGCATTTTTATAATCCCTGTTTGTCACCAAGCACTCCCCATACTTCCCAACACATTTTGATTCCTGATTTGAATCTTTTTGTTGTTGACTTTAGCTTCTGCGATTGTGTGGCAAACACTTTTTGGAGAGATCTTACGTTTTTAAATCTCCTATCAGTGTAGTGATGTTATGCAAGCGTACAATGCAGTTATTTAAAAGAATTCCATGTTAAACATCAAATGGGTACATGAAATGTGGCATTAAAAATGAAGGAAAAATAATCTATTCTCTATTAAGCCTATGTAACCAAAATATCAAAAACAAATGGAAGAACTTATTTTCTCTTCTTCTTTAAAATAAAATACTGGTGAAATATCTTTGGTGATGGGAACTGATGATGAGATATAGCAGACAACGTCAAATTGGACTCCTGGGAATGTGGCTAATCAGCATTTTTTCACTGCTGAATGACTGAAATCAGCCATGTCAGAAGTTCTTGTACAGTTTTTATTAGCATTACCTATAGCTGTCAACAACTGCCCTCATAGAGTTGCTAAATACCCCAACCTAAATGCCTATGGTTGTGCCGGGACGCTTCCCTGTGGGAATCTAAACCCATTAAGCAGGTAAATATTTCCTAGCTCGATAAACACAGTCAAAATAAAATCATGTCTGTACATAACTCCTCAGACTGATCCTGTAAATGCTGCTGTAGGCCTGCGAGAAAAAAGGATTCAGTATTCAAATTCATGACTTGCGAGAAGGCGTGAAATCGATTGGTGCTGTTATGTTTTCCCATAAATCATGTTAAATGCTGTGCAAAGCGTGCTGTGGGAGCAGTAAAACATTTGGCATGGTACCGGGGGGAAAACTTCCTGAGATGGGGGAGAAAGCAAAGAAGCATGGGATTAAAAATGAGTCTGTTATTGAAGTATGCATGTTGACACACCCACAGTGCTCGATGGGAACTTACTAAAAGAAGCCAATATGCTACCCACAGGTAAACAGTAATCATCTTTGAGCTGAGCTTTAAGCTTCATCCTGCATTTCATCATGCTATCATATAAAAAAAACAAAAACGGAGCATTGTAATGCAACTTTTCGTAATGTGGTTTAGCATGTTGTTATTTGTGCTCTGTGGATTTATACAATGAAGCTTTGTATGGTGAAAATCACACAGAATCAAATGGTCACTGTAAATTTTCCATGAACAGTCTCCAGACTGTTAACTTAGAGATCCTTTTGTTGTTATTTAGAGTCCAGCCATTATCTTATTGTTGTTTGTGCATTTGTTAGTACAGTTGCTTATATAATCTTGTGCTATGTATGAGCAGGTTTGGGCGTGAATTTTGCTGTTAATGTTTGCTTCTTCACCAAAGGTGGTATTTAAATTAAAATCAATGTCATGCTGTATCGTATCTTAACTTATTGTATTGTAAAATATCGTATGATATCACTGTATCATCCAGTATTGTGTCATTATCCTGTTTTCTCTTACCGTGTCAAGATGACTTACCCTTTTATAGCTTATCGTATTTTACGATATCATATCTCACATATCGTACAATATTCTGTCATAATGTATCATGACGTAGCTTGACATATGCGTTATCCACTTGTAGTGACTTTCACATATAAACTCTTTTTGATGTCATTTTTATAGTTTTTTTTAATTAATTACTTTTGTCCCAATTAAATAATACCATATCAGAGCTTGGAAGCACCCCAGCATTTTGTACATTCCAGTGTTAAGTCCATGCAGTACCATTAATTACAACATTTAAAGAAGAAACTGATTTCTATCTTTTACCAAGCTAAAGATGTAGCCGTCTCTGCAGGGTATGTTTCTTTGGCTTTTTGGTGTATTTTAATATTTGTACCAAGCGTTCCATACCTCAGATTATTATGTGTACCAGATCGTTTGTGTGGTCAAGAATGTGTCTTTTGATATAAACTCTGAAATGTAATGCTGCCTCTCTCTCTCAGGAAACTCACGCACTGACGCTGATGTGCCCAGTTTAGCCCACACTGGTACATTTCCTTTCCGTGTGCTTCAGTGTGTTTAACCAACCCATCTGGTTTGCTTTTCCTCCGGCATGTTCCTGTCTTTGTACCAGGCAAATATCAGATTATCTGGCTCTGGTGGTATTTTTATGGCTCCAAGCAAACTGAAGTCTTTCCCTTGGAAGATCCCAGTAGTTGGGAAAATGTTCCTGATATTCTCCGTGCTTGTTTTATTTAACCACATATTTGACTTTAAAGCAACTTAAACCAAACAGAGCATATCAAAACTGAATTATTTAACTTTGTGTCAAAAATTCAATAAAAGATCATCGAGTCGTTCAAATTCTGGCTTGAGTGCTCAAATCTGGTACTTTTGTTGCTTTTTCTGGCCATAGAGCATCACTAATATACCTGTACGTGTTACAGTGAGTTGATAAATTAGGGAGCTGTGTGTCTCCAATGACTATAATCAGAGATATTCACTCTCTATGACATCATTAAGATCCAAGAGTAGAAAAAACCCACCTCTTAAGGACTTCTTGTACTTAAACTGACTTTATTATTCAAAACTTTTCCCATGTTTAATCCACATTGGAGTTGCATTTTTTCCACAGCCTCTAGTTTTGTGCCTTTAATCATTTAGAAGACTTTGCTGAAGGCCCCATTTCAGAGCAAAGTTTGAGCTTGTCAAACATAATCATTGCAGGGAAGAGTTTCTTTCCTAAAAAAGCTCTGTGTGATTTTTGTTTTCAGGCAGTTATAATCCGAGGGTTTTTATCCAGTATCTCTAAATTATACATGAAATGCCTTTATGATTGTTTTGTTGGAGAAGAGGCTGCAACGCAACTCCTCTTGTGCTCTTAGAAAACCAGATCGATCCAAGCCTCTCCGGCAGCTCCCAGGGCCTCCGTCAACCACTTCACATGAGCTCTGTCGTCCAAAATGGCTGCCTCCCCGCTGCGTTTGGTCCATGGGGGGAAACGCCGAGGCCAACGGGTAATTTTGTGGCTCCGTCTGTTATCCTCATTCAGCCTGGACTTTTAACAAGGACGGGGGCTGAGCAAGCCTCCAGGAATTGAATTTCAAAACCCAGCGCTTGGGCTGGGACAGAAGCATTGCCAGTACTCTAAACCAGCAGTCTGCACAGAGTGAAGGCCGCCACTATTATTTTCTGGATTAATCGACTCATTTTTCATCTTTAAATCTGTTTCCCCTCCCCCTAAAACCAAAACAATTTCAATTTGCTATATAAAACTTGAAGAATAACAACAAATCAAGAAGCTGAACCTGTGAGATATTAGTAATTTTTGATGTTTAGAGTAGACATGTTGGAGCTAAGGATGTTTTTATAGTTTCAAGATTTAGTATTTTGGAGTTTTAAAGGCGTTCCAATGCTTGATTCTGTCAAATCACTGTGCTTTTTTAGTGTTGCTCTATATAAAAGCAAATTTGCACAGACCTTTTATGCCCTGTGAGAAAAAAAAAACACAAGAGCATCCTAAAAAAACTTTACAACGAGCTCTACAAGACAAGGAAAAGCAAAATACTGTGACGGTAAAAGACCAAGGCCGAAGAAAAGAAAAAATATCCAGAAGTGTAAAATGCATCTCTCAATATCAGTGCGAGACAAACAGTAAAAACCAACAAACCAACCGAGTGTAGTAAAAACACTCCAGACTCCTTCAGTCCTTCTTTCGCCCTTTAAGACCGGCTTCCATCTTCGAAAACCACCTGCTTCCTCCCTGAGGGGCTGTGCTAAGCTGCTTTGGGGCAGTTATTTTTTTCTCTTGTTTTTCTTTTGGATAATAGCTGATCGATAAGTGCCAGAAAGGGAAGAGGAAGAGAAGGGAGAGCAGAGTTACGGTGTTGTAAGATGACAGGAAGCAGGAGGCAGCTCCACCCTGATGGAAAGAGACAGTGATGTTCCGCTTTTGGTGTTTTTCTCACTTCATATTTCATCAGAGATTCTTGAGAAATTTGACAGTTTTGTAATAAGACAGCCAGCTGTTTCAAGATGAGGTCAGAGTCATGTTTGCATCACTTTTTATTTGTTTAGCACGTCTCAAACTGCATTCGGTTTGGCCCTGTGGGGTCTTCTGTGTTAAAACAAAATCAAAAGTGGAAAATAAATCCAACAACAAAGAAAAATAGTCTTTTTTTTTTACCCCCCCCAAGCAATCCTCGTTGGTGTTTTAAATGTCATACACGTTTTAAAGCTTCAGCAAATTAACTGTTCATCTTCATCACCTGCAGCCACCATGAAGATGGGCCAGAACAACAACTCCAGCTACTCCAGCGAGCGGAGCATCATGTTTGGAGGAAACAGCGCGAGCTCGGCGCTGCAGCCATCCTCCGCAACCTCCACTGCCCCCTCCTCCTTCACGACTTCCACAGTGACCTCCATCGATGGGGTGAACTTCTCTGAGGGAGACCTGCTGCTTCAGGTAACGCCTTTCACATGCTTGTGGCTTATTTCAGACATTCTGATAGAACGAAGATGGTAAAGCTTGTTTTCGATCTCCAGGCGTTGAGCGGCTTCGTGTTGGTGGTGACAGCTGAAGGCTACGTCTTCTACACGTCCCCCACCATTCAGGACTTCCTCGGCTTCCATCAGGTATAAGAGAAACATTATGACCAGTACTTCAGATCCTTGCACCACGTAAAAAGTGGGATAAAAATGTCAAAAATGTTCATTGTTATAGTAATATTTGATTTTTTTTTTTGCATGTGAAAAGTGGTAGGATCTATCATGAAGAATTCAAATTATTTCCACCTAGCAGCATTGGAAGAAAAAAGCTTTGAAACAGTCTGAAAAGTGGCAGCAAACTAACAAAACGACCGTTTGGACTAATCTAGCTTGAAATTTTACCTTCCATGACCCATCATCCAAGAATTCAGGTGGAAAAAACACATGATGAACAGATGGTCAGTAACAGTTTAGTAACATAAAACTGTTTATACACAGAGCTCCTCATCAGGAAGTCAAGAATAGAAATCATAGCAGAAGAAAATAGATACCAAGTAAGAACTCCTTTAACCCTCTCAACCCTATCCCTACCCAACGCTGTATGTTGTTGCTGTTCCCTCATTGCCAAAATTTAACAACAACAAACACAAATTTCATGTTCCGATTGCCTAAGATTAGGTTTGGTATCAACCTCAAAGGTTTAATAAACATCTTTAAAAACTCATGCACACAATAATGATAAGAATTTTTAATAAAATGGAATTCTTGCAGTAGATTTTTCACTAGATCTCTCACAATGGCGTCTAATCTGTTTTTTTATTTGAGTAATAACCTGAAATTTTATGTTTTGGATAAACTTCCAGCAACCTTTTTGTCATTTATGGTCCAGTTTCTGATCATCTCGTCAGGCAACACTCAAAATCACAGAACAAAGGAAAAATCAAATATGTTTAATAATTAATCCCCAGCGAAGAAACCATCAACAACAACCAAGTTGCAGCTGGAGAAGCTGTGTAGTCTTGCTTGCTTGAGGCTGGTGGCTGATAAAGGGGAGATCATAGGTACTGTTGTATGACAAACCAAGAAATAAACACGGGCTTTGTTTATTCAAAGAATCGAAGCTAAAATGTGTGTAACTTCAACCAGGAGAGTAAGAAAGGAGCTAAGAGGAAGTGGTAGTCTCTCCTATGCCAACCCTAGGCATGCCTCTGTGCACACTTGAGGTGTAGGCAGTTAGCACGCACAGCCCAAAGATTCTTAAATCAATACCACAAAGCCAGTAATGATTGCCAAGAGTATAACGCTGATGTGCCAAGCTAAAATCAAACCGTAGCCCAGGGGTGTCTCGCTCATTTTAGCAGCCTGGGGCACATACGCTCCAATTTGGTCTCAGCTGGCCTCAACCTGTGTAACCCTTCACTGTGCAGGTTTGATTTATTTTTACAAGACAAACATGGAAAAAAAATCAAGCTTTAGAATAAAAAGCTGCACTTTTAAAACTTTAAAGAGACTTTATTTTGAGTTTATTTTGAAATTAAATCTTATTCTAGCAAGAAGAACAAATACATTTGTATTAATGTCTTGATGAATTGATTCTCATCGAGGTAATGAAATCCCAGAAAGGGATATTTGAATTAAATAACAAGTGATATCGAGATGCTCAGGATTGTCCAGTTGTTCTAGTCGTCTCTGTTGAAAGTGTAACTTTTAAACGTTGCCACCTATGTGTTGTTTGCTCGTCCAGCAACAGTTAGTTTAGTGATTACTTAATGGGTCGTTACCTATACAGTGCTCAAGATCAAGGACCTATTTGTCATTTTACAGGCACATTTCCCTTTTCACAAGAATTACCGTTCCTTCCAAAGTATTTCAGTGAAATGAGATCAAATCATCCTTAATATGACAGTTTGCAAGTCTCCTTGGGATTCTCATTGTACTTAAACTGGTCCACCCGAGACCCAAGGAAAAACAGTATCTTTCAATGGGCTGGGGCTCAGGAGGATATAGCCAACCAGTAACCTGTGAACTGCGACTGATTCTGATTCTGAAATTGAAGGTTTTTTTAAACGACCTAAAGGCCTGA
Organism: Rhamphochromis sp. 'chilingali'; assembly: GCF_963969265.1. NCBI lineage: Eukaryota > Metazoa > Chordata > Actinopteri > Cichliformes > Cichlidae > Rhamphochromis > Rhamphochromis sp. 'chilingali'. The sequence goes on from NC_137931.1 coordinate 21,356,090, forward strand.
CAGTGAGGCTATGCCTTTGCACATAACTTGTCTTTGTATTTTAGAGTAAGGATGTACTAAATCCGAAGGCGGGCCGTGTTTTTCCTTTTATGGAGCAACAATGGTCAGTTTCCAGAAATTATCAAATCAGCTGGTAAAAAGAGAAGCCTGCATGCAGAAATAAGTTTTTACTGCACAAGAACCTGTTTCCACTTCAGTGACCTCCTGAACTCTGATGTTCCTCTTAAAAACCTCCTTTAACAGTACACCGCCGCAGTTTTTCAGCCTTTCATCTAACAAGCAGTGGGTTTCAGTTCACATTTGTTGTCCATGAAAGTCAGGTCACACAGATTTCAATCTATTGCCTTCTTTTTTTCCTCACAAACACGGACTGCTTGTAAATCTTTTGACTTTTAATAGCTGATCAAAAACACAAAAAAATCTAACAAGGAGTATTTGACTTAGAATTCAAAATCAATCAGGGACTCACATTTAGAGATGTTGAAATGTTTCACTTCTACATGACCAATTGATGTAACAGGATCAAAAATAGTATTTTTCCAATTTTCAAAGTAAATCAAACAATTTTGCATTTTGTTCACAGTCACTTGTGATGCTTTGACTTGAATAAATACCTGCAGCCCCACATGGCATGCATGGATTGGTCCAATTCAGTATCAAGACCAGCCAGGGTCTGGCTGTGAATCATGTTTTCTGCTGTTCTTCTACACGTCCTGCAGTTCAGTCGTTGACACAGATCTTAGGCGTAGCGTATACGTTGGACTCGGTTAAATCCTTTTGAATCCATTCAAAGATTACAGCTACTTCAACCTCCATGATCCCACACAGCCTTGACCAGTTTATAATAGATGACTCCACCTTCATAAGTCTGTCTCAAGTCAGTCTTTTTCTCATTTTGACATTTAGGTTGTTTTTGTACTTTGCTTGTTCAGCGAGTGAAATTCAGTTGCGTTAACATCAGCAGCAGCCAGTAAAGACATATTACTGGTGGGTACACCACACTTCTTTAAATAAAGCAGGAGAAATCATGCACTCCACCTAAGATTTGGCCATAAAATCCAGTGACAAGGCTTCAGTGAGTCTTTTTCTCAGCTATAGGTTCCGATTAAATAAAAACATTTACCATTATACGTTTTTTGTCTTTGCTCATATAGATAGTGCGTTTCAATCACACAAACGCTTAATCTAAATTGGGATTTTGGAGAAACCCACAGCTGGTTGTGATTCAGATTCTTTCCTTTGACTTTAATAAATACCTGCAGCTCAATCAAGGTCTCCAAGTTGTAATGTTTTGTGCTCCTTTTCTGCACACCCTACAGGTCAGCTGATATATATGGATTTCATGAGTCTAAAGTGGACTTTTTTTGTAATGAAGCAGCTTTTGTCTGACTAAACCCTGTACTCCACCTAAGCTCTCAGATTTAGAACGGCTCAGGACGGTCAGGCAGGGTATAGTTAGTTAATGTGTGTAAACTGGCCCTATGGTTACCAAGCCTTAGAAACAAGCCACGACTCAGCAGTAGGGACATGACATTGTTGTAGTTAGACAAACAGCACTACAGGTTTTTACCCGAATTGTTTCAGTACATCCTAAAAGTTACATCAGAAGCATTAACATTTAAAATGTGACTTTTGAAAAATAAAAAAGCTGCTTCATCACTTCATAAGAAAGATTTATTTTTTAAAGTTTCGGTATTTCGAATGACTAAGTAGTGGAGTTGTGTGGGACTCATGTGTCTGCGTTTGTTTCTGTGAGTATGTGTGCGTGCATGACAAATGCTTTGTGAGCGGTGAACTCTTGACTTATAAACAAATCCGTTTGACCCGGGTTAAAGATGTAGTCTGTAGTCTGGGAAGAAAAAGCACAAGCAAAAGAAAAAAAAACCCTAAAAAAATGTTGCCCGGAGAGAGTGCACGTGGTAAACAGCCCTCACACACACACACACACACACATTTGAACACTCGTTCACATGCATAACATGGTCTGAAGTGGGGCTGCAGATCAGGGCAGGAAACGTTTTGTTTTGGAGGCTGCAGTGACTTTTAAAGCCCCAACTCACCAGCTGCTTCAACTGTTTATGACTTTATAAAGTGTATTTATAGAGCAGCTCTGAGCACAGTCATGGAGGAGACAAAAGAGGAAACAGACGTGAAGAAAACGTGGAGATTACTGTAAAAATCAAGGGCCTCAGTATTTCTCTAGAAAAAGCCACAAATCCTCACTTTAGGACTGCTTTGTGCCCAGTGAATCCTCATGAGAAGTTCGAGGCCATTTTTCAGCGTCGCTCACAAAGGAGGGTTTTGTGTTGAGCTTTGTTTGCTGAGGTGTGGCTCTCTCAGCACCTTGCTCCTTTAGCAACAACAACAGCGCCTCTGTTTCCAGCCCCGTCCATCAGCTCTGACTGCTGGGAGCATTATTCGCTCCATGTATGTTTACACCTGCATCATCGCTCTTGAACGCACCTCGGCAGGACAAACACTGGAAAGGTGGGAAGGCGTAGGACCGAGTCTGTGGAACCATTATTTAATATTTGTCGTTCTCAGAAAGAAAGTGACGTCCTTTACACCTTTTGTTAGTGCAGTTTGTGAGCCTGATGCTCACGAAAACCAGGATGGAGGTCAACATTGTTTACGTTTACTCAAAAAGCTTTAAAATAAAGGCAAGCCCACCTCTGCTTTCTGTCTCACAGTAGCCACAATGGTAATGTAATAAGTCACACTGTACAAAAAGTACAGCATTTGTTTAGTTATGGGAATAAAATGTCAATATCACTATATATAAATTCAAATTAGGTGTATGCATTTAATTTAAAAAGGTTTTAACAAGTTTCAAACTAGCTTTGGGTGTATTTAGTCAGATAAACATGCAAACACATTTACACAGAAGAAGGGTCTAAATTTCCTCCACACTACTGGAGGTACTTTTACGATCTTTTCATAAGTTAATTTTAATGTTATTGTGGTTTTGCATCGCTTGTTATTTCACACCTTTATTTAAGACATGTGAGGGTCATTTTCCTGTGTTGTATTAACAAAACGGGGTTGGGGACTTTTTTTTTTTTTAGGTAACTTTAACTTATGATAACTTCATTCTATGGGAGAAATATTTTCAGTCAAATGTAAATATGTACTGTGCAAAAATATTGCACCACCCTTCGTTTCTTTCTGTTTTGCTTCCAAGGAGCCAGACTGTTTTTTAAGGTGGCCTTGAGCAATAGTTTATTCAGACTTCCTGAAAGCAGAAGTCAGAACAAAAGGCAAAAAACATCCAAATGAAATTCCATCAAGAAGCCTGGAGAACTATTCCTGAAGACTTAAAGAAATTAAGAGTTTTTGATTACCTTTCTGGTGTTTTTTTCCATGGTGATTTTCCCTGCGTTGCATTTGCAATTTAACATATCATAATATTATAGTTTTTGGGTTTTTGTTTTTACAATTTTTTGTTTGTTGTTTAATGAGAGAACAGAAAAACATAAAAATGAACATAAATTCATGCAAAAGAGATAAACAGTTAAAAGACACAAACCAACTACAAAACCAACCAAAGAAGAAGAAAAGAGACTGCAAAGAGATAAAAAAGTAGTAAAACTGTTCTCACAGTGATGTGAAATCATAAAGGAAATGGGTGAAACTAGTAAAGAAGACACAAAGCAACTACAAAAATATCATGAAGCGATGTAAAGTGAGTGGAAAAAATAAACAAAACAAACAAAGTGAAAAAATCAAAGACATAAAAGCACTGTAGGAAAACTAGATGGAACAAGCAAAGGAGAAATAGGACATTGAACCAAGAAGAAAGATGATGGGTTGTAAGTGCAATTGATAAAATGAAGAAATAAGCTTAACTGAAAATATTTTAAAAGGTTAAAAAAGACAAAGCACTAGACGTGAAGAGCAACCGCTTGTGTCAGAGGAAAGTTTTGAGGTTGATTCGTGTCGTTAAAAATATGTTTCTGCTTCCTGCTTCCAGTCGGACGTCGTCCATCAGAGCGTGTTTGAGCTGATCCACACAGACGACCGAGCTTTCTTCAGACAGCAGCTCCACTTCTCTTTCAACCCAAACACAGAGGGCGCCGACAGCCCCAGTAAGTCTGCCCACACTGCACAGTGATCACACCTGTCCAGGTGACCTGCAGAGGAGGAGCCAGAAACATGGTCACGTCTCTTTGCTGCTGCAGTCTACATTTTCCAGTGTGATTTTGTGTATCTGCGGTGCTCGTTTTAATTCTTTTGCATCGTATTGCTTCATGTAATAATCTAAAGATGAATGTTTCCTCATCGCTCCAGGTGACCAGAGCAACCCTGAGATCAGCAGAAACATAGTGAGCTACGACCCGCATGCCGTCCCTCCAGAGAACTCGTCCTTCCTGGAGAGGAACTTCTGCTGCCGCCTGCGCTGCCTACTCGACAACTCGTCTGGCTTCCTGGTAAACACACACACCAACACGCCTCACTGCACCGGGATCCACAAGATGTTCCTGGCCTAAAGGGAGGTCTTTATTCTTAAAACTGTGTGCTTGTCTTTAGGCTTTGAACTTCCACGGCCGCCTCAAGTTTCTCCACAATCAGAACCACGTGTTGGAGGATGGGTCACTGGTTCCTCCGCAGCTTGCTCTGTTTGCCATCGCAACGCCGATGCAGCAGCCGTCCATCCTGGAGATCCGCACCAAGACTCTCATGTTCCAGACCAAACACAAGATGGACTTCACACCCATAGGCGTCGACGCAAGGTAAGGCACAGAGAGCTGTTTGAATCTCTCACTGAACGTCTGAATGAAGCTGTGGCGCTCAAGTGAAGTCTGGCGTGTGTTTCGTCCACAGAGCGAAGCTGGTTCTGGGCTACTCCGAGATAGAGATCAGTAGGAAAGGCTCGGGCTACAACTTTATCCATGCTGCCGACATGTTGTACTGCGCAGAAAACCATGTCAGAAGTAAGTCGGAAGCTCTGCTCGGTTTACAAAAGGCGAAAAATGCCAAAATAGGCACGGCCGGTTTTAAATTCTGTGTGCATCACTTGGGTTCCATAACTCAAGAAATCTGTTGCTATCTGCCAGCTGCTGTGCAGCAAAATCTAAAAATGACACGTCTTCTTGCAGTGATGAAAACCGGAGAGAGTGGCATAACCATCTTCAGGCTGCTGACCAAGGCCGGCCGGTGGGTCTGGGTCCAGGCTAACGCCCGGCTCATCATAAAAAACGGGAAACCCGAGTTCATCGTGGCCCAGCAGAGAGCTTTGACGTAAGTCTGCAGACTTGTTTCCTCCAGCAGGAACATGACGAAGAAAAGCCGCAGTCAGATGTTTATCTGCTGCTGCTCAATCAGTTTGCTTTGCTTTCTTTCTTTTCTTTTAGTTCACTTTTATTTTTTGGTTCAACTCTTCCTGTTGGTTCCTTTCCCTTGTTCCTTGTTTCCTTTCCTCTCTGCGTTTTTTCACTTCTCGTTTCATCCCCTCATCGTATACTTTATGCTTTCGCTACTTGGTTCCTTTATTGTTTCCTCCCTTTCCTCTGTTTCTGACCTTTTCTCTTTATTTCTTCCCTTTTTCTTGTGTCCTTAATCTTTCCTCCCCTTGTTTTCTTCATCATTTCTTCTCCTCTTCTTGTTCCCTTAGTTATTTGCTCTCTTGTCCTCGTTTCCAACTTTGTTTCCTCTCCTCTTGTTACTTTCCTAATTTCTCCCACTCCTCTCCTCGTTTCCTTTGTTTTTTCCTATATTTTCTTGTTTGTTCTCCTTGTTTACTGTCTTTGCTTCCCTTGCTTCCTGTCATTTAATCTTTTTTCTAGTGTTTGATTTTCTCTTGTTTCATCTCCTTGTTGCGTACTTCATTTTCTCTCCTCTTCTTAACTCTTAAACTGTTTCCACTCCTTTCCTCATTTCCTTTGTTTTTTCTCCCATTTGCTTGTTACTTATCTTTGTTTACATATTTTTTCCTCTCCTTGTTTACTTTGTTTTCTCTTCTCCATTCTTGTATCTACTGTTTGTTTTTTTTCTTGTTTCATCTTGTGGTTTCTTTCATTGTTTCCTTCCCTCTCTTGGTTTTTCCTCTTATTTCCTGTCATTATGTCTTTTTGACTCCTGCTTCCTGTTTTGTTTCTTTTCCTCTTCCTATTTCCTTCACTGCTTCCACTCCTCTCTTCATTCCCTTTCTTTGCTTTTTTTCCTCACATTTCCTTGTTTCTCATCTTTGTTTACATTGTTTGTTTCCTCTCAATATTTCCTGTCCTTCTTTCCTTGCTACCCCTACTCCTCTCTGGTCTCAACTGTTTTTTTTTCTCTTGTTTCATCTTGTGGTTTCTTTCATTATTTCCTTTGCTCTTTTTGTTTCCTTTTTTATTTATTTTCCTGTACTTGTTACTTTCATTATTTCCTCTCCTTTGTTTCCTCCCCTCTCATCTGATCTCATTTCCCTGTGTCCTTGGTATGTCATTTCTTCTCTTATTTCCTCTCTATGTATTCCCTTTGTTATCTCTCCTCCTTTCCTTAAATTTTCCTCTCCTCTCCTCAGTTTCTCTTCTTCCCTGAGTCCTTCATGTTTCCTCTCCTTATTTCCTGTGCTGTTTCCTCACTCTCATAAAGACAGAGGTGTTTGGCTCAGTAAATGGAAAGCTTGTTTTGGACCCAGTGGAAAACTCACTCATGTGTTCACCTGCAGAAATGAAGAAGGAGAAGAGCAGCTTCACCTCAGACGTCTGCAGGTGCCATTTAACTATGCCACCGGAGAGGCGCTGCTGTATGATGTCACCCCCAACATTGAGCCCCGTGACCCGTGCTCCGCCCCCAAGCAGGGGAAGTTTGACAGTGACGCCATCAGTCGCGACTCCTTGCTGGGCTGCATGCTGAATCAGGACCATACGCTCTATTGCGATCAGAACAGCGCCAACACCCTCAGCAACCTCAACGACATGGTCTTCAAGGATACCAACGCCACACTCAACGTTCCCGGAGACACGGAGCCCAGCCCGGCAGTGGGAAACGTAGTGAAAGCAGAAACCACGGTTCAGGAAATCATGGAGTCCCTGCAGCAGATCTTTGGGGACGGTGAGCTCATCGAAAGCCTGCACGTTGAGCCTGATGAGCTCAAGAGCTGGGAGAGCACGCTGTTGCAGATGAGCTGCCACGGTGGGTTCGGCGACGACCTCAGCGACATTCTCAACAATGACATCCTGTCTTACGTGGAGGAGCAGCTGCAGAAGGATGTCGGACTCAACCTGCCGCAACAGATTGACGGCATCCCAGCCTGCCTCTCTGGTTTGGACCCACTTCAAAACCAGGATCCAGATCAAGGCGGGGAGCTGGACTTTGACTGGGCTCTCGAGACACAGACCCAGCTGATACCCAACGGAGTGCAGATGACAGCGGCCCAGGAGACGATGAAACTGAGCCACATGGACTTTCCTCAGCCTAATTCTTCTGGTCCCAATGGACTGACCTTTAACAACGTCCTGCCAAACAGCTTTCCTCAAACGCAAAGTCAGCTAAAGGCCAGCAGCATGGACAACAACCTCGGAGCCTTCCCGCTCAGGCAGCCTTCAACCAACCCAGTGCTTCTTCAAATGATCCCAGCCAACCAAACATTTGGCCTCCAGGACCAAAACAAGGAAGGACAGTTAAATAATGTCTTTACCTTCCAGGGCACCAAGTGCAGCAAATCAGTGACACACCAAGCAGACAGCTGTGGAGAAACATTTGCCTCCAATATTTCAAACAAGGCTGTTTTCTCTTCATCACTCAGCTGCATGCAGAGCCACTTTCCTGTACAGACCCCAAACGGCAACAGTCAGATGCAGGCGTGGCCTCAGCAGCAGCAGCTGATCACGGGTCAGCAGATGGGCTCTTTCCAGAGGAACCCCACAGACATCGGCTCTCTCAACAAGTTCATGACTCCAGAGACTTCTAATCCACTTCCTGTTCAGCAGCTCTTGGAGCGGTCGCCGGCTTCTACAAGCTGTATGTACAGAAATGCCGCCCCAGGACTGCCTGTGAACGGCGTGCACCACAGTCAGCCGAGGTTGAACCCGGCCCCCAGTCAGATTCCCTCCAATCCCTCCTGCTTTTACCAGGTTGGAGGAAGAGCCATATCAGGAATGGCTTCGATCCCAAATTTGGATGAGGCCTCACTGTCCTGCCAGATGCCCACTGGTCTGAAACCAAACGGCCTGCTGGGGCAGCAGAAGCAATATCTGAACTTCAGTGAGCAGACGCAGGTAAAGAGCCAGTTCAGCAACATTAATCTTTGTAGAGATGTGAAGTTGAATGGTTTGAGGTTTTAATACAGACACTGATGCCAATATTTGGTTATTAATCTGGCAGTATCTTTTTTGTCTTTTAGACACACGAAACACAAACAGACTTCCCTAACATTTGTTGTGGGGCATTATTTCTGAGTCCTTACTAAGATAATAATTCAGTTTAAATCCAATTTAATTCAATTTTATTTATATAGCACCAAATCACATCAACATCATCACTCAGTTGAAGGGTGTTTCTCCCGTCTCTTCTTTAGTCTCTTCTTTGGAACTTTGACAGCTAGTTTTTGGTTTATCTCTGCGTTTTCAGGGTTATGAAGGGGGTTGAGTTCCAGTTAACATGTGCCACCTACTAATCAGTCAACAGATGTGCAGTTCATAGTTGTTTACTGGTGGATCTCATGGCGCGTCCACACCAAGTTCTACCTCATGATACTCGTGTACATGAAGACCTGTAAATATTCACCCCTGGCAACCGACTGATAAGGACATTATAGATCGTATTTTTGCAGTTTACCGTGAAGTCATATCAGTCAGCTCACTTTGCTCCAAATAAAACTTGAAGCATTTAGCTCCAGGAGCCCTCACACAGTGTCAGTGAGCTTAGGCTTCAGGTCTGATTGCCGGTGGTCTCGGGCGAATGTCAGCTGATGGATTTTTGTGAGTCAGAAGTTGAATTATTTTAACTCACGTGAATGTGGTTTCGCCGCTGTTCACATCACCTGGTGTTAGTTTGTGTCAGTTTGTCTTTATCACAAACTCATTGTATGTAATTGCAGCACGAGATGACCTTTCAAACTGTTTTTTAACAACTTAGCCAGTCCCAGCTGTCACAGGGCGGGAGGTGAGGGGCACCAGCTCAGAAAGACACACACAGCTGTTCACACTCATGTTCACACTTACGACCAATTTAAAGTCATCACTTAACTCAGCAAGCACGTCTTTGTGGTGTGTTTCTCAACACAGGGGCAACTACAGTAACACTTTCTGGTAAAACACTGCCCCCTCGTGGGGAAAGCTTTGCAGCCTCTAATTACAATGTCCTATATACTTTTCTCCTTTAGAATCTATAACTGTTGTCTTATGTGATGTATTTTTATACACATGACTTTGGTGTATCTGCTATAGCTTATAATTGCTCACAGAGGGGTCGATCAGATGTGTTCTTGACACAGCTAGAAATTTAATGTCAGTGTTTTTCATCCGCATACAGTGGCACTCCAAGTCCTTTCATGTCTGGGTGATTTTGGTCTAGAAACAGTTGTTTTTTTATGTTTAAAAAACTAAATTCAGCTGAATTTTAAACATGAAAGTCCACTATTAGTCGAACTGTCGGATCAGTTAGTGTTGGTAGGTTGTATTTGCATCCTTTCTGTGGTGTCTGAAGAAATTAGTCCTTCTAACTTGTCGTTTGTCGTCACACAGATGAACAACCGTCCAGTTGTCGGGAACGGAGTTTTCCCCTTCCCTTCCCTGCCCAATGGGAACATGTGCTACTCAGAGAACAAATAGGAATCAGTCGCTGTGACTTCTGGACGGCAGAGGATCTCAACTTGAACTGAAAGGAAAAGACTGAAGAATAAGAAAGTGCCAGAAAATGGACGAGAAGACAATCAAAGACACCCCTCCCTCCCTCCCTCCCTCTTTTTATTTGTTTTCTTTTCTTTCTCTTATGACGAAACAGTGATGAAAGCTGTTAGAGTTCATGTTTGGTTCAGGGTGGCTCAACAGGACGAAAAATCAGGATAAAAGCTTGGATTCCTCTTTCAGATGTGGTTGGATTGTACCAATGCAAAACGACTGCTTGGCGAGAATATTTGGATGTATGGGAACCAAAATGAGTCCAGTCTGACTGAGTTGATCCCTCTGATGGAAACAAGTTAAAGGGCGCTGCTTTTTATCAGAGGTAGGTGAAGCTGACATGACCAACCAATCAAACCTCAGCCACCAAAACCCAGTTAACCAACTCAAATTGTTTTAATATATTTGAAATGAGTTTTTAAACCAAAAAAAATGCCCCAAATTTTGAAAACAGGTTTTCCAACAGCTGGCAGAAACTCAGCAAAAAAGGAAGAAGGCTCCACCTGGTGGTGCTATCCAGCAATTGCACCTTAAAAACCAATTAATTAAGAGGAAGATCACTATATTAGTAAGGTCATGTATATATTCCGCCACAGATGAGGACTGGCTGGTTGGGTTAGCTTCCCCCTGTTGTAATAAAAAGCAGATGATTTCCCTTCTCCTTTATTTTTTATTCTTTTTAAAAATCCCCTTACTGTGTGGATGGGACGTTTCTGGGTGGGACAGATGGACCTGGAAGTTAAAGGAAACATCACTGAGGCAACTGCCTGTCAATCCTCTGCCGTCTGCAATGTACACAATTTCAACACCTTTGCTAATTTGAACGCTCAGAAGGATAGCATATACCAACTTTTTTTTTAAACATTGCTGTTTTATGTCCCTTTGAACAGGCATCCTGATTCAGTTCATTTCAAGTCTTTACTGTCCCAGTGAGGGAGATTTGCTTTGCAGACAGGGTAGAAAATTATTGTAGTTTAAAACGAAAAGAAATGCACAACCAGACATCGGCATCATCCTACTAACAGACCATACGTAAGATTTAATTCAGTGAAAACAGCTGCTTGTTGATATATTTTAAGAGCTTTGTCACTGAGCCAGTTTTCTTTCCTTCCTTTTCCTTTTGTGTTGTTGCTTTATTTTTATTGTACCAGGAAAAAAATTGCAGATCGTGCCTTAAACTGACAGGAACTTTAAAGGGACAGTCAGTAGAGATTAATTAGAAGACCAAAGTTGCCCTTGCCTTAACTAAGTCACGCAGGCCCAAATAACCTCCAGCCACTAGGGAGAAGCATGCATTCTCCAAACAAGCGGTGCTCGAGGTTGCAATCAATCACAAAAAACTTCTTTGTGGTTGTTTAGATCGTTACCAGATTGCTGCAGTCACCTATTGTTTCCATGAATGACAACTTTTTTTTTACAGTTTCACTACCACTAAAATACTTTGCAGACAAGTGAGCATCAAATGCTTCAATCTGCTAGCAACCAACGCACTTGCAAGGAGATTTTCGGCACAAATGATTCACCCAGCAACTGCAAGCAACCATTGTTTGCCTGTGTGACTGAAGCTTTAGCCATTATTTGAGATTTTTTTTTTGCACTACTCCTTTAAATTGTTTGACTTGCCAAAGCACAGTGAGAAGTCCGAGACTTACTATTGCTAGACAAAAAACTGAGAACAATTTAGACAACTTTAGTACTTAGTTGTTGTTTTTTAATTATGTCATTTAAAGGTTATATCGAAATGTTTTAATGATAAAATCAAACAAATTAAAATAAAACTTAAACTGAGTCAAAGTTCAGATTTTTTAAAAAACTTTTATTGTTATCTTTTTGTAAATCCAAACAACTAAATCTTAAAAAAAAAACTGAAGCTGAGGATTTTTTACAAAACCAGATTTCTTGTTACCCACAACAAACCTCCATCCTTTGTGTCTTTTCTTCTTCTTTTACTCATTTCTTGCTATCGGAGTAACATTGAAACACAGAAGTAAAACACTCAGAGGCAGCTATTGTATATTTTAAATGAGAGAAAAATGGAAAAAAAAAAAAGAATTCACACTTTATAGTGTCTTTTAAATTGACCTCTTTTTGACTGTCTGTTTAAAACAGTTTAGGAAACAAAGCAACCTGTTCTGAGCTGTGAATTTTTGTTCACATGACTAAATCAGTGGCATCAAGGTTAGAAACTAGTGCTGTCAGGGTTAATCTCATTAAAATGGCGTTAACACCATAACCCGCAAATCTCCGTTAGCGAGTTAACGCGGATCGCCCCGCATTAGAGCGTTAACACATTAGCGCCGTCCAGCCCCACGCACTACAATACATGTGTGGAACCCCACAAAACAACAGTTGGTCAGAGAATAAGTGAATAACTACACATAATAATGTTAGGAAAATCTCTTGACGTTTCATGTGTCTGAAAGAAAAAAATCTGCCAGTATATCACAATATTGGATTTTTAGATTACCAATATCGGTATTGGTATCGTTCTTCAAAACCCTATATCGCTCAGGCGCTAGTTATCTGAAAGTGTTTTTTAGTTTTTTACAGCTTGCTCTAAAGCACCAGAATTTGACCTCATGCAGCTCCAAGTTTATGCCTGTGTAAACGTCGTTGTGAACTTTTGCAGCAGTTTCACCAAAAGCCATGAAAGCAAAACTAAATATCAGCACTCACGGGTGGAGATGGAGATTCAGTACAGAAATAGTTCTTCACAGCACTTATGCTTCTCCTCCTCTTCTTTTAATCAGAGCTTTTCTTCATAAAGTATTCTCTAAGTGGAAATATAAATATCTCCTGTTGCTTTATCTACATTATACTGACTTTGTACTTTTACTCTACTTTCATTTTCAATCCGTCGGAGGCCAAGACTCCAAATGCAGTATCTTTGTGTAACTGTATATAAATATATATATTTGTCCTTTTATGCTTTTTTTTTCTCCAAAGTATGTATTGTCATATATTGTGTATTTTAATATTGTATTGCCTTAACATGACCCACACTTATCATTTTTTTGTACATTTTCTGCACATTGCATATGTATGTAACCTCCTGTTATGATGTTTTTTTATTATAGCTTGTGGCTTTGCCGTCAATATTTGGCTTTAATTGTGTATGAGTGTTTGACTCTTTACATGCTCACCATATAAATTAAATGTGATCTGATCACACAATTGCTATATTTTATTTTATTTTTTTGTGAAAACAAAGTTTTTCTAAACCTCCTTTAGGAAAATTTGGGATTAAAAATAAAACAGTGGATTGAAATTCATAAATACATATTAACTAATAATTAATAACGAATAAAGTGATTAATAATACAATATAATATAATATTACTGGTTTGGATTGTTGTGATGGTTTCCACAGTGGCCACTAGATGACAGTGTAACTATTTTGGTAAGTTTGACTTTTTCCTTGAAGTTAAACTTTAAGTTGATGATTTCTGCAAATAGGGCTAGAAAATATATTTATAAAAAAAATAAATACATACGTAGTTGTATGCTTCATGGACAGATAGATGTTTTGACTGTGATATAAAATTAAAATTGTGACAACAAATGTATTTAAAATTGCTCAAAAAGCTAAAGCTTTTCCAGTATATATGCTAACATGAGGCAATCGACCTTTAATGCAGCAATAGCACAAAATAAGTTGCTGGTAAATACATTTTTTTTAAACTTGACATCTTAGAAGCCTAATTTAAGAGTGAATCCTTCTAAAATTGAAGACATTTTTCTGATTTTGAAACATTTAAGATTGCCCTTGAAACACAATTAAAGAACTCATATAGAGTTCGCTGTACAAATCCTTAAGCAAAATAAATTGCAGCTTGCAAGCTTTAAAAAAGTGCTGGTTGGAATTCCGATTAAAACACTGCTATTTTAAATTCAACTGATCGTTATTGTTTTTCTTACAAACAAACAAAACCTTTACTGCAATTTTTAAACATACAAAAAATGTATAAAAATGTATTTAAACAATGTATAATAATAATAATAATAATAATAATAATAATAATAATCCAGAAAAACTTTGTGGTTCATACTTTGTTATATTTTGTAAAACAAAAAAACATAAACAAGGAAATGAATTTTAACATCAGAAAACAACAACATGTACATTTATGATGTTGAAAAACGTTGTTTTTTACATTTTAAATGAAAACTCGGCGACGTTTTTTTTTTTCTTCTCTTACGTCACCTCTGACCCGAAGCGCGCTCTCGGCTTCAAATCAGTGCCCAGAAAGGTGCCCGGGAAGCGCGCGCCGGTCAGAGAGCAGAGTAGAGAGAGACAGCAAACAGGGAGGAGCGCTTTGAGTACGACAACTGAAATTTATCGACGATTCTTACAGTTTTTTGATGTGTCAGGATGTGAAGCTCAAACTGTTTGTTTTTAATGCTGGATTTGAGCCGCCATGGACGGGATAAACCGGTGACGGTACCGTTACTACTTTGACATTCCTCACCGGGAGCCTCGGTGCCTCAGCTTCACTGTGAGTTTATCTATGGCGTCTGTTTCAGCCCTTTGAATTAGCGCTGTAGTTGTCGTTATCACGGCTCTGGCTAACGGTGATGGCCCGGGATGTTGCACATTAGTCGGTGAGAACAGGTGTTGGTGATCCGCGGTTTCTGGACCAGTTTGATGGATTTCCTCCAGCTTCACTGTGAATAAATCAGCGAGATGTATGCCGCGCGGAAAAGAAGAAAACCGGCCCAGAAAGGGTACGTTATATTTGTTATCGTGAACGCCATGTAAGTAGTAATGAAATGGGTCTGTTGTAAGCTTTATTTTTATACACAAATATTATATCATTATTTAAATATGAAATATATATTATATTGGTCGTATTTATTGTAATGTTATGAAGACAGGCACAAAAAAAATCTTTTTTAAATGTTTATTTAAAACACTACAAATTTATAGTGTCACTGGCATGTTACAGATCGATGGATACAAATAAAAAGGCAACAATTGTTTAGTAGTAACCAATATTAGCTTTTGATACTGACAGCAATGTTCCATGTTATTTTTGTTATCATTATTATTATTATTATTGTTATTATTTGTAGTAGTAGTAGTAAAAGTGCACTTTTACTAGTGGTGGTCTGTTAATTGCTGTAATAAAAAATGTATTTCTTAGATTATGAGATGACCGGAAAGACTTCCCTTTTTCCTGTATTTGGGAAACTCTTTTTTGCTACAGCAGTTACTATATTAATATTATTGCTAACAGGGGATGGATAATAATAATAATAATAATAATAATGTTATTATTTTTATTATTATTAAATAACAATTATAATGGATGGATGAATTACTATGCTGATGCCCAAATAGAGGTGTGGTAATACCCCCGTGTCTTGCCCTAAGATAGCTGGGACAGACTCTCATAGGACACCAGTGCCCGGCTCCCTCGACCCTGAATTACAGAAGCAAAAGAAAATAATATCTGACATATGCCTCTCATCCGGACAGATGTATTGTATTTCACATGTGGCTTTGAGCCCCACACCAAAACAAAATCAGTGAAAAATGCAGTGAGTGCCATCTGTAGAATTCACAGATGTCCTTAAGTGCACAACTATATAGGATTTTGGATTTTTAAGACTGATACCAATACCGATATTTGGCCGTTTAAAATTCTGATATGAAAGTTGATATTTTTTTGTCTTTCAAAATCAAAACACAAATAGATTTCTCTTAGTATTTGCTACATGTAGGAATTTATGACTCCTTACTATGATAATGTTAGATGTTAGTTGTTGCAAACAGGGAAGTTGCAGAGCACCCTCTGGTGGACAAACTATGCAACGAAATTCTCGAATCTCTTCTTCGCTTTTTTACTTTTCAGTTATCAGCCGTTATAAATGTTGATACCAATATAGTGGCAAACAACTAATATATATATGATTTTATTTATATATTGGCAATCAGAATTATGATCTGAATGCATTGTTGTGCCAAACACATTTTGCTTTTCCAACGTCAGCTCTATAATTTATCTTGTTCAGGGTTTGTCGGTTCATTGCTTCATTTCTCTTCATGTTATTTAAAGTTGTTACATTATATGTGGTATACAGGGACTAGGGTAAGATGTAATAAAAGGACAGAACAAAATAGAAATGTGTAATGTGTCACCAACTGCCGCACCTGTAAGAAAAACAAACATACAACACCTGTAACTCAAACATTTGAAAATGCACAGGTATATAAATCAGCAATCTTCTTGTGGGATGTGTGTCTGTGTGTGTGAGAGCGAAAGAGAGAGAGTGTAGAGTGTGTGTGTGTGTGTGTGTCTATGTTACGAAATGTAAAATGAAAAAGAGCGTGGGAAGCCTCAATAATGCTCCCATAAGCCAGAGAGAGACAGAGATGGATCCAGGAAAACTGTAAAAATGTCTTGATTTCCAGAGTCAAACCGCCCCCCATCGAAGGCGCCAAATCCAACCCATCCAAACGCCACCGTGACCGCCTGAACTCGGAGTTGGACCAGCTCGCCAGCCTCTTGCCCTTCCCCGAAGATGTTATATCGAGCCTGGACAAGCTGTCCATCCTGAGGCTCAGCGTCAGCTACCTGCGCACCAAGAGCTTCTTCTCAGGTAGGAAACACTGCACACCTTTAGGAACACTGAGCTTTACTTTTACCCGTTGACCAAGGGCTGTCTTTAAGTTACCTTTGCTCAAGGTGGACTAAACGGCGGAACATGAACACTGTAAAAGCAAGGGGTGTGCATGATTTATAAGTCCAGAAAGTCAGCTGTGGGATTTCTTTGTGGTCCAAGACATCATCTAGTTTAGGCCTAAGTCCTGTTTCCTTCACAACCACCTCTTTTTCCAATTTTATTTGTTCATTTATTTATCGTTTCTATTATATTTTAAGTTCAAGGAAGTCCAAAACCATACTTTTTAAAGAATTCAATCACTGTGTGGTGTTTGTCAGGTTATTGAATAATCATGTTGAATACATGTGCTTACTCTTATTATGGTTTTTGCCATAAAAGAGCATCTCTGCTGTAGCTGCCAGTAGCTCCTCACAGGAAGTTGACTGCATCTTTGCAGGGTGAAGTGATCTCGACTTAAAAAAGTACAAAAGATGCATCTTGAACTTGAGATAGATGCAGAAAGAAAGAGAAGGTGGCAAGTGTCAGCTTTGCCCTTTTCCTTCCTCGCCTCCTGAAGTAGCTTTTCACACCTCACAAAGAACCTGCAGACACTGAGGCAGAAAGCATGCAGACAGAGATGGAGCCGAGAGGGTTTTAAGTACACAGAAAGGAGGTCAGAGAGGCGGTCTGCGGGCCAGCAGATGGGAGAGTCAGGAAGGTTTTTACTGTTGTAAGGCAAAGAAATGATTCATCAGATGGAAGATCAGTCACTTTAACACAGCTGTTTGTGATGGAGCTGAACCAGATTTTATATAAGTGAGGCTCTGATGCAAGGTAGCTGGGACTAAGTTGGGTGATTACAGTTCCTCCTGTGGCCTCCTCTCCCCTTTGTCCTTCAGTTGCATTTTAGGAATTGAAACCTTCAGTGTGTTGTAGTAAGACTAATGTCTAGGTCACAGGTAGGAGGACAGAGGAGACGAGGGGTTTTTTTTGGGGGGGGGGGGTTCCCATGTAGTTTCCATGTTTTGAGTGCAGACTTTGCTGCTTGCCTTTCTGTCCTCTTTGGGACTCTGTCATTGGTTAAATAAAATCCTGCTTCCTCCATTACAACCCACACCTTGCTAAACAGTGCAGACTAGATCTGACCAGATGCAATATATACACTCACCAGACACTTTTTTCAGTCCACCTGTTCAGCTACTCGTTAATCAGCCAATCACATGGCAGCAACTTAGTGGATTTAGCAACGTGATCAAGACCACCTGCTGAAGTTCAAACCGAATATCAGAATAATAAAGAAAGGTGATTTAAGCAAATTTTAACATGCTGTTGTTGTTGTTGGTCTGAGTATTTCACAAACTGCTGATGTAGTGGAATTTTCCCACACAACCATCTCTAGAGTGTACAGCGAATGGTGTGAAAAAGAGCCACAGTTCTCTGGTTGAAAATGCCTCGGTGATGTCAGAGGTCAAAGGAGAATGGTCAGACTGCTGTGAGCTGATAGGAAGGAAACTTAATCAACACTTGTCAAAACCAAGGTATACAGAAGAGCATCTCAACAGTAGCAGAAGACCGCATCGGTTGCCACTCGTGTCAGCTAAGAACAGGAAACTGAGGCTACAGTTCACACAGGTTCACCAAAACTGAACAAAACACACGTTGGGTCCCTTAGTACTAACTGACGTCATTTAAACACCACAGCCTACCTGAGTATTGTACCACAGTGTACCATCTTCTGATGGCTACTTCCAGCAAGATAACACACCATGTCACAAAGCTCAGATCATCTCAAACTGGTTTCTTTAACATGACAATGAGTTCACTGTACTCAAATGGGCTCCACAGTCACCAGATCTGAGTCCAGATAGCACCTTTGTGATGTGAAGCCAACAAATCTGCAACAACTGTGTGATGCTATCATGTCTATATAGACCAGACTGAGGAATGTTTCCAGCACCTTGTTGAAGTGATTTTCAAAAATGTAATTTGGCTTCTCTGGCAGCTTAAAACAATACAGCTAAGTTCTAACTTTTAGCTATTACCTTTAAAATTGTGACTTAAAAGCATCACTTTTGCCGTTTTAACCTCCCAGGACCTGGCATCCACATATGTGGCCATCACATTTTGGATTGACTAGATCAAAATACTAAATTTTGCTCCACAAGGGTCTGATATCCATTTACGAGGACATTATACAGCCTCTGTTTTATCAAAATTTAAAACAAATGTACAAATCGGGTTAAAAAAAATCTGGTGATTCCTTGTTTTTACATTCATCGGGTCCCAATATGCCCAAATATCAAAGAGAAATTTAAAATGCATGCCATGGAAGAGTTCAGGTCTTAGGAGGTTAAAGCTGTGCAGGAACTCTGTAGCAAGGACACAGAAACATATCCTGTTCTTGTTTAAGGAGTTTATATTTGGGTCCTCACAGAGAGTAACTTAGGAGCTGCCTGCAGTTAATAATTCAACCACGTTGAGCCTGAAGAGTTTATACAACAGAGCGAGGCTCAATGCTTGATTATGAAGGCAATGGTGTTTGTAAGGGTGTCAGTGATTGTGGTTGGTGGTGCTCTTTTTAACTTCAGTGGATATTATACATGGTTATGCTCAGGATATGTCAGCCCATTTCTACTGGAAATGCCTTTTGGTTAAACCTTCAGCAAGGAATTTGCATTTGCACTGTTACGTTTTTATATCACTGTAATGCACATAAAAAAACCAGCTGCTTGTTTAAGTGAAAATAAATGGATGGGGTTTTTTTGCGCTAGTAATGTTGTGGAGTTGTATTTTGTCTCGCATCAATTATATCGTCAGTTATATCGTTATCGCAAATTTTCAAATATATATCGTGATAAATATTTTTGGCCATATCGCTCTGCTCTAGAAGTAACTATATAATTAATTGCCCAACATTGGTCATTATATACTGTATTTTGCAGACAGAGAGCTACAGACTCTCTCCCAGACCACAGACTCATACTCATAATACAAGTCAGAGCTCTATTTTTTTTTAAAAAGAAAGTTGCGTTTTAAAAATTGGAGTTCATGTTATTTTTACTTCCAATAGTGTTAACATACTACACAAGTCATGAACAAGATTTTTTAAAATTTTAATTGTAAGTGGGCTAAAGCACTTAATTAAAAGTAGTCTAACATAAATGTAAATGCTGTAATTTGATTATTTTAATAAACCATGTAACTTGGATGGATTCGATGCTGGCGTGTCCTCACACATCTAAAGGACCGCTCAGGGAGTTTGTGTGTTTGCTCAGACACATGAAAACTTAGAGGGAACATTGGTGGTGACCCTTGCGTCTGTGATTCAGACTCTGTTTAAGAAGTGCAAAAGTGCAGAAGGATCAGCTTTGTCGAGGAGTTAGCGGGCTTACAGGCATAGCAGATGGATTTTACTCTGTGTGTGTGTGCGTGCGCGCGTGGGTGTGTGTGTGTGTGTGAGGCAGCGCTGAATGTTTTCACAGATTATCCATTAAAAGCAGATTGTACATCTGTCCAAAAACAACAAACAGCCCTCAGAAATCTGCTCAGCCTGAAAAATCCTCCAGCGTCAGTCAGTGTGAGGGAGAACGCGACTTTGCCAGTTTATGCAAGATTATTTTGTGTGTTCATATAAACTGATATAAACTTAATCTAAGTAATGAGACTAACCAAAAAGGATTTACATATGGCCATCAGAGTACACAGACGTAGCTCCTAAAAATAATAACCTTTATTGCTTTATGCTTTATTTTCTGATTTAATTTCATTATTCATTCAACATATTGAGGATGCATTAAATCGTGTGTTGAACCATTAATAGTGGCTTTTTGTTTTCTCACAAATCTGTGTGTTGTAGACTTATTTTGGTTTTTAAAACCTGCATTTTTGTCCATTTTAGAGATATTTAGAGCAACATTTTAAAAGAGTAACGGCCACAAATGATAAATATAAAGCCACAAAGTGCTTGGATATCCTGGATAATTCTCTTTTCTCACACTTAGAATGAGCCAAATTTACAAAATAATCTTTGAGTTTTTTAGAGCATGACCCAAAATAGAGCGACTGACTGTAAAACAAGGAGTCTGTGTCCATAATTACTTTTAACTGTGAAGGAACCACTCGTCCCAAACTGCGCTGCAAATCTCAGATAACACAGGGAATGACTTGCAGCCTTCTTTAATTTCATCCTTTTTCATTATCACAGTGTTGCATAACAATAGTTTGATGATATGTTGTAGTTTGTGAGTTGTGTGTGTGTGTAGTTATTAGGGACGTGCATTATGACAAAAAAGACACAAAAGTGCTGTTTCAGCGTTTCATACATTCACACATTTCATCGTGGTCTTGCAAAACACACTGTTCACAGCAGGAGTATTCAATTAAAATTTAGGGAGGTCTAGTAAGAGAACATTTCCTCAAACAAAGCTCCAGAATGACGTAAATTTTACCTGCATTATGATTCAGTGCATATATATATTTTGAAGTAGCAGTTGTAAGTTGTAAATATAACAAATACAGATACAATTCAACAGTATTTCAGCCATTTTTGTTTATTACTAACTTTCACAGTGATCTGGGGGATATTCTGAATATAAAATAATAATAAAATTTTCTTTTCTTGTTTCTTGTTTCAAGTAAAATGCATTTTTATTCACAGATGAGAACCCCCCCCCCCCCCCCCCCCCCCCCAGCCCTGACTGAAACATTACTTTCACCATTAGATGAGTTACCTGGATTTACTTTGGTAACCTGAAAAGGACTCTGTCTGTGACCTCTGACCTCTGTGCTGGAGTTCTGGATCTGTCTGGGTTACTTACTTCCTTCTCTCTTCGTTTCTTTTGCTCCGTGTTCTGGGACAAAGCTTATGGCCCCCAACCCTGACCTCACAGCCCATTGTTCATTCAGCGGGCTGGTTTCAGTTTCTGTGCAAATGTACTGTTTATAAGGTTGGGGAATCCTGCAGTCGGCTGAGACTGAAGAAGTCACTTGGATGAGTGACGAAACGTTTCTCCCACTGAAAACGTTATGTCCAGATGAACAGAATCAACCTTTTGGGATTTACTTACCTGGATCATTGAGTATGCATCAAAACATTGGTTTGTAGTGTTAGCTAGTTATCAGATAAGTATGAGTTTGGATGATTTAGCTCACCTGATCCACTCTACACAGTGTATTGCTATGCCACTGTCTCCTGGGGAACTTACTGAGTTATTAACTCTTCCACTCAAATCCTCTGTAGAGCTAAAAATGCACAACAGAAGCTTCAAAAACAGCCTGCAGAAGCATCTCCATACAAGTGCGTGAACCCTGAGTGACCCCCCTATCCTCATGCTGTAGCACAGCACAAACGTATTGTAGGTCAGCTCCCCGTGCCTGTGGTCATGAGATGACCCTAACACCTGGGTTTCAGCCACACAATAATGTACGTCTAAGCAAACTGAGCACTACAGTTAACAGAGATGAGATGAAAGCCCCAGAGAATGAAAACACAGCGGGATAATCCACTCATGGATGCTTTACAGAGCCTTTGAAGAGGAAAGGGGGCAGCTGATTGAACAAAGCAGAATCTGCAGTGCTGTGATGTCACAAATTCACTCCTAGGGATGCATCAAGAAATTATCAACTGATTCCGATATGTGACATAAACAGTTTGGGTCACAGTCAATGTTCCTGACATTTTTCCAATTACCTTAGGTTTCATTCATATAACACCAGTTCACAACAGGAGATCCTGCAAATTTTTGCAGATTGGTGAACCCTGCTCAACCTCTGAGAAACCCTGCCTCTGTAAGATGTTTCTTTTATACCCAGTCACGTTACTGCCCTGTTGATAGTTAGCTTAATTAGTTCCAAAATGTGCCTCCAGCTGTTTCTTTTTATGCCGCTTTCTTTGCCCGTCCTTTGTTGCCCATGTTCCAACTTCTTTGAGATGTATTGCTACTACAGAATTAAAAAAGGGCCAACATCATTCTTAGAATAGTCCATTTTTGGAGGTTTAACCATTAGATTTGTTACATTTGAGGGTAGGGCTGTTCGATATAACGATATATATCGGATGAGAATTGTTACGGCCCTAGCCTCTCTCTCTCTCCTGAGGGTGCCTGTGTGGGCGTGTCCCACTACCTCCCCTGCCTGAGATGCCACCTTTCCCTCCTGTACAGCTGACTCCCATCAGCAATTAAGGGTATTTAAGCCCAGAGCAGGGTGAGCTCTGGGCCAGAGTGCCAGTAGAGTGGTTTCCAGCTAGTGAGCTGAGTGTCTTGTGGTGTTTCCAGCTAGTGAGCTGCGCTTTCCTTTTGACTTTTTGCTTTATTTGACCAACGCCTGAGTTTTGTTTGTGTTTTGGTGTTTTATGGTGATAACGGCTTGTCCGTCTCTTTTAGTTGAATTACTTCAATAAAACTGTTTTATTTAACTGTTTCGCCTCCTTGACTCCTTTTTCTGACCCGGTCACTTTTGTTACTTCCCCCTCACCGCCTAGACCCCCCCCAGGGGAACGTAACACAATATAAAAACGTCTATCGTTTCATTTTACGCTATCGTTTGTTTCGTGGTGTCGCAAAATAAACTGTTTACGGCAATATTTTTTCATCATTTTGACGGTCACTGTTGTTGCTATATTAATGTCTTAAAGTTCTCTCTTTCTCTTATATTTTATATAACCACACTACAGACGGACAAGCGCCTGTTTTTATGCGTTGTCGTTAGCAACAACGACGGTAAAACCATCGCGTGTCCGCTTGTTTATTTTCCACCTTTCCACCAATAAAGCTTAAGATCCTGCTGAGACTTTTCAAAATAAACTGAATCACGTGAAAGAGTATGCAGAGTATTTACGGATGAGAAGCAAAAAGAGCCGTCAGGTGCTAAAAAATAAACCGTAGACTCAAACGTTAGAACAGGCTTTTCCCCGCAGCACGCCGTGTAATAAATACTCACAAAGAAAACGGCGGCCGTTACAACTTATGTCTAAAAATGTATAGTTTCATGCATCAGTTAAAACACTCGACTCCAGGTACACGACGCCCAGCTGGAAACACTCCACGTAAGTCGAGCTGCCCGAGATTCACAGAATTTACAGAAAATGTTACATTTTTGTGATTTATATCGTTATCGGACGATAGATGTCTTATATCGGGATATGAGATTTTGGTCATATCGCACAGCCCTATTTGAGGGTTATAAAGTATGAAGATAATTCTTAATAGTTTTACACCAAAGGGGGAAAGCTGTTGTGTGAAGCTTTTCCCCTTTGGGTTCGGTTAGATCCAGACTTAAAGGCTTAAAAACATATATATACATTCACTGAATATACATAAAAGAGAAAACAGTGCCATCACTTTAACTTTTCATCAGTGGATTTTACAACCTACTTTGTGCGCAGCTTATTGTGAAGTCTCCATTACACAGATACCAACCAAAAATCTGTAAGCCCATCACAAACACTGAGAACATTTCAAGTGAACTTTCAACTCTCCCTTCAACCTCTGTGATTATGTCTTTGTGCATCAGATTTCATTCCGCCTCATGAAGCAGCAAATGAAGGAGAAGAAAATGTCACATCAGACTTCGATGCTGCGTTCATGACATCTGGCAAAACTCGTGAACTTGAAAGACGCTTGTCAGCAAATTTACTATCAAAGAAGAAAATACAGCTGCTGCACTACACAGCTGTTTCATGTTGATATGATTTTATTCATATTTATTCTCATCAAATTGTTCCACATTCACATCCATGCAGAGCTGTCCTTAAAGTAGGAGTATTTCCTTTGATTTTTACCTGCATGTTCTTAGGACACGAAACTGATGCAGGGGTCCTGCAGGTCATTAAAACAGGTGAAATTGAAATCAAGGACTTCAAGCAACCTTTTCAGGTTGTTTATTTATACCACATGTGATGGACCGAGTTGAAAAACAGGAGGAGCCCAGGAGTTATTAGAAAAATATAGTTTCCATTTATTTAACCCCCAAAAATTATATTTACAAGACTAATAAATGTTGAGCTCATAAAAGAGGTCAAAGAAACAAAACTGAACTGAACTCAGGCACAGACTGCAACCTTAACAAACCAAATGACTGCCCAAACATACATAATTGACCTAAAACATGAAATGACATACAAGGGTATATATAATGGCTGATCAGACCATTGTGACACATGAGGGGTAACAAACAAACACAATCATAAATCACAAACGATGCAGTACAATCTAGTTTGTTAATAAACTAAACACTAAAGAAGAAAATCAAAAACCCCATTAAACCCTAAACTCAAATATTTAATTAAATACAAATACTTTGTTTTTAAAGTAAAGAAAACACATTCCCCCCTTCAGCAGGAAGTGGTGGTGTGGTCCAATTATCTTCCTTTGTATTTAATGGTTTCAAACCCTGGCTACCATCTTTTGTCCAGCAACTCCCAGGGATGATGGCAGGTAAGAAATAAAAAGACAAAAGTTAGTCAGAAAGCAAAGAAATGAAGTAGTATGAATACATAAGTAAACTAAATGTGCGCGCTTACAAATAGAACAAATGTATCCAAACCAATCAATGAAGTTATTGGCAACTAAAATGTATTACTATGTTCAAATGAAGAATGAAAATACAAAAGTTACCGACTTTAGAGTGTGACCACGGGTTTGGCCATCACACACCCCCCCCACTTCTGGATCTCCCATCAGGCAGCGAGAGAGGTAATCAGCAATGGTGTTGTCTTTACCAGGGATATAGTGAACCTTAAACCGGTATGGCTGCATAGCCAGATACCACCTAGTGATTCTCCCATTAGTGTCATTCATTCTCTCCAGCCACTGCAGGGCTTTGTGGTCAGTTTGAAGGATGAATTCTCTTCCCAGCAAATAATACTTGAAAGAGTCAAGTGCCCATTTAATGGCCAAGGCTTCCTTCTCAACCGTTGCGTAGCGGCTCTCCCTTGGTAGCAGCTTACGGCTGATGTAGGCGACAGGATGTCGATCCTCTAATGGTCCCTGCAGAAGCACTGCTCCCAAACCCTTTTCAGAAGCATCAGTCTGCAATGTAAAGTCTTTTGTGAAATCTGATGAGTGCAGAACGGGGTCCTTACTCAGGGACTGGCGAAGGTCTTTGAAAGCTGCAACAGCTTCAGCTGTCCACCGAATCTTATTGGGACATCTTGAGCCAATCCTGTCCGTCAGTGGGGCTGCTCTAGCTGAGAAGTTGGGAATGAATCTGTTGTAGAACGCAGCCATGCCGAGGAAGGATCGCAGCTGTTTCCTGGTTTGTGGAAGAGGACATGATGCAATTGCATTAATTTTGTCAACCTGTGGTTTAATTGTCCCACCTCCAACAGTAAACCCGAGGTACTGGACTTCAGTCCTAGCAAGAGCACACTTTGCTGGATTGATGGTAAGGCCTGTGGAACACAGCCGATCCAGCACGATCCTTAGGTGATCCACATGCTCTTCCCAAGTTCCACTGAAAACAACAACATCATCAAGGTACGCACAGGTGAATGCTGAGAGCCCACAGAGTACCTTATCCATTAGCCTTTGAAATGTTGCTGGGGCCCCATGCAGACCAAATGGTAAGACTGTGAACTCGAACAATCCCCACGGAGTACGGAATGCTGTCAACTCTTGAGACTGCTTAGTGAGAGGTACTTGCCAGTATCCCTTGGAGAGATCAATGGCCGTTAGATATTTTGCCTTCCCCAAACGCTCAATGAGATCGTCAATGCGTGGCATCGGGTAAGAGTCAAATTTTGATATGGAATTGAGGTACCTGAAGTCGATGCAAAAACGTATCGTGCTATCCTTTTTCGGAGCCAACACAACAGGGTTGCACCACTCACTTGTTGAAGGTTGGATGATTCCAAGAGACAGCATGAGGTCCACCTCCTCCTTTAACTCCACCAGGAAGCGTTCCGGTATCCTGTAACTCATACGCTTCACAGCTGCATCAGGTTTTAAAACAATGTCATGCTCCACCAGACTCGTGCGACCTGGGTACTTTTGAAATATGTCTGAATTAATCAGAGGCGTTACCTGAGACTGTTGCTCACTGGTGAGATGGCTCGGGTCCAGGACAGAGACTGTTACTGAAGGCAAGTAGTCATTAACTTCTTCCTCCTCATCCACGCTGTGAATAAGCAAACCCTCTGTTTTATTCTCAGTGCGTGGAATCCATTCCTTAAGAAGGTTAACATGGAGCACTCTACTCCCTCGCTGGAGACCTGGTGTAGAAACTTTATAGGTAGTAGGTCCAAGTTTCTTCTGTACTTCAAAGGGTCCCTGCCACTTTGCCAGCAACTTGCTGTCAGAAGTTGGCAACATTACCAAAACCTTCTGGCCAGGGACAAAACTCCTGTGGCGAGCTTTTTTATCAAACAAAGTCTTTTGTTGCCTCTGAGCAGCTGCCATACGACTCTGAGCCAGTTCACTCATCTGCTGAAGCTTTTCTCTCATATGAATGACATATGAAATAACATTGACCGATTCCTCTTTACCTTGCTCTCCCTCCCATGAGTCCTTTAGCAGGGTCAATGGGCCTCTCACCTCATGGCCATAAAGAAGCTCAAACGGGGAGAAGCCAGTGGAGGCTTGAGGAACTTCCCTGTAGGCAAAAAGGAGGTATGGCAGCCACTGGTCCCAATCAGACCCTGTATCATTGACAAACTTTCGGAGCATTTGTTTGAGAGTTTGGTTGAAGCGCTCCGTCAGTCCATCTGTCTGTGGGTGATAAGGGGTTGTCCGCACACTCCTGATGCCTAACAGCTTATAGACCTCTTTCAACAGTGTGGACATAAAATTAGTGCCCTGGTCAGTTAAAATCTCCTGTGGGAATCCAACCCTTGAGAACAGTTGAATCAATGAGGAAGCTACAGTTTTTGCTTTAACAGTTTTTAATGGAAAGACTTCAGGATACCTCGTAGCATAGTCTGTAATGACTAGCATAAAGCGATTTCCAGATTTGCTTTTTTCTACAGGACCAACTACGTCCATGCCAAGACGCTGAAATGGTATACCAATGATTGGGAGAGGTTGGAGTGGTGCTTTGGTGGGGACTCTAATTGAAGTCTTCTGACATTGAGGACAACTCCTGCAAAACATAGCAACATCTGAGCGTAAACCAGGCCAGAAAAAGTATCGCTTGATGCGAGCGGTGGTCTTATGCTTCCCTAGGTGGCCAGCCCAGGGAATGGAGTGCCCCAAAGTAAGCACTGTTTCACGGGCTACTTTAGGGACCACTAACTGTTTAACCTGGCCGTGCTGGTGGTATAAAATGCCATCTTGCAGAATGTACAGCTCTTTATTTGTGTCAGATTCAATAGAGTCCTCTTCCTTAGCCCTCAGCAACATGGCAGACAAAGTTGGATCAGCCTGCTGCATTTGTCTGATGTTCGTAGGTACTGAAAAACCTAAAGGCATATCTGGAGCAGCCTGAACTGATGTCTTTCCAACAGTGTGTTGAAATTTTTCACGTCTTCTTTGACTGCGTGGCTTCCGAGACTTCCCGGGATCTGTCTCTAGTTCAGCCTCAAAGAAGGGTAAAGCACTGAGGGTTGCATAATGCTCATCCTGATTTTTAGTTTGAGCCCTTGTTATAGCAACATTGCACTCTTGCACTTCTCTCAACAAATCATAGATGACTGGCAGATCCTCCCCAAGAACTACAGGATAGGGCAGATTATCAGCTACACCAACCTTTAACAGATAGGGTGTTCCCTGCACTTCAATAAACAGATCAGCAGTAGGGTATGGTCTTTCATCACCATGTATACAGCAAACTGATAAGGTTTCAGAGGGGCATGTGTAGTCTTTTGACACATATTTCCTGTGTACCAGAGTCTGTGTGCTGCCAGTGTCTATTAAAGCATTAATTTCTTGTCCATTAATCTTAACTGTGGTGATTTTATTTGACTGCTTTCTCTCAGATTTAATATCCACATTCTGGTGAGGCACAAAACACATCTGAGATAATTTGCTTTGATTATTAGGACACATGGGCTTAGTGTGACCTTCCTGTACACAAAGGTAGCACACTGGTGGCCTTTTACCTGGCTTCGAGGTATTCAGAGGCTGCGTTTCCCTTGTAAAGGGCTTACCCACACCCGTCGCTGACCTCTGAGGATGCTGAGGGGGTTGCGACCGACGTGAATCTCTGGCAGCCTTCCATGCACTGTTGCTCCATGGCTGACTCTTACTTCGGGCAGCTACAAACACATCAGCCATAGTGGCGGCCTCTGCAGCAGACTTTGGATTATGCTCCTTAATCCAGACCTGAAGCTCAGGACACAGCATTCTTAAAAACTGCTCCAAGATAATAATTTCACCAACTTCTTTTACAGTTCTGTTTTTTGGCTGAATCCATTTTTCATAAAGTTCTTTCAGTCTCGCATACAGTTCCTTGGGACTCATCAAAAACTTCAAGACAGCGAAATCTTTGCCTATATGTTTCTGGGTTTATATCATATTTTTGCAAAATGGCAGCTTTTACCTTCTCATATTGCAGTGAATCGTCCACATCCATATTAACATAGGCACTTCGAGCCTTACCAGTAAGAAGAGGAATGAGGTGAAAAATCCAGTCTGACTCTGGCCAACGACAAGCAGCTGCAATTCTCTCAAAAGTGGTCAGAAAATGTTCAACATCATCTTCAACAGCTAGTTTCTCCAGTTTAGGATGATGAATATGCACAGACTGACCTGTTAATATGGAGGCTGAGCCAGAACCCTCATGCTGAGATGTTGCTTGTGTCTGATAATCAGCTGGAGCTTCAACAGACTCTGGATCAGTTGATGTGGGCTCTGGAAGTGGGGTGGTTCTGGCCTGCACTTCCATTTGCAAAAGCCGAAACTGGTGTTGCAAACTTTTAAAACGCTGTTCTTGCAGTATAGCATCCTCTCTCTGCTTTTTATCTCGAACTTCCTGTTGTTCCATGAAAGCCTGAAGAATCCCAGCAATATCAAGCAGAGTTGGCTCCCTGGTATCCTCTCCTTCAGTGTCTCCAGCCACAACTGAAATTCCTTCTTCCATCTCCTTCTCCCTCTCTGGCTGCTGCAAGGCCTCTTTGGCCTCCATTTTATTTCCTCTCTTTGGGCGCACAGCATTCTGCATGGCTCAAAAGTTTGTCAGGGGAGGAAAAAGGGCAGAAAAATGCAAAAAAAAAAAAAAATCCTGTCTCCTCAACTGAAGGATCCCACTTCTGACACCACATGTGATGGACCGAGTTGAAAAACAGGAGGAGCCCAGGAGTTATTAGAAAAATATAGTTTCCATTTATTTAACCCCCAAAAATTATATTTACAAGACTAATAAATGTTGAGCTCATAAAAGAGGTCAAAGAAACAAAACTGAACTGAACTCAGGCACAGACTGCAACCTTAACAAACCAAATGACTGCCCAAACATACATAATTGACCTAAAACATGAAATGACATACAAGGGTATATATAATGGCTGATCAGACCATTGTGACACATGAGGGGTAACAAACAAACACAATCATAAATCACAAACGATGCAGTACAATCTAGTTTGTTAATAAACTAAACACTAAAGAAGAAAATCAAAAACCCCATTAAACCCTAAACTCAAATATTTAATTAAATACAAATACTTTGTTTTTAAAGTAAAGAAAACACACATTCCCCCCTTCAGCAGGAAGTGGTGGTGTGGTCCAATTATCTTCCTTTGTATTTAATGGTTTCAAACCCTGGCTACCATCTTTTGTCCAGCAACTCCCAGGGATGATGGCAGGTAAGAAATAAAAAGACAAAAGTTAGTCAGAAAGCAAAGAAATGAAGTAGTATGAATACATAAGTAAACTAAATGTGCGCGCTTACAAATAGAACAAATGTATCCAAACCAATCAATGAAGTTATTGGCAACTAAAATGTATTACTATGTTCAAATGAAGAATGAAAATACAAAAGTTACCGACTTTAGAGTGTGACCACGGGTTTGGCCATCACATGTGTGAACAGATTCACACCCCAATTGTGCAAGCTTCACACCAGGGGTGTCAAACTCAATTGCACAGGGGGCCAAAACTCAAGGCACACTTTAGTTCGCGGGCCAAACAAGATAAACATTTATTGAACAAACTAAAACAATGTTTTTTAAACATAAATATGAATTAAAAACAGACAGGAATATTAGTCCAGATTAAATAAACTTAAAAAAATTAACTTTAACTTTAAATATTTTGCTCTTCATAAAAATATATCCTGTCAAAATTATGCAAGTTAGAAATATGAACATGCTGCCAAAAACCCCAGAAAAAATAAATGAAAGCATACACAAGGTTGGAGCCGCATGTAGACGGAGCTGGGGCATTGCTTCAGGAATGGAACTAATAAACTGTGCGGGCCATTTAGTGTCGTACTTTTCCTCGAGTGTATCATTACACTGCAGCTCCATCTGAATCTGCACAGGTGCAGTTCAGCAAAGTGCGCCGACTTGGTTCAACATTACTTGGCAACAGGGAAAGTGAGGCAAGTTGGACTGGTGCATTTGTGACAGCTTCACTTGAAATGCCTTCACCGCATCATACATGCCATGTCCATGAACTGACAGGTTTCCTTGCTGAGCTCAAAAACTCTATTGAGAATTTTTATCCCAACTCAGCTAACGGACCTCTGTATGATGAGGAATGTCGGCAAACTCTGAATCTATTTCCCACATAAAAGACTGAAATTGACGGTGATTTAAACTTTTAGCTCAGATAAAATGTACGGTTTGCGTTACGGTGATCATTACATGCTCCATTTTTAGGATTTTACCACACAGCCTTTCCTGGTGCGTGATGCAGTGATATGCTGTTAACTCACCGGTTCAGTTCTCCTCCTGCATCTTTACTCGCATCCTGCTGACTAGTCCGCTTTTTTCACTGCACAACACCGGTGCTCCATCTGTTGTCAGTCCAACAAGTTTGTCCCAGGGCAATTTCACGTTGGTTATACTTTGACATACATTTTAAAAAATATCTTTTCCTGTCGTTGTCCCGTGCATCGATTTGATGTCCAATATTTCCACTCCACGAATGAAGTGCGTTTTGTCTGGACACAAGACGTCGCACACCTTCATCATGCAGCTCTTCATAGTGGTACCGGGCTGATTTGGCTGTCTCCTCTGCTACAATAAAACTTGCTTTCACAACAGCTTCACTTTGTGATTTTGCTCTGGTGAAAAAAAGTCTGCTGAAATGTTAGATTCTTCTTTAGCTCTTCTACCTTCTGTAGTTTCTGCTCTGCATTTAGGTTTTTCAGCTTATCCTGATGTTTTGTCTCGTAGTGTTGTCTTAAATTAAATTCCTTAATTACAGCAACATTAGCTCCATAAATAAGACACACGGATTTACCAGCAATATCTGTAAACATATATTCAGTCACCCACCTGTGCTGAAAGGCTCTGTTTACAGAATCAACTTTTCTCTTCGCCATTGTGAGGGGCTAGCTTCGCAATAACAGAAGTTTGACTTGATTAACGCGGGAATGTTCCCAAGTAGCCTAGCGTTTGGCAAGGAAGCTGCAGCGCTGCGTTATGGGATCTGTTGTTTGTGTGTTATTAGCGCCTCATATCGCCGGGCCATGCATAACAATAATAATAAATCTATATAAAATGATCTCGCGGGACGGATGTGGCCCGCGGGCCTTTAAGTCTGTCTTTAAGTAGTCTTCAGGAATAGTTCTCCAGGCTTCTTGAAGGACATTCAAAGCTCTTCTTTGGATTTTTATGCCTTTTCTTCTTTTCTCTGCCAATCCATGACTGATAGGGTCCCACTTAGGGGTGGGCGGTATAAACGTTGTATAGTAAAAATGATATGAATTTGGCCAACGGTAGAGATTTTGACTATACCGCTCTACCGCGATAGCGCATTTTGATGATGTCATCAAGCTGCACCTGTTTTGGTCGAAAGTATCGCAGCGGCTGCAAGCAATATCCTCTGCAAATTATGCCGGGCGACAGTAATAGCGAAGAGACGAAGCACGTTTTGGAATATGAGAAAAGGCAATAACTAACCTCGTATTGTGGATGGATTACCTCAGTTCTTCTCCTGACTGAAGTTTGATCCGTTTACAACATCCTGCCATGCAATTGCATTTGTCCCTGACCACCAGAAACCCTTGCGTTAACTTTTATCGAGTGGAAAAAGTTTGGCATTCATCCTCCAGCTTCACTGTGTTTATGTTATGCTAGCATAGCTGTGTCGCTAGCGATCACGTAGCACATCATCATATACCAGCTAGTCCAACTTCAGTAACCCTAAAAAAGTCACTGCTGTGTAGTTTTCTGTCTTCATTTATGTTGGAAACGATGGCAGAGCTGTACGTTTTAATTTTTCAGAAATCTCTCAGAACATGCTTTATCATGTTTAGGTGGAAACTAGCTAGCTAACTTTCTGCTAGCTTCTAACTCTGTTAAATTTAATAAATTCTGTTTTCATGGAAGCCTGGATTTTATTAAAGATAAAAAAAAGAATTTAGACTGTTTTCCAGATGGTATTGCATGTTCGATCAAAATCTAACAGTACTTTTCTGAGATCTCCAGCAACAGTGACTGAAATCCAGCTTAAACCATGACAGAGCCTCCACCATGTTTTACAGATGGCTGTAGGCGCTCACTGTTGTACCTCTCTCCTGAACTTCTCTGTACATACTGATGAGAATACTAAGACCAGATCCATCACTCCATCAGACCTGTTTCCACTGATTTTCAGTCCAGTTCTTCTGTAATTTTTATACCTCAGCTTTTTCTCTCTGTTTCCCTTCCTTATGAATGGCCTCTTGACAGCCAGCCTTCCACTGAGACAATTTCTGATGAGGCTTCAGTGAACAGTAGATGATCAGCTGAAGGTCCAGATGGATCTCTTAGGTCCTGTGTCAGGTCTTTAATGGATTTGTTGCTGTTTCTTTAGGACATGACTTTCACATACTGTTTATCTGTTGCCGATAGGTCATGGTCACTGTTAAGTGGCTTAACACCAATGCTTAGTAACATTTTAATAATTTAAACTTTATAATAAAATAATAAAACTTGTTTATAAAATTTATAAAACTGGTGCTTCTGAATGTATGGAACAAGATCTGGTCTTTAGATTGCGACATTTGGGACGAGTGTAAAATTGATTTGGTTGCAGTTTTTAGAGAAGGCAGAGGTCCTTCATAAAAATTTAACACCCACACCCACAAA
The DNA here is from genome assembly GCF_963969265.1 of Rhamphochromis sp. 'chilingali'. Lineage (NCBI taxonomy): Eukaryota > Metazoa > Chordata > Actinopteri > Cichliformes > Cichlidae > Rhamphochromis > Rhamphochromis sp. 'chilingali'. The sequence continues at coordinate 21,389,696 of NC_137931.1, forward strand.
CACATTGTAGTTTGCAGACAGTGCTCTCTGTTTTGCTTCTGTTGTCCCCAGGGAGGTGCTCTCCTCTGCACTCGTCTGAACCTTTGAAAAATTCATTTCCATCGCTCGCTCTGTGAACGTGGGCCTGCAGGAGGATGAGATTAGATGGGGTCACCATTTGCGTCGTCATCCCTCTGTTGTCAGCTGGTCGTCTTAGCTGCAGGTCGACCTCACAGTTGTTGTGTTTGCTTGTTGTTGAGTGCTGGACCTGGAAGCATGATTGCAACTTTGCCTGGATTAAAGTCAGAAACAAATCCACTGACTCTCAGATATTCAGGCTCACATACAGCTTTGTGAACTGATGCCGAAGCTCTGTGCAAGTCTTCTGACAAAGTTTTTCTGGATCAGGTGAAGGAGCTGATGTTCTGATGTCAATAGTAGACTGGTTTATAGCTTACTTTGACAGAAAGCTTTAAAAGTACTGTGTATTTGTCTGTCAGAGCTTAGACCTCCAAGCACATGATTGCTATCATTGAATAAGCGTCCAAGAAGATGGTTGTATGTCCAAAAACCAGCTGTTAAGTCATCATAAATGGTAGAAATAAATTTAGTCATTTATCAATACACTTTAACGTGACAGGTCTTTACAACTGAAAACTATAGGCTGTATGTAAAAGATGGACATGGCCACTGTGATGTCACCCATGGGATTCTTGAATTTTTAAGTTTCAGTGTTACCATTTTATGTCCTGGTTATTTTCTGCCTATAAAAATATCAGGGTTTTTTACTGAACTTTATCGATATTTTGTAAATATCCATAGAAATTAAAACACATGGAAAAACATCCATAAAACATAATGTGGAAAAATCCTTCATTTTCAAACAGTACTTGTTGTACTTTCGGTACTTTTAAAGATGAAAATAAAAGATTAAAACTAAATACAAATAAAAAGTAATTAGCTTGGTAAGCAGCTAAACCAAAACCAGTACCAGTGTGTGGAATTTGGTACTGTTTCCGGTGCTTTGCTTCATTTGAAATAGTAAATTCAAAGTTTTCTCAAACAAAATAAGTCCATACTTCTCTGTGTTTTATTATTTATTTACAACATTTTGCTGTCAGACGATGTAAATGATGTAAGCATCAGTCTCCTGGTGTTTGTGTACTAAAATATTAAATAGTAAAAGTTATAAGAACTAGTCCATTTACCATTTACCTGCTAACATTTCAGACATATTGTCCGACATAACATGTTTGTTTAACATAAATAGCATGCTGATAAGAAATGTCAGCGTAACCATCATAAAACTTATAGAACTGCTTATCCAGCTACCTTACTAGTACCTATAAGTGATTTTCTACTTTATTTTGAGATTTGTTCGTACAAGACTCATTCACACAGACATTCTTTGAAGGGCCTAGTGTTGCCTGCATCGAGTTTTTGTTCAGGTTTGAGTCATCACATGGTCTCACTTTTTCTTCTTCTAACCCAGATGTGCTTGGGTGCCAAAATTGAATTTAGTGCAAATCGGTACTCAGTATTTTAGTTGGTACCGTAAAAGGTACAGAGTACTGCTTTCAACCCTACCGATACCTGATATTATTATAATAAAATACTACAATTTCACACAGTAAAATGCAACATTCTTGGGTGTTTTTCTAGTTTAATAAACATTTTGCCACAGCAAGCCAAATTATTCATCAGATGAGTCAATGATTCGAGCGTTTATTGAACCTTCTGACGAGTTAAACAAAAAACATTAAATCTTAGCTTTCATCATATTTGCTACATAACTTATCTCTACAATTTTGGGGGAGTATTTATTGTTTAACAATGTATTGTGCAATTTATTTAGGTTTTGGGGGGGCATCACACTGACTATAAAGAAATCTTAAAATCTGTATGTATCAGTTATGACACACTAAGCACTAAAGGGATATACTCTTGACATGCCTGGTAGTATGAAACACTCTAATACAATGAGAAGAGTGGGGTAAAGCGGCTACAAAATGTTTTAGAGCCAATATTTAGCAGCACAAGTTGAACTAACTTGCTAACTGACTGAAAGGCATTGGAGCAGTAAAGTGAGTGTAGATGCTACTGTATAAACAGCAGAAACAAGCATTTACTCATTTATGACCCTTGTCTTTTGTAGTCTTGTTTGGAAACTGAGGTGCAGGTAGAGCCAAGTGGACATTGGAGGAACTGCACCCTGGGAGGTTGCTAGACCTTGATGGAAACTGAATATATTTTGGGTTTTCGACAAAATAAGACATCCAAGGGCCTCTTCATGAACTCCCTCAGTTACTGATGTGTTACTATGATAATATCGCATTCCTGTTTACTGTAACGTTTCTGTGCACATACTGCAGTGTCTATTCGAGTGAGGACCTCTTGAGGAAACCTCTGTGAATTTTCATCAACCTCTGTTTGCAAACACGTCACCTCTCCTCTTCCTCATGGTTGCCTCGGGGTGTTTTTTGTCCAATGGCTCCAAGTCATGACGTCAGGGTCCAAAAACCCCCTTCCACCCTGTCTCGCTCTTAATAATTGATGGTCGACAGTAGAGCTGGGCGATAGAACGATAACGATATGTATCGCGATATAAATTTTACTCGATAGAGAAATTAAGCTATCGCGATAGACCTCGCCGCTCTTGTCCTCTTAAAAAAAAAAAAAGGTCAGCCAATCCAAATTAAGTAGCGCAGAGCCGAACCAATCACAGCCGCAGCGTCACGTCGCGTGACTTGTTACGTACAGCACAAGTGCCAAGCCGCACGTGTGTTTGTTTGGGAAGCAGCCAGCGGGTAATGGAGCCAGCGCGTAATGGAGGAAATGAGTGTGCCGACTAGAAAAATCAACCGAGCGTGACCGAAGGTTACCGAAGAGAAAACAGATGATGGTTCCAATGCCGGAGAGATTGTCGAACGGAAGAGCCATAGAAGTTCCGTAGTGTGAAGGTATTTCGGCTATTTCAAGTCTGACAAAAAACAGAGTAGCGTGCACTGTAAATTGTGCCGAGAAGCAAGTCTGGAAATACAATAAGCTGGTGCATGCGCTACGTCCACACGTACCCGGGTATTTTTGAAAACTCAGATTTTTCTATGCGTTTGCACCTTTCGTCCACACGTAAACGGCGTTATTGGTCACTGAAAACGGAGATTTTTAAAAACTCCGTTTTTGCATTTACGTGTGGACTAGAAAAACGGAGAAAACGCAGCGTCAAAGGTGTGCGCATTTTTTGACGTCACACTGCGCCACGTTATTGTTTCGGTGAAATGAATTTCTACAATACTGTTACTGTTAATTCTACTCTCTGCAGTGTTTAAATGCTTACATATACACACAGTTACTGTCCGTCCACACATATGACTCGGTTCTGCTTCTATGCCCCAGCTTTGTTTACTTTTTCAGACCGAGGCTTCTAGACTTCTGATTGGCCAACATTTCTGCACGGTTAGGAATCTAGCGCCACCTGCTGCTTTGGCATGTTCATAGCAGCGTTTTCCTTCATTTCTGCCTTTATGTGTGGACGGGATTATTTTTTAAAACGAAAACGGAAAATCTCAGTTTTCAAAAATACCCGTGTACGTGTGGACGTAGCCTCAGTCTCTGAATGGAAGCGCTAATTCGTCATTCGGCTTTTGTCAGACTAAAGTAACTGTTAAAACTGTTTGAAAAGCTCAGCTATACAACAAGGAGAGATTGAGAATTTCCTTTTAGTTCTCAGTTTATTTGATATTGACAAAAGTTAGTCAGTTTTGTCTGTTCTTCTGTAAAACAAACTAAGATTTATTTTTAGAATTAATATTTTGTTTCTAAGTGGAATTGACAATTTAGTCTGTTTCATTTGTTCTATTTTGAAACTTAAACGCTTTAGCGGCTGCCTTTTGTGTAGTTTGCAATATTTGCCTTTATTTATCTGAAAAAGTCTCATGTTCCTTAAGTACATCTACCCTGTTGAACTTATTATGAGAAATAAATATTTAAATCAAAACAAGCTGCTGATTATTTCACATTTTACTTGTGAGCAACGGCACATTTAAATCTTACAAATATAGTTATTTGGCTTATATCGTGATAGATATCGTTATCGCCTGAAATGAAAAAAACATATCGTGATATGAAAAAATCTCATATCGCCCAGCTCTAGTCGACAGGCTTTATTTTGTGTCTGAGTCATCAGCAGACAAAGGTTTGGCTGCAGCTCACTAAGGAGTCACTGTTTGAATTAAAGGCCCAAAGCACAATGTTGTCATGCTAATTTAATCTAAGCAACTCTTTGCTGACAATACTAGAAGTATGTTAAAGGTTTAAAGTGGCTCCTATCCCTGTGAAGTGATTCTGGAAATATAACTCAGATAATAACCAGGAGGACCTCATTCAGCAGAGACTGCTGTTGTTTCCATCCAAAATCATAACTTTCTAATGGCTCTATGCCGAGGTTTGTGTTTGGTCATCATGCTGTGCATTACCACCGAGGGCTGGTCAACATAGCCACTCCATTCGTGATATTAAAGAGGTACGATGGAGCGTTATTAAATCCCGCGGGGCGGGGTGTTACTACCAAGGGTGCCACAACCAGTTATTAGGTTTTTCACCCAGGACCAGGTAAATTAGGATATCCTTTCCCCGAATAAATGAAATCATCATTTAAAAATTGCATTTGTATTCAGTCAGGTTATTTTTTGTCTAATATTAAAAATTTGTTGCAAAAACTAAGAAATCAGCCATCATTGCTTTGGTTTATTCTCTAGCTAAAATTAGGCAACATTCACATACCTCATATGTGTTTTTCACAACAGCAGTCCTGCCTCCTCCACCCTCTATAATGGCAGTTCCTTCATGTAAAGTTCACACACTATTTGCAGTTCTGAGAATGTCTTTGAAGCAGACATTTTCCTGCTCTGTGCTGCATCTGAGGAACTACAACTGTGTTATGACACACTAAGCACTATCCCAGCCTGATTCTCCCAAAATGATCCAAAGTTCATGTGTAAAAACAGTGTTGCTCTCTCCCTCTTCACACCTTCATTTAAGGTGTTACTCCCTCTATGCTGTGTCCTGAAATCCCCCTCTGTCACTCTCTGTCTCTTTCTGTAAAGCTGTTATTCCCACTGGCCTTCCTGTCAAAATATCTTAAAACAAAACTTCTGAAAACCCTCCGGCTTCTTCACTACGGGATGCAGCTGCAAAGGATAAATTCAAACGCAAAACATTTTTTTCCATTTTTGTTCCTGAATTACTCGGAGCTGGTTTACCCGGACCTTTGCTGGTCATCACTAACTTGTCCCCTTTGGTTCTGCAGTGGCATTGAAGAACCGGCTATCCAGTGGCACGAACAGGAGCAGTGATCACAACAATGCCAGCAAGACGACGGGAGCTACAGAGATCCAGATACCCGAGGGGGAGCTGCTTCTTCAGGTGGGTGAGAGCCAGACATGTTTTACCTGCTGACATCCATCTATTTTATTGCACTTTGCTCCAATAAAGCCCAGTTCAGGTTGTGGTATTTTCTTGAGAACGTGAAGACAATAACTCCCAATTTTACCAGTCTTGTAATGTTATAGAATTCTTCCAAAAAAAAATCCAGAAGCCTGGATTGTTGGGTTTTTCTCTGTATGTATTATTGTAGGGTCTACAATATAAAGTGCCTTGAGGCGACTGTTGTTGTGATTTGGCGCTATATAAATAAAATTGAATTGAATTGAATTGAAACCTGCACTCAGACTTCAGGTTTAAGCCTGAGTTCTCAGGCACACTTCTGAAGCTGCAGACCTAACCTGCTCTAGAGAAGATTATTTTAAAGATAAGATATCAAAATAGACAAAATAGCGTCACCATTCCCGGAAAACGCCTCAGACTTGGGTGCTCAGATGGCCTGAAGTTTTTAGAGATCATGTGAAGTTTATGTCTTTACAACATAGATTCTCCTTCATCGCGCAATTAAAAGCAAAACCAGTGTTATGGCCAACCTATCAGATGGAAAACAGCTGTTCCAAACTTTAGGAGCTACTGCCTAAAAGTTGGTCTGTGGATATGAAATTTAAAGGTGTAGAACAGCTAAATAGCCCCAGTCACATGGAGTAAGTTCTCAGCAAATCAGCTACTTAAGCAGCTACTTAAGCAGGAGCCATGCAGAGTTCACAATGAATTCAAAATTTCAGTGGAATCAAATAAAAGAAAGAAAGAAAAGCATGATTGATGATAAGGGAACTTTTAAGGGTCACTTTTAAGTTGAGCCAAACCCTCTTGTGGTAAAATTTACACCTAAATTTATTCATAACCTTATCGATTCAGTACCAATACCATCGTTGGTATTGATATTTGGATCAATCCGGCCAACCTCTAAAACCATCTAATAACTGTAGAAGAAACAGATGTGTTTCTCAACATGGTTTTTAAAGCTCGACTAGACTTTTTCACCGGTGTCACTGCTAACTGTGTGCCTCTGAGGCTCTCAGTTTGTGGCTTTTTTCGCTGCATCATGCAGAGAGTGTCCACACTTAGTGGTTTATAAGGTCAGTGGAAACCTTGTGATGGAGGAGAGGCTGCTCTGCACAGCAGGACGCGGAGACAAATGGCTTGTTTTCCTTGACTTACAGCGGTGACATCTCCCCTTTGAATGTGCACTCGAGAGTTTCACTTTGCCACAGTGAGCTGTTGTTTAACCGAACATGACTTCCATCTCACACTTTTGCTGTTATTACTCCCTACACTTGGTAAAGTTATTTAAAAAAATATATGTATATAAAAAATAGGGGGCTCAGGATACTTAAGGTGAACACAGACACTGAAAATTAATAATACTGCTCCATAACATCAACTTACCTCAGTGTTTCGGGAAAATTCGTAAATATTTCCAGGTCCAAAGGTTCCTTCACTTCCCAAAAGTAAACAAACACTCAGACACCACTAATAGCTAAAAATGGTCCAGGTATTTTTACCTCCAATAAAATGGTCAGTGTTAAAGTTTGACCAGAAGATTAACATCCAGACATCAATGAAAGAGAAGACGTACGAGATAGAACTTAGCACTAAAACAAAACAGCATTTCTATAATGTTGGGTGTAAACAAAGACAGAAAACTAAATAACAGCGACTTTTGGAAAGTTAGTGAAGTTGGGCTAGTTTATATATAGTAGTGTGCTAGCTAGTGGCTAGCTACAGTGCTATGGTTAGGCTAACACAAGCACATTACCACAGGAAAGATGGAGGATGAGGGTTAAATTATTCTCAATAAAGGCTTTTGTTGAATGGCAGAATGGGCAGAGACAAATGCCCATTGCCACTATTGGGCGGGAAGAAGATGCCGAAAACAAACCGACCCGGTTAAATAAACACTGACTCACTGCACTGTCTTCTGGTCAAATTTGGTATTGCATGACAGCACAGTCCAGGCCTAGTGTGACTTGAACAGGATATCTTGTAAACACAACAAAGGATATAAAGTCATAGAAGTTGTTTCTTTACAATCTCTTTATAGATTTAGTTCATTTTGGGAAGTTTTACATTATTTTAAATAATTAATGATAAAATTAAAATACAGGAAAACATGTCTGGATGCTTTCAGTCATCCAGATCCTGGTGGTCTAAAGTGCTGGAGTCGAAGGCACCTGGACTTCGTTAAGTTTTAAAGATGTTTCTTTTTAGTTCACGTGACATGTGCGCCTTGCATTGTAGGTACGAGCGGCAGCAAAATCAAAACACTGCATCAAGCGCTAGCATTTCCAGCACCGGTAACCATTCATTGTGCTGTTTTAATCCCTACTTGCATTTTATTTGCCCCCAAAACAATCGTGGGGCGATCGTGGCTCAAGAGTTGGAAGTTCGCCTTGTAATCGGAAGGTTGCCGGTTGCTCGGTCGTTGTGTCCTTGGGCAAGACACTTCACCCGTTGCCTACTGGTGGTGGTCAGAGGGCCCGGTGGCACCAGTGTCCGGCAGCCTTGCCTCTGTCAGTGCGCCCCAGGGTGGCTGTGGCTACAATGTAGCTTGCCATCACCAGTGTGTGAATGTGTGTGTGAATGGGTGGATGACTGGATATGTAAAGCGCTTTGGGGTCCTTAGGGACTAGTAAAGCGCTATATAAATACAGGCCATTTACCATTTACCAAAACAGTTATGTACAAAACTAAGGAGAACACGGCAGGTCTGTACAAAGACAGACTTGACGAAAGGCAAAAAAAAAAGGTACGAGGAAAAAAATCAAAGGAGTGAAAAGGTTAGACCCATACGAGCAGTGGCGTCAGCCACACATTAAAATCCACTAAAATCGGAGCGGAGCAAAGAAAACCCGGCGGCGTCCCCGGACGTCCTGTCTGTCTCTTCGCTCCGGAGTACTGGAAGAGAGAGGGGGCAGTAACAGTCATTGTTCTTTCCAGTGAAAGAGATTTGTTGTAGCACGGTGTGGCTCGGGACTTACCCCGCAATCCAGGCCATCCATCGCCTCTTCGGGACTTCAGAAACATGACTTGAACATATTTCTTCCACGAAGGAATCCGACAAAAAACGATCTCTTTACCCGTCGGCTTCCCATGGCTATCATGCAGCCGGCTATGGCAGTTAATAATACAACAGCTTCTTGCCATTCTTTGTGTCTGTTTATCTCTGTGTGACTGTTGTCTTGTAATAGCCCGTGCACGCTAGCCTCTTTTACCTACAATCCTTTGTGGTTGTATCCCGGAAATAAGGTCACATTTTCGAACTCAATTCCCTATCCCAAGGACTGTCGCCTTGACGGGGGCCCAGACACTCTAGGACATGTCAGGGGATGTTTGTGAGTTGTTGCCCCACCCTGTAATCCCATGAATCATTAAGGTTACTGAGATTGAGGTGTGAATGTTAGTTAAATGGTCTTTTTTGGACTCTCAGGACTGTGTTACAGGTGGCTGATAGCTGGCTGATAGTTGTGGACTATAACCTGTGGTCATTCCAGATGACTTCCTGTACTCTTTCCTCAAACCATCCACTTTCTTGTTCCAAAAAGCGTTATTCCGAGTGTTTGTCATAGTGACAATCCTGCTTTATGATCGCAAAGACTAAACTGTTGTTAGACACTTGTTAGTCCATCATGCCTGTCTTTTTGAATGCAAAAACAATTGATAAGATTATTGCAGAGAAGAGATAAAATGCACATTTAGCTGTTTTTCCTAATCCAAAGACATTTGATTGACTTCTCATTTATTGCATGCCAATCTTGACCATCCGGGACGGTGTCGCCTTATAAACCTATGAACTGTATTACAGTACCTTTATGTGGCTCCATAGAGTTGTGGTTAACATATTCACCTAAAAATATAATCAGTTTTAGAGCAGGAGGAGACACAAATTACTGTGAAAGCTGTGTAATTCCATCTGTTGTGGCGATTCTTTGCAAATAAGCAACTGAAAGGTGTTTAATGGTAAATACAGTAGTAGTAGGTGTAGGGGTGGGCGGTATAAATGGTATACGGTAGAAACGATATGAATTTGGCCAACGGTAGAGATTTTGACAATACCGCATGTTGATGATGTCATCAAGCTGTGCCTGTTTTGGTCTAAAGCATTGCAGCGGCTGCAAGCAATATCATCTGGAAATTATGCCGGGCAACAGTAATAGCAAAGAGATGAAGTACGTTTTGAAATATGAGGAAAGCCAAAAACTGAGCTTCTTCCACTTCCATACCATTGATTCATTAATGTCAAATTCTCTCGCAGCTGCTCTATTCCCTTGTTGTTGCAGTTATTAATGACTAACCTCGTATTGTGGATGGATTATCTCAGTTGTTCTCCTGACTGAAGTTTGATCCATTTACAGCATCCTGCCATGCGATTTGTCCCTAACCATCAGGAACCCTTGCGTTAACTTTTATCGAGTGGAAAAAAGTTTGGCATTCATCCTCCAGCTTCACTGCGTTAATGTTATGCTAACATAGCTGTGTCGCTAGCGATCACATAGCACATCATTATATACCAGCTAGTCCAACTTCAGCAACTCTATAAAAGTCACTGCTGTGTAGTTTTCTGTCTTCATTTATGTTGGAAGCGATGGCAGAGCTGTACGTTTAAATTTTTCAGAAATCTCTCAGTCAGAACATGCTTTATGATGTTTGGGTGGAAACTAGCAAGCTAACTTCCTGCTAGCTTCTAAATTCTGTTTTCATGGATAAATTCTGTTTTCACGGAAGCCTGATGTTAAACTTGATTGTTACACCTGATAAAGCAGGACGCTGATCATTTTATTAAAGATGAAAGTATTTAGACAGTTTTTAACTCTCAGTGATGGCGCAGTGTTCGTTTGACTTTGGGAGTGTTGTGGACAGAGTTTTGGACCCAGATTACTCTGCGAGGCTCCTGACTACAGTAGCCATAATGCTCCGACAATCTATCAAGCGGTGTGGCTTTGTAGCTTACGAAAGTCGTACTTAAACATTTTTTGACAGATTTTTGAGCACTGTGTACCACATAAAATCAGTTCGAGGTCAGTAAGCACAACCAGAATTCATACATAAGGCGCACCAGATTATAGGATTTGAAGTGCGCCTTATAGTGCAGAAGATACGGTATACAGAAGAAAAGAATATATCGCGATATATATCGTTACCCAGGGCTCTAGACTAACTTTTTGCCATGGGCGTACCGGTACGTCTAACTTTAAAAAGTTAGGCGTACCGGCACAAAAGTTAGGTGCACACAAATTTTATAATAATTTATATAATATAATGTGTTTTTCTGGATACACTGTGCTTTTTCAGCATTCAAAGATTGATGACACCGTGTCAGAGCACTGGCTATGAATTTCAGAAGGATCAGGCCTTAACTTAACAGAAAAGTTAGCAATAGTTCTTTTCCTATTACAGCTACATCCACTTCTGTCGTGCCTAGGCTGCTCACTAGGGCTGGGTATCATCACTGATTTCTATAATCCATTCGATTCCGGTTTTCAAAGTCCCGATTCAATTCAACTTAGCCTCAGACAGTCAGAAATATTATAATTCTGATCATTTATCAATACTGACTTCATCAGAATTGTGAACATCACAGCAGATGCCTTTGAGTGAAAGTAACTGAGAATAAAACAGAAAAACATGAAGGAGATTTTCCTGGTCTGGCTTTTTATAGCAGATAACCTTAAAAATATTCTACAATGTTCTGCATATAAAGTTTAAATTTCTTCAGTATTGAACAACAGAAAAAATAGGCTTTCTTGTCCGAGGTCATTTAAGTGAAAAAAAGAAAAAGACAGCAGCCGACAGCGCTGTAAACAACGGTAGACTGGTGGGTAATAAGCGAATGAATAATACAGAAAACAGAGATTGGAGACGGGAAACTGTTCTTGAAGTACAGAGAGAGATAGAGAGAGAGCTGTACATGAAGTGTGATTTTAATAGTCATGGAAGCAAAACAGCAAAATTCATGACGACATTGATCAAATGTGAAGCGCAGTTTGCTGCTTCTTTTGCTGCTGGCTCGGTGAATTTTGGTTGGAGAGAGACAAAACCTGCAGCTCAGAATCAGCGCAAAAAGACGTAAACACAGCGCGGACCGGACGCATCAGAACCGCTAAGCTCCGACAGCGTGTCCGTCTACGGGCCGTCGGGTGAGAAAGCCGAGAAAGACAAAGTTGATTCTGATGCGTCGGTCCGTTCTGTGTTTACGTCTTTGTGTGGAATCCGTGTACCTGCTCTCATTTGCTGTTTGGTTGTTGTTGAAATGGTTTTGTGAGCTTTAATCTGAGAATCTGGCGTTTCTGGCAAAACACAGTTATATTTAAAAGTCGATTCAGGATTTAATTAATTGATATCGCTTTATTCAAGCTACTCACCTCCCACTTCCACCTGCACTTTCAACTGGACCACGGCCAATCAGAGAGGTCCCGCCCCTGACTATCTCTGATTGGTTTAGTCCACGACAGGGGCATAATGTGTGTCTGTTGTTGACCACAGAGAAGGTTGCAGATTTTTTTTTTTTTTTTTTTTTTTGCTACCCGAACATTTGGTCGCACAGGTGCAACCAAATTTTTTTTTTTAGTCGCACCACTGAAAAATGTGGTCGCATTTGCGACCAAATTGGTCGCACTCTAGAGCCCTGTTACCGCACATGCTTCAAATTTAACCGCGATATGGAATTTAGGCCATATCGGCCAGCCCTTGGTAGGTGGCATCATGGCTCTTCTTTCCATTTTGTTTGTTTCATTTTCCAGTCGATTAAAGGATGATGTGAAACATAAACCTTCTTCTGCTAGCAAGTTCGGCAATGTAGTCCACACATTATATAACAGGACATACCTGAAATGTACCTCTTCAGTGTCAGCAAAACTTTTGATTCAGCAAAACAGCCGAAACTAGACCTCAAGAAAAGACAATGTTTGGAGGTCATTCTGGTAGATGGCTGACATTTTTATTCAGTGTCTTTGGTACTGGTATATAGCCCATAGAGGGCGCTCAGAATAAAAGTCTGAATTGACCAGTTATAAAATGCAGATAATTTTAGAGACAGACTTTAACACAGAGTTCACCGACCTCAATCTGTTTATTGATAAATGCATTGATCCCAAGGGCTCGGTGAGCAGCAGGAATGAAGAGGAAGGCTGAACCCTCCTGCCTTCAACTGCTCTCTTTTACAGACAGCAGTCCATGAATTATACAGATCCGGTGAGGGCATCTATTATTGAAGTGAAGACGAACAAAGTGTGTTGGTGGAAATAAACTAAAAGCATTTAAAGTATTCTTGGATGTTTCACAGTATAGCCCTGAATCTAACACACACACAGCCCAGTGCTGATTGTGTGTGCGGGAGCAGAGATAAAGAGGACTGACAGCCGACTCAGAGCACTCTGCACAGAACAGGAAGAGGAGAGGGTCGGATTAGACAAGGTGAAGCTTTAAATTCGTCTTTGAGGCTGGAGTAGACACACACACACACACACACACACACACACACACACACACAGTTCTCCTGTGTTTTGTTGGCACTGCTTGCTGCCACTGGGTTGTCGTCTTTCAGGGAACGCACAAACATTTATAACACGAACACACATGCAAACACACTCTGTCTCAGTCTCTGGAGACAGAGCCCGACCTGCAGACAGAAGAAGCTACTGTAAATATTTATACACAGAACATGTGTGCCACTCCACTGTGTACTGTGCGTGTGTGTGTGTTTGCACATTTTGCACAGATACAGATTTTATTCTGTTTAATATTTTAACATCTGTTTTTTTAACAGGTGTATTCTCCTCATTTCTCCTCATTCACAGCTCAAAATGATCCTTATTATTCGGAGCCTTTCAGTTCCTCTTCTGAAGCGAGCTTTTTTAGCTCCTCCCCTTTAAGCAAGTTTTCTTCTGATTGGCTGTCCCTCACAAACAGGCCCATTTGAACAGCAGGTGCATGGGACTTCTGTACCTGAGATGACGATATTAGGGATATCATATTAGGGACATGATCAAAAGTGGGTCAACGACCTTCTTGACTCCCACCAGGCCTCAGATACCTGATTAAAGAAGTCCAGTCACTTTTCTTTCCAAGCTCCTTAGATCACCATGACCTGGATGACTGAGAACCTCCACAGCCAGTAAGGAAATCTGCTCCCTATGACATCATAAAGAACCAAGATTAGAAAAACTAGGGGAGACTACGGCTGCTCAATTAATCGAATTTTAATCACGATTACGATCTGGGCTTTCAACGATCATTAAAAATGACTGAGCCGATTATTAGCCCCTCCTTCATTTATCCGCGACACATTAAAGGCCGGTCCGTGAAAATATTGTTGGGCATAAACCGGTCCGTGGCGCAAAAAAGGTTGGAGACCGCTGATTAAGAGGACCCAAGGGAAGCTCGGAAAGCTAAGCAGAAGTTATTTGGAGAGGAGAGTGACTGCTGTTGGTTGAAAAGAGAGGTAAAAAAAACTTCAGTGGTGTTGCACACTATTTTATATTATTTTTTAAAGTCATTGTTAACCCTTTAAAGCCGGTCAGAGCAGCACGCTCCGTTTTGTGTAACTATTTTTAAATCCCTGTAGAACCTGAACCGCGTAAGCTAGCGCAATAATTTGTTTGCATATGAAACCGGAGGAGTTGTACTTACAACTTATGCCATCAGCTTGTCCTCGGTCACGGTTTCCTTCCACATAAAGCTTTGCAAAAATTGCATAAAAAGCGCTTGCAGGAACAAAAACATAATATTCCAGAAACACGCTTTGCCGATCCGATCAGCTGTTCGTAACACTTCCCACATTGAAAAAGTCGTCAGCCCGAACTATCACATGTCCGCCATTTCCTGGCCGAAACCGGAAGTGATGTCATTTTTGCGGAAATGTAGTTTTCTACTTGTAGGCCTTAAAAACCTATACTGGTCATGTTTGACTTTTCTGAATAGTTTCTGGGATGCTTAGAACTCGAATTGCACTGCTGGAAATAGTTTATTTTGATGCACCTGCTGTTTTCTTTGAAAATTTGCATCATAGGATTGTTTTTTTGTTTTTCCTGCAGTGTATATAAAAATTGGTGTATCTCCAAAATAAAACTATGAAGACACTCAAAATAAGTTTCCTGTTATTGTAAACTATTTTTTGCAACTTTTTGGTATTTAAAGTTTTGAGGGATAAACCTCTTAAATTTCTCTAAGTAGAAATGTATGTAAAAAAACAAAAACGATTTTCAATTTTCTTGTAGTTTATTGCACTTTTTTGCAATTAATGTAGTTACTATGGCCTTAATGCATACATATTATTAAAATATGGGCTATAACAGTTGTATAGCAACTTGAAATGCTCCCACAAATGGCACTACAGCATGTAAAAATATAATATAAGCTCTGGCTTTAAAGGGTTAAATAAATATCGTCAAATAATCGAGATCTCAATTTCAGTGAAAATAATCGTGATTATCATTTTTGCCATAATCGAGCAGCCCTAGGGGAGACTGAGGGTTTAGAGCATTCTGAATCCCGAGTTTTTGTCTTAGGGGGATTATTTGTGCATATACTGACCTCATCATTTGAATTCTGAGCAGCTCTGGAACATGTGATACATGACAGAAAATAAGTAAAAAACTGTACATCCATATGATAAAAGTGAATAGTTAAAACTACACTTACTGGTTTCCCACACTTAAGCTGGACTCAAGTTTGTAATCCAATTATGTTTGGCAGCTGCTGTACTATTATTATTATTATTATTATTATTATTATTTATTACTCGTGGGAAATATCTTTGCTCTTAGTTTGAAAGGGGAATTTTTACACATTCCTGGTAAAAATTGCAGCCGTCCCTCTTTATCTGTCGCTAATATACCTGCAGCTGATCGTTGTGAGTCTAAACTGTAGACCAGTGCATTTATTTTAAACCTGTAGTTAGCAATACATTCACAGTTTGTATAATACAATGTAATGTATTCTACAAATGTAGAATACATTTTTTAAAAGGATTAGGGCACTCGGTAGTTGTAAAAATGACAAGGGGGCAGTATAATTAAAAGGACAGTCTTTAAAGCAAAAATAATGATCAACTGTGAGCTGATTACAGTGATTACAGGGAAGCAGAACTGACAGTTGGGTGGATGAAGGTTTTATTAGAAGAAATCAGAGTTTGGGTTGCTGGCAGCCCCCTCCTCAAGTGAGACCCCCCACTTCCCACTTGCCTCCACAGTGTGAATTATTCAGCAGCTGAGAGACCCTGTCTCGTTCCGGGCCTGATGCTAATGCATTTTTGACATCTTGCAATGGATTTTCAAAGAGGTTTCAAAAGCAAACATTGAGTTTTGGCCCAGCAGCAGTGATCCGAGTCTTAGAAACCCGGGGACGTCTGCTGCATGCGTGTCCGTTCATATAAAGACTTTGCGTCTACGGAGGTCGCAAGCATCTTGGTCCTCATCGGAGAGGTGCGGGCGGATGCTGGCAGCATGCCGCTGTGACTCTCGGCAGCGTCGGGACACCGTGTCATCACCTCCTCACGGTGCCCTGGGGCTCTGAGGAGGGAGAGGAGGAGCAATGATGGAGGTGTTAGTCATTCAGTAGTGACCTCCTTCTCCTCCAACCTCCTCCTCCGCCACATGACTTCTCTTTGAACTGACATCCTCTCCAGCCTCTCTCTAGGCCCCGGGGAGAAGTCTCATCCCTGCTTGTTTCCTCTCTGCTCGCTCTTGTTTTGCAGCCTTTACTCTTCTTGGTCCTCTATGAACTAATCAGAGCTGGAGTTTGAGATTCAGAAGTCTTAATTTGCTCTGTCTTTTACCTCCAGCTAAATGACATTGTAAATGTAATTTATGAAATTTCTAGAAAGCAGCTTTTCTGCTGAGATTATTCCATATAATTACAGAACAAAAGGGAGGTCGTTCTTAGTCTCAGAGTGCAAAATGAAGCAGTTTTGTAAAAGCTATTGGAGTGTCTCAGTTCCACACACGGTGTCCTTGGGCGATGGTGGGTTAGGCCATGAGCGAGACGAGTGTGGGACTCTCAGGTAATCTTTTTTACACTAAGGGTAGCACATGTGAAGGCGAAAGATTTAAATAAGCTGCAGTGTCTGTACCTAAAACTGCCTTTCTTCTAGTGGCCACTAGAGGCTGCCTACAAAAGTGACTCTGTCGCATTTAAAATGTCCAACTTTGAACTCTGTAGATAGACTGCACTACATGGTAGCTGTATGGAGTCGGGGTGGTGGGGTTGTTGTTTGTAACTGTTGGGTCTGTGTTTCCACAAACCCCGCTAATTCTAGAGACTTATTCATCATGAAGAAAACAAGACAGTCGATCGATCCATTACTTGCGCAAGGGAGGCCTCGTCTGTGTCCAGCACGACAATGACCCCAATGGTGGCCTCCTCTCGCTGCCTTTTATTGACAATCTTCAAACAATAGTTTACAAAGCACCTCCCCTTGCAACCCCCCTTTGGTTACATAGACAAGGCACTGTATGTAAGTGTGTGTGTGTGTGTGTGTGTGTGTGTGTGTGTGTGTGTGTGTGTGTGTGTGTGTGTGTGTGTGTGTGTGTGTGTGTGTGTGTGTGTGTTACCTCCTGCTGACCAAAGGGTCATAAACCCAGGAAGTTTACATCAAAAGAAACAGATCTTTCAGATAGGATGTATCTACAATAAAACCTCCCCCAGCACAGAGTGGCTGGAAAGGTGGTCAGGATCAAAGGAATGGCTTTGATCCTACTGCTTAAACTAAGACTGTACAAATTTAAGAAACACAATGGCAACATTCAACAATTAGACTTAACAGTAACTCATTCATATATTTAGTTATACTGTTGAACACTGTTGGCTGAGATCATGTTGGAATATCAGATGCTGGATGAAAGTTGTTTTTTACAATATTTTTCGGTGGCTTCATAAGAATGTCAGCATCTTGAGTATGTTAAACTTATCCAAAACTTACCTCGCTGACCCATTCCTGTTTTATCAGGTCACATCACAAACGTGATCACCATCAGTGAGATGATACAATCGTCAGGTTTTCTCTCCACAGGCCCTTAACGGCTTCGTTCTGGTGGTCACGGCTGAGGGGATCATCTTCTTCTGCTCTCACACCATCCAGGATTACCTCGGCTTCCATCAGGTAACGAATTCCTACAACTGATGATTAAACCGAGGTCAGACTTTGGATTACATGATGTTGTTATGGTTACAGCAAGAAGACAGAGTGTTGTGTCTCCTTGTTTCTAGCTAATGGTATCAGTCAACAAATCTGTTAACTCTTAAGAATGTGATGGCAAAGTACAAAAAAGTATACCTCAAGAGGTTTCTATGTCTTTATTTTGCTTTTTATGTGGACGCTGGGTTTATCAGCATTGTATACAAAGATACTACAGAACCTTATAAAACACATCCTCAAATTCAAAAAACTGAATTTTATTTATCAAAGCACAGATTTGAAGAATGAACCATTTGGAGCTTCGACTCAGATAAAGGTACACAGCAAAGCAGAATCCCTGCAAGAAGTAGGACAGGCCCTGGAGTGAAGATGCTGGAGTTTGGTGGAAATTTGGATGAGGATCTGAGTGACCCTTGTTGTCCACTCGTTTGGTCATTCCTGCTCTTTTTGCCTTTGGTTATTTTCTTGAGATGAAGTAGATTGCGAGAGCAGCAAGAGGATTGAAGGAAGCGCACATATGGAACGGGAGGTTTAATCCAATTGGCTTCACGACGAGGCGACACTGCGTCCAGTCTAATCTCATTCTGGACAACGCGATTATCAAATTACCCAAAGTCTTTCTATCTGCGTCTAAATCTGGCCTGCAGGTTTAGATATTCACACAGTGTATGTGAGCATACTGTAAACAAACACACACGGATCGGGGTGTGAACGTGACCTTTCACCCCTCACTTCCCCATCCACCTGAGGCCCGTCACTTTGCGTTTACCAAACAAGCTCAAATCCGGGGTGAAGCTGCCGTTCCTGCTCACGTGCAGTGTTTGGAAACAAGCCAACGTAGGGTGACACCCAGGAGACCCCAATCGCACGATTAAGCAACACAGCTGAGGGACACGAGGAGGATTTGTTTTCCTACATAACATGCACAACACAATGTGACAGGACAACCATTGGGCTTAATAAAACCAGCGACACAAGTTATGAAGGAGTGCAGACAATTGAGGTTTAATTAGCAGAGAGAATGAAATATCTCGCTCCAGGGCCTGCCAAAGTTAACCCCCATGTGCTCAGGAGCAGTCTTAGGTTCAGGTTACTTTATTTGTACTTATAAGTAGATTTGGTTCACAGACGGTGAGTCATCAACAGATAAGCATGATACAACATAATAGAGAAGTAAATCCATACCCCATCCTGTGAGATATAAAACCACAAAGCTACAGGACTGTACTCCCACGTCCTGAAGGAAGAAATCGAAGCTCACTTCACAGAGGGTGTTAGACAAGTTTCTGCTCTTATAAAATAAAAGCAAAATAAAAAGAGGATCCTCTGACTTATCAGATAGAATCAGTCCTGGGGTTTTTATCATGTGTTTGTGAAGTTTTGTTTTGTTTTTTTGTTTTTTAAATTTTGGTTTCTAATTTTGTTCTGGTGCTGTTAATATTCTTGTGCCTGATCTCCTCACTGTTTGTTTCTACTTTCTTTTTATCAGTTTAATCCCTGGTACTGGTTCCCTATTTTGTCTCTAGTTTAAATCACTTTAGGTTGATTAGCTCTTGTTTAGTTGTGTCAAATTGTATATCCGATCTTATCTGGATGTATAGTTATTTGCTATTTTATTTTGGTAGTCTCTCGACTCATGTGCCCTGTATTGAGTTCAACTTCCTTTGTTTCATTCCCGACCGGTTTTCCCCGGGCTTCGTTCCCCTGTGTGTTTATTGTCCGAGTCTCCACTTGACCTTTGTTCTTGTTCTTCCTGGTTTCAGCCCTGCAGAGGTTTTGGTCTTTTTTTGTTGTTCCTGTGAACAATCAGCATTAAAGCTGGATTTTGAGTTTTTGTCTGCTGAGTCCATCTCTTACCTCCCATGCAGCCATACCCTGACACATGATGCGTGAAAGGCCGGAAGCAGAAAGTCTGGCTTATCAGAGAAAGTCGATAAACACCACCATGATACCCGTTATCTCCAACTGACAGGCTAACGCAAAGAAATACAATAACCGTCATCTTCATATCCTCTCAGTTTATTCCAGAAAGATCAGTTCCTCCCACCTGACTCCTTCTGAATTATCACTTGCTTTGTTTTTTATAACTTCACTCATTTTTAATGATGCTATGCAGAATTTTATCCTCATACTCTAAATATTTTTGCACGCAGGCATGTTATTCCTCGTGACTTCCAAAGACAAAATTTAGTTTCTGTAGCTAACTATCATGGGAAGTGTCATAATTACACTCTAGCTGGGAAATCTTTGGGTCAAAGTAATTATATTTTGAATGTGAATGTAGTTCATTGCTATAAACTAGAGAAACAACGTTGGTTTTTCTCTGGTTTTATTATTTCTTTTAGCCGCTTTCTCACATATTTGTATACAGGATAAATAATAAGAGTGAAGGTAACATCCATTCATCAGCTGCAGTATTGGCTGTATGATATGAACTCCTTCTCTTGGTTTGATGTTTGAAACGCATTTCATGTCACACTTCAACCTGTCAACATTCCTCTCTGTGACCCCGCGCTGACCCCTCCCACAGTGGGAGGAGGGTGGAGTGTTGTTTCACTGGGGTCCAAAGCCAGGTCGTGGCATGTCTGGACAGCAGATATGGGAGTCGCAGCAGGTCTCTGGCTCAGATTCAGCTCTTTGAAGCAAAGTCGCAGTGACACTTGATTTCTCTTGGCTCCACTTCAAGGCAAACGGAATCAAGCGCACCTCAGGGTACCTCCTGATAGTGCCTGCTCCACCAAAACATCCACCTTTACTCATGGGGTCTTTGGTCTGCATTACTGTATAAAATAAAAAAGTTAATTAGGCTTAAAATTTGACTTGTGTTCCACCTTGACTGACCTTTAAATTCTTCTTCTCTGTCCTTTTAGACTGATGTGATGCACCAGAGTGTGTTTGAGCTGATCCACACTGATGACCAGCAGGAATTCAAGAGAAACCTGCACTGGGCCCTCAACCCCCCTGTGAGCCTCGAACCCCCAACAGATCCTCCAGGTCTGCTTCACGGAGACAGTCTGGTTCACTAAACTAGAGTAGAGAGGGTAAAATAAAACCGAAGTCTAGGCCAGAGTAATGAGAGTGTTCTTGTTAGCAAGGCAGTAAACCTGATCCGGAAGGACTTCTCTGAGCAGCCGTCACAAGATAAGAGATAAGAGAAACTTTATTTATTAAGTTTTGAAATTCTTGTGTGACCCAAATTATAACAGCAGGGATTAAATAAACAACAACTTTTATTTATATAGCACACTTAAAGACCATGGGTACACCAAAGTGCTTCACAATAGTACAGCAGATTAAAACATCAATAATAAAAGACCATTAACAATGTCCCGAATATGCTAGCAGGTCAATAGCATTAATTACGCAAGAATAAAAGTTAAATAAGGTATAAATATCAAATCATAACCAATAGAAACACATGGATATTAAGTGAAGGGATAAATACAATGGTAACTAAGTAAAATGAAGATAGTATTGGAGTGAGGTATAGGATACATGCATTAACTAACCGGAAAAGCAAGGTTAAATGAGTGAGTTTTTAGTCGTGATTTAAATGTTTGGATGAAGTCGGATGTGCAAATAGCAATGGGAAGGTTGTTCCACAAATTCGATGCAACCAAGGAAAATGCATGGTCACCTATGGTCTTACGGCGAGATTTAGGCTGTACGAAGAGTAATTGGGCTGATGATCTGAGGGCTCTCCCAGGTGTGTATGGTCTAAGGAGTTCAACCAGATAGCTAGGCGCAGTATTGTTTAGGATTTTAAAGGTAAGTAGCAATATTTTAAATTCAATACGGTATTTGATAGGGGGCCAGTGCAAATCAGCAATGACAGGGGTGATAGAGGCAAACCTTCTGGTTCCAGTCAAAAGGCGTGCCGCAGCATTTTAGACAAGCTGCAATCTATGGAGAAGGGCAGATTGGAGACCGAAGCAGAGGGAATTACAGTAGTCCAATCTAGAGGTCACAAAGGCATGAATAATCTTTTAAGATCCTTGTGCGGTATATAATGCTTAGCCTTAGAAATAAGACACAGTTGGTAAAAGCTAGATTTGACTACAGAGGACAGGTTGTTTATTGAATTTGAAAGAGCTATCCATCAGAACACCTAGATTGCTAACAGTGTCAGAGAAGAAAGTGGCAAGGGATCCAGCTAGTTGGCCCCGGGGGGATATGACTGTCAAACACCACAATCTCCGTTTTCTTTTCGTTTAGGATAAGGGAGTTGCCCAAAAGCCATTCTTTGACTTCTCTCATACACTCTAGGAAGCAGTGCAGTGACAGTGCGACATCATCAGTTAGCCGGAAGTAAATTTGTATATCATCAGCATAACAATGAAATGAGATGTTGTATTTTTCAAAGATAGAGCCTAGAGGTAGTATATACAGTGAGAACAATATGGGGCCCAACACAGAGCCTTGAGCACACCACAGCAGGAAGATGCAACAGAAGAAGAACAGGTACCCAGAGTCACAGAGAAGGACCTGTTTGAAAGGTACGATTTAAACCAGTTAAGGGCGTTACCTCTAATGCCCACTGTATGTTCTAGCTTCGTTGGTAGAATATTATGGTCCACCATGTCAAAGGCTGAGGACAAGTCCAATAAAACTAAGACCGCGGAGCGTCCTGAGCCGGCAATTAGGGAGAAGATCATTAAGGACTCTCAGCAGAGCTGTTTCAGTGCTATGACGTGGTTGAAAGACAAACAGAGTTTGGAAATTGGCCTATAATTCGCAGGGTCATTATGATCAAGACTCCTTTTTTTTGAGGACAGGCTGCACTACAGCATGTTTAAAGGCTGATGGGACACAGCCCGAAAACAATGATGAATTCATTAAAGATAGAATACTAGGCCCAATTGCATTAAAACCATCCTTGCTAATGTGAGATGGGAGGATATCGTGTACAGAATTGGTATTTTTCAGTTGTTCAACTATAGACCCTGTGCACGAGAAAAACTCTAACTTCCGGATTTAGGGTTGTATATTTCCGGTAGCTTTACTTTGCGGTCAATCGCTACTGCGAAGATGTACTCCAAAATAATGTCCAAAACACGAAAACAGAAAGATCGCGTTAAGTTACAAAGATAAGAAGGTGGGAACGCTCACCATTACTGTGTCATAAAAAAAATCAAATGATCAATTTTGATGCTTAAAGAGTTTAGATCAATCGGTTGTTTACATCACTCAACACAAGCAGAACTGCATTACAAACTGCAAAAGAAGACACATCGTTCGCATTAAGAAGCACATCTCTCTAAAGTGACAGTTCTTATGATTTAAAAAGGCAAATGTTCAGCATTCAAACTACAGGTGAACAATAGTCAAAGCCAGATGTTTCCCCTGTTATGTCGATATCAGCTAGTCAAGTACACACCTACACAGCATGTCAACAAACCGTGAAAAAAAGCCACAAAAAAAATAAATGAATGATTGCTGGTAGGGCTGCACGATTTTGCATAAAATGAGAATCACGATTTTTTTGGCTTAGAATTGAGATCACGATTCTCTCACGATTCTCTTTTCCAGTATAAATATTTATTGCGCTTATTAACTGCACATCAACTTCGTAACAGTTGAGACTGAACATGAAAACAATAAATAAACATAAAAACAACAAATGTCTCACGTTTTGCCGTTGCCGCAAAATGTTGTACTGCTTGAAATTCCGTCTCCACCGTTGCTCGACACTGCGTGTATAGAGCAGGTAGTGCAACAATAGAAAAATAGTTGCGGGACGGCACTGTGTAGCGTTTGTCTAGGGTGTTGATCATTTTCCTAAATCCCTCGTTTTGCACAGTGTTGATGGGAGCCATATCTTTGGTCAGTTGATAAGTAATAGCCTCCGTAATTTCTTTGTGCCTGCGGGAGTTCGACGTGTATAGGGAAGCGCTGTATAAGGTTCCCGTTATTGATGTTTGGGTGGTTGACCGGGACGGATTTTCTCCTGTCACTTTCTCGTCATCCCTGACGTGCTCTCCGTTGTTTTTTCCCTGCTAATTTTAGCATCACATGGCACAGCTTCTGTATCACGTGGTATAAGTGAGCGCTTGTTTTCATGCAGATTACGTCCCGGATCAAAATGCGGTACAATCGTCGTCGTCTTTTTTTTTTTTTTTTTTTTTTTGTTAAATCATTGTAATTTGGAAATGAGATCGCACATAAGTATGAATCGAGATTGCTGGTAAGGGTTTCTATACGTTAGTATTTACGAAGGTTATGTTGTCACTTACCTTCAAAATTACAGTGGTCCCTCGCAGGTTCACTTTCGCGGCCTCGCTTTTTTACAGTTTTTTTTGAGCAAGTTTTCATGCTTTGTTTTTTTGGGGGTTTTTTTTCTACACATCGCATTCTGTTCTGCGTCCTGATCGGCTGCAGACCATTGTCGATCTCCTCCGTGCCGTCTCTCCTGTACAGTACAGAATCGCTGCATCTATCGCTAGCAGTGTGACTCTAAAGTGCTGTACTGTATGTTTTTTCCCCAACAAACAACAATGTCGACGAAACGTCTTACACCGTCAAAGGCACCTGCGGTAGCACCCAAAAGGCAGAGGAAGCTAACCATCGCACAAAAAAATTGGACTTCTGATTCACTGATTCATTAATGATTCATTAATGTTGAAGTCTCTCACAGCTGCTCTATTCCCATGCTCTGGACCTGAAAACAGGGTTTGACCTTTGGTTTCATTCTATAATACTGGACTTATTTTTCTACAAAGGTTTGAACTTTGAGAGTGTTTAAACAAGAAAGAAAAGTGTGAAACTGTTCATGCCTGTATGAGAAAAGTGTATAAAGTGTGTAGTGAGGGGTTTTACAGCTTTAAAATATCTATAATAATTGTAAAAAATAAAGCTGGCTACTTCGCGGATTTCATCTATCGCGGGTTATTTTTAGAACATAACACCCGCGATAAACGAGGGACCGCTGTTTACAAATACTGAGAAATATAGAACTTGAATCCTTTCTCTCTGTTGCTCTGAGGCATGGGGGAACAATATCGACAGGTGGATAAAAATCATCTACAGATATATTCCGTAAATGCCCAAGACATCTCGAGAAATGTAAATCGCAGCTTGATTCATCTATTTGGTTGACTTGTTTTGGAAAAAACGGCCGTAAACAAGGAGCGAGTATCACACTGGAAACGAAGCGCCCTACAGGAGTTTCCCCACCGGAAGTAGCATATGCCAAGGTGCACAGAGTCTATTTGCTTAAGGGTAGGGAGTGATGGCTCAAACTGATTAAAAGTTGATAAACATCCTGAGATGGAAACAGGGCTCACCACTGAAGAGTGTGGAGACTTAAGAGATGAAATTTTATCTGTGAAATAATTTAAGAATTGTGTGCAGAGAGCCGGGGAGGACACCCTCGGTATTTCAGGACAGGGACTGACCACTGAGTTAAAGATTTTAAATAGCGTTCAAGGGTTATGTCCATTAGTCACAATAATGTCTGACAAGAAAGCTGCTTTAGCCATTTTAGCAGCGTATTGAAATTTCAGACGGCTCATACGTAGAATGTCAAAAGATACCTGGAGCTTATCTTTTTTCCACCTCCTCTCAGCTCGGCAACACGCACGTCGTAGGGCACGTGTAAAGTCGTTTAACCAAAGTTGAGGTGCCACAACGTCAAGGATAGAGGAGCATGTGGATAACAAAGAATTTGCAAAGACATCAGCCATAGGAGGTATGGAACAGTCAGTAACAGAGGGTGCAGAATTAAAGAAGGCCACAGAAAAATTTGCCACAGTTTTAGGATTGATTGAAATAAAGCAGAATAGCTCAACACATAAAACACAATATGAAAAAAAAGGAAAGGTAAAGTGAAAGCCCAAACATCAACAAATGTATCCTTTACTAGAGCCAGCATAGGATTTTTAACACCAATACTGATATTTGGTGATTTTAAAATATAGGCCAATATTCTTTTCCCTAATATTTGTCACATGTAAGTTTTTTAATTATTTTGTTTATTATTTACTAAGATAATACGACTATATATGATGCATAAGATAGTTACAGGGTTTTTACCCATCGCTTTTAAATTTTTTAAATTTTTATTTATCAGCCGTTGTAAATGCTGATACTATCTGACATATCAGCTGACATATCAGCAAATAGCTAATATCGTCCGATGTATAAGTTGGGCTGTAATGTACACATCTTTCTTTTTTCCCCTCTGTCTAACAGAAACCAACATTAGCCTAACAAATTTCCAAACAAGTTGTGCCAACCCAACCAGGGTTCTTTGTGTATTTAGAAAGAATGCACAGTGATGAGATTGAATGCAAGAGGTGGGAACTCAGAAATTTCATCGACTGACCCTGTTGAATGCATTTGTAGGGAGGAGAATATTTAAATCAGACATGCAGACCGATTTACTGATGTTTATGACACACAGTTTACTAATTGTTTTATTTTTTGCACTTGCTAATGAAATTAACTGACTGCGCCTGTGTTTAGAAAACAGCGTAACTTTTGTTAATCACCCATAAAACTAACCACACCTATCAGCATTATTTGAGTATTGTGCTCACACGATATTTTTCTCAGTTTACTATATATGGCTCATAATATCAGGACTCTCACTTAACATTAAGTCAGATCAAATGAGGGATTTCTGATTGGGATATTTCAAATTAAAGACTCATAAAACAACTTACAACATAGTCCCTTTTTCTTAGTTTCGTTAATTAAAGTATGACAAAAGCTTGGCATTGAGCATAGATCATAGCTCATAATCAGGCCAAGTTAGTGGCAACAGAAACGCATAACACACTCCAAATGCGGCTTCTTCAGTTATATATCTATTGGCTTAACACTGGATTACAAATGGCTCCAATTACATTTGGTAATTGTGGTCCAATTAGAATTACAAATCTCCCGGCAAGCATAAATAACATATATATAGAAAGACTTTCGTGTAAATGTTATTACAGCTGTGGATGTACTGGCTAAGTATGGTGTTGTTATGAAGCACTGAAAGGCCGAAGATGGTTTATTTCTGTAAAAACTGTAGAGCTGAAAGATCAAATCCAGTCGAGAGAGAGAGGAGATGTGCTGGTTTCTGCTGAACCAAGGTCACGGAGAGGCCAGAAGAGGTGACCTTTGACTAAACCCTCTCGAGAGTTGGTCTAAATGTTATAGTGCATGCACACAAAAGAAAACACACAGGAGACTGCACATCAGCCACTAAACCACAACTCACAGTTGATTTCACAGCACACATCCATGGAGGTACATCAGTCTTAGTTGAACAGTCACTCAGTGTAGATTGATGGACTTGAAATCGCTTGGAAACGACAGTACACAGTGGTGGTGGGGTGATGATTTGGGCTTGCTGCACAGTTAAGAGCTGTGCATAAACAAAAGCCTGCAAAACTCAATGAACTCAAGTGCTGAATGGAGACTGGGCCATAATGGATCCACTGAGAGACTGATAAAGTCATACGGAAAAGATTATTTGATTATGTCCTGATAAAAACCTTAGAACAGACAGAGGGTGTACGTTCTTGTTACAGTGACTGTATATATATATATATATATACACCCACACGGTAAAAATATCATTTAAAAATATCGTTCTCAGATGGGAAATCGGTGTCGACCTCTTCCTGCCTGGTGAGCTACAATCCCGAACAGCTGCCCCCTGAAAACTCATCCTTCCTGGAGCGAAGTTTCGTCTGCCGCTTCCGCTGTTTGTTGGACAATTCCTTCGGCTTCCTGGTGAGACGCTTTTTGCGTTATTCTTTAGATTTTAACAATTTAACAAGGAAACAGATAAAAGTTAACATCTTCGATTTTATTTTCCCTCATTCCAGTGTTAGATGTTTATATTCAATGTGAACAAAAGTCTGTTTCAGATAACTGGAAAACACTCACTTTCAGGCATTTTTTTCTATTCATGGATAAGTGTGACCTCATAGAGTGCTCCACCCTCCTGCTGCAGAAAGGATTTTTAAATAAATATGTTAAAAATGTGTTTTGAGGCCTGTTACTTAAGGGTGTACATAAAAACAGTTTTTGTGCTTTAATTGTTAATTTCGTCATGCGAATGATGCAGATTTGTCTTTGCAGAGTTTTCCTTTTATTTTTTTCTATAACTGCAAGCAGACAGCCCACAGAGTCTTATTATGCAGTATTCTGCATCTTCACAGAAATAATTATGGACAGTTTTGGGGGTTTTTCTGCTGGTTCTTAAAAACAAGCTGTGAGGTTTACACCGAGCTGTGACTTTTGCACACCGCTACACCCTACTGTACTGCCGGCGGTATGGCGTGCCACCTCGGCGATCACCATCGGCGATCAGAAGCTACCATTTACTCCCATAATCCTCCTTAGGAGAACCTCGGGGTCGTGGGGAAAAAAAATGCCCTTAATCCTCGCCACCACCCACAGCAGGTGAGAGCAGCTCTGGGGGAAAACTTGCTCAGTCAGAATGGACGCTTCAGACAGGCCACTGCCGCTCCCACCAAGAAAAGCATAATGTGGTTGAGTGGTGGAGATTTTTAGGGCTTTTAAGTTAAAAGTTACAAAAATAATATTTTAATAAATAAATAAAAAATATAGATTGGAGCGGAGGTGAGGGCAGCTTCTTCTATTTGATTAAAAATGTATTATTGTTCTATGAAACACCTGAAGGCTTGCACATGTAGGAGAGAGTTAAAGGTGTTGGTTGTCTTGCTCCAAGGTACTTCAGCAGGACTTGTGGTGGGTTTTGAACCAGCTTCTCTCAGTCTTCCCTCTCACACGTGCATTTGCGTGAGCAGTAAGCCAGGTTTCTGCCGCGGTCTACCGGTTGCTATGGCTTTGTTTTCTGTAATCCCTCCTGCTATTCGGGGCTAGATTCCTGACATCACGGCCGCAGGCTCTGAAACCCACCAAGGTCAATTAACCAGAGCTAACAGAGGAGGAGGAGGAGGACAGGGAGGAGGGGTCTTCACATGAGATGCAGCAGGGTGAGAAAAGGACAGCAGACAGGAGAAAGTGTTTTTAGGTTTTTGTGAGGCTGTAAAAACCTCCCTGCGGGCTGCTGATCCAACCATTCTGCTCTGTTACAGCCTCCCTGAGGCTTCTGTGATATTTACTGAACTTCCATTATCAGAAACCTTTAGCTATGAAGGATGGAGGTGGATTCAGGTGACAACAAAACATGTTAACAACACGTTAAAGTTTACATCATCAACTTATTGCTGGGTGTTGCTTTAAAAACATCATCCTTTAGGGCTTGTTCCTAATATTTTGATATTAGGGATTAGCTCTAAGGTGCCCCCACCCACCTGCTGTTCAAACCTTCTGTTTGCTAGGCATAACCAATGAGAAGACACTAAAGAGCTAAATCCTCTCCATATCTCACCAACACATTTGACACTGACCACAGTTGCTGTTGTTATCTCTGCAAGCTGCTTTGCAACCCTTTTTCACTCCAGCTCCACCCCTTTATGTTGTTTTTATCGTATCTGTTATTCTTTTAAGTTAGGGAGTCTTTCTGCTGCTCTTTCCATTTCTCAATTGCAAAGTTGAGACAGTTTACAGTTGCATTGTGAACTGACAGATATTTGTCCCGATGGCTAACTGAGAAATGGGGGCAGGGCAGTATACGGATAGTGTGGAGATTGCATAAGGCCAATGGTTCCTCATGTTTTTGAGAAGAAAGTCAGCACGTACATTTCATGAATTCAACCATAATTTTGCGTGGGAACTAATTTTGGGAACATTCATTGCTCCTGGGTTTGATTGCTTCCCGTGTTTCCTCCCCAGCTCACAGAGCTCTCTAATCACCTGACACCCCTGTTTGTGGATACACGCCTGTCTTTCCTTTTCCTTTGTCTCTTACCCTATGTTGTTCCTCATGTTCCTAGTTTGTTTACCTTTCTGACATTGTGTTTCAGTGCCTTTTTAACCAGCCAATAAAGGATTATTTTGTGGTCTACCTCTGCAATAACCCCCGTTACACATGGATGGGCCTTTAAATAACTTCAGATCAAAAGTCCTGGCTGAAGTTTAATATTACAGAACATGTCACTTCTGTTTTCTACTGGTTAGTTTAAGAGTCCTGCTGTTCTGCTGAAAGAATGACAATAAGGAGTCTTATTTTCTCAACAAGACCTCTAAAAACTGTAACATTCACTTCAATACTGCTCAGAATCATGTTACTGTGTTTACAGTGTATCCTGAAGTGGTTTCTACTCTCTATATCACCCAGCAGTGTAAATAAGACTGATGTTGCTTGACAGGGAGAGAGGAAGCAGCACTTATGTGTCTGCTGAGAAGCTCGATCTGAGCAGGAACCACTCTGGGCTCTCTCATTTGTCTCACTGTCTTCACGGAGATGAAGTTAATGCCTCGGATTTAATGACTTAACACCGCGATTTTAACGCTGTCAAACCTTCTCAGGCGCTCAACATCCAGGGTCGGCTGAAGTTCCTTCACGGCCAGAGCCGGCAGCAGTGCGATAGCGACCGAACCACGCCGCCCCAGCTGGCGCTCTTTGCCATCGCCACGCCCCTCCAGCCTCCAGCCATCCTGGAAATCAGGACGCGGAACATGATCTTCAGGACCAAACACAAGCTGGACTTCACGCCCATGGCGTGCGATGCAAAGTATATCATAGCACTGACAAACATGATTATTTATTCTGATTATTTAATAATTTTGTTTACACTTGTTTTGGGGGTTTTTTAGGGGTAAGATAGTTCTGGGATACACCGAGGCGGAGCTGAGAGTGCGAGGTTCAGGATACCAGTTCATCCACGCTGCTGACATGCTGTACTGCGCCGAAAATCACGTCCGTAGTAAGTCACAACTGTTCTACATTCTGTACGCTTCTCTGCAGCATTCAGCCTGAAAGGTTACTGGTGCAAATGACTGGAAGTACTGGAATTAAATATAGATAGAGGCCTGACTTAAAGTAAGCAAAAAACCACAACTACATTGGAAGGTGTAGGTCAAGACTGTAAAAATACACATGTCTGACTGAACAATGATACACAGGGGAGAGCAGAGCTCTGCAGCAGTGAGGACGGGGCTGACGATCTGAAAGGAGGGAAAAGATCAGGAAGTAAAACCAAAATAAATGCAAAACAGGAAATAATTAAAAGAAGAGTATCGGTGAAACATGGAAAGAAAACAAAGACATTACAGCGAAGAGATAGAAGGAGGCAAAAACTTGAACAAAAACTCAGTAAAAACACAAGAATCCAAAACTCAACTCAGCACAAAAACCCCGGGAACATAACACCAGCCTTCATGGCAACAAGAAAGTACAAAAACTAAACCAAAATGCAGAAACTATGTGAAAAGCTGAGTACACCCCATGGTTCAGCAGCTTGTAGAACCACCTTTAGCAGCAATAAGTTGAAGTAATTGTTTCTGTATGACTTTATTAGTTTCTCACAATTATGTGGAGGAATATTAGCCCACTCTTCTTTACAGTGTTACTTCAGTTCATTGAGGTTCATGTACAGCTCTTTTAAGGTCCCACCACAGCATTTCAGTTAGGTTGAGGTTTGGACCATTTCATCACCTTCATTCTTTTCTTTTTCGGTCCTTCTGTTGTAGATTTGCTGCTGTGCTTGCATGACCCAGTTTGGTCCAAGCTTTGGTCCAAGCTTTAGCTGTCAGACAGATGTCCTCAGACTTAGACTCTAGAATACTTTGCTACACAGAGAAGTTCATGCTCGACTCAGTGACTGCAAGCTGTCCAGGTCCTGTGGCTGCAAGGCAAGCCCGAATCAACACCCCACTGCTCTGACAGATGGTATGAGGTGTTTGTACTGATAAGCTGAGTTTGGTTTTGTCTGTTATGCTCAAACATCTTCACTGGGCTGGTATAATCTGTCCAAAGGAGATTGTTCCAGAAGTCTTGTGGTTTGTTCAGATGCAGCTTTGCAGACTTAAGCCGTGCTGCCGTGTTCTTTTTAGAAAGAAGAGGCTCTCCTGGGTAATAATGGAACCATCATGAACTTCAACATTTAACATGCTAACTGAGGCCTGTGGAGTCTGAGATGTAGCTCTTGGGTTTTTTGAAACATTGCACGGTCTGACTGTGGAGTGAATTTACTGGTACATCCACTGCTCAGAGAATTGTCACTATGTTAACACACCTGAATGCTCCAGACCAGCACACATCCCCAACTTCTTCTATAGAGGTGCACATATGTGAAGATTTGATTAGCAGTACCTGGCTAGCACTTAATTGTTATGGAGGGACTAAGGGTGCACTTAGTGAGGAGGCAGCTGATCTTTGATCTGTTATGTGTTATCACACAGAAGATATATATATAATGTTTAATGAATGTATACAAGAACGTGACAGATTAGAGAGTTTCTTTCTGGTACAAACTGGGTCTTTGGAGGAGGACTGAGTTCATTTCAAGATTAATTTTAAGATTAAGAAGTTCTGACCTTCCACTAAAGGAAGGTCAGAACTTCTTTTGTGGGCACTCAGGTCTTTTGTATGCAGGAAAATCCCTAGTTTTGTTTTTGTTTTTACAGATGTTGTAGGTCGGGTTGAGATTTGTCCTATGGTGAAATAGTTGCCCATATGTGACTCAGAGGACGAGAGTATTCTTGTGATTATTTTCCAACCTATAAATAACCTTTTAAATTGCTGCAGGTCAAGTTTGATGCACATCACATCTGGCCATTTCTGAGGAATCCGTTGTAGGCACACAGGAAACATATAGGACAGAAAATGTCCCATTAGAGTCAGTGCATAATCTCCTCTATGATCTATAATCTGTAATCTGAGTCAGAGTTTACTGACCTCACGTGTGGCTCATCATTACATGTCAAACACATATAGCTCACAAACAGGCGCTCATGGATGAGGAGCCAGAGTCAAGTGTCCTACTTACCTCGTGTACCGAATGACCCGGTTATGTGTAACCATGGCGCCGAGCAACGCCCGCACCACCACCACCAGGCACATCTCACACACGTACATACACATACATGCTGTGTGCATTTACTCATGCATACAGAATGGAAGATGTATGCATAGAAACGCAGAGATGCACATTCAGCATGCTCGGATGAACACAGATGGGAGGCGAGGTAAATCACTTCTATATCATAGACCCTGTGTAATAAAACCAGAACACAAAAATTCCCTCATAATGACAATAAGAGCAGATAAACTGTGTAGGATGATTTCACGTTTTTGGTGATTTGGAGGAAGAAAGCAGATGATTCATTTTGTTTACTTTTTTTTTAAACACAAACGTGTTTTAAACCAAGACTGCTAATCCGGTTCAGGATTTCTTAAAACATCTGTAGATCTGCGAAGTTCAGGGTTTCTGTTGGTATAGTACAAACTGATCTCCACTAAATCTGTGCGTCTTTTTATTTACCATGAACAAAAAATGACGTTACATTAGCTTATGTATCTTATTAGCCCTAAGTGAAGACAGATGATGTTGGCTCTGTTATTTGATATCACAAAGTAGAAATAGTATCATGTATTCTGTCTGTGTCTCCTTTCATGTGACACAAAAACTGACGTTTCTCTGAGGAGTAAAAAACAAGAGCTGATGCCTGACCGATACAGTGGTTTTAAGACCAAAACCAGTACAGATACCATCACCGATATTTGGTGATTTAAAACTATGATATATGAGTTGATATTTTTCTTTCAGATGCACAAAACATAAACAGATTTCCCCAACTTTTTTATGTGCAGTTTTTTTATTTGCTTGTTTACACTCTGCCCGACTCTGCTCAGATCAGATGGTTGCTTGCAGCGTTCCAGTTGGAACGCTGACACTCATAATATACTTAAAGGCTGTTTCTCCTGTCTCTTCTTTACTTTTTTGTTTATCACACCTTCAAAATGTCAATACCAATATATCAGCCAGTGTCTTATATCGATATATCGGCGGGGCAGATTGTAATCATCCTAGGTCTGATTGTGGGTTTTTGAACATTTGAGCACTGAT